>NW_006921661.1:4695373-4704640 GCF_000298275.1 Orycteropus afer afer | reverse complement strand
TTTAAATATCCCAAATAGTCAAGCTGCTTTTTTAAATCTTCAAACTGGCTGCGCCCTCTGGCTCGTGAGCTCAGATTTCTTGACAGAAACCATGCAGGTGAGAAGACAATGGGATGGTATATATAAAACCCTGAAAAAGAAATATTTCCAACCAAGAATTATGTACCCAGCAAAACTGTCCCTCAAATATGGTGAAATTAGGACATTTCCAGATAAGCATAAATTAAGGGAATTTGTTCAAACCAGACCAACCTTACAAGAGATGCTAAATGGAGTCCTTTGGACAGAGAAGCAACAACAACCAACAACTGACCATTAACACACATGATGATATAACCCAGACACCAACCCAGCTATGGAAGTATCCAAAGTAAAGAAGCCTAGAAGATTGTCAACAGGGAACCAAAACATCAATTGACAAATGAGGACAATTACAAACCAAAAAGAGGGAAAAAAAACTGTGTCATTACAGAACTTCTAGATGGTAGGGAAGTCAAGACAACTACTAGATAGAACAGACTGGTCTAAACTTGAGAAGAAAACTATAAATCACAGGGTAGCCTCAAAGAAAAATGATAAACCTTCACATCAAATAAAAAAAGAGGACCAGCATAAATATTCAGCAAATACTAAAACAATAGCAATGAAGGAAGTGATAACACGATTCATAAAAAAACAAGCTCAGCATAGAAAATTATATGGAACAAAGAAATTGACACCACGAAAAACCACATAACAAAAATGACAGCAACAAATTCATATTTGCCAATAATTACGTATCTGGCAAGGGACTTATCTCTAAGATTTATAGAGAACTCCAATGCCTCAACATCAAAGGAATTAACAATCCAATTGAAAAATGGGCAGAAGACATGAATAGACACTTCACCAAGGAAGATAGATATTCAGGTGGTCAGCTAATACATGAAAAGATGCTCACAATCATTGGCCATCAGAGAGATGTAAATCAAAATAACAATGAGATACCATCTCACCCCAGCACTGATGACAAGGCTCAACAAGACAGAAAATAACAAATGCTGGTGGAGATGTGGAGACTCTCATACACTGCCTGTGTGACTGTGATGTGACACAACCACTGTGGAAAGCAATATGGTGATTCCTTAGAAAGTTGGAATTGGAGCTACCATTTGACCCAGCAATCCCTTACTGGGTATATATCCTAGAGAGGTGAGAGCCAGGATAGGAACAGACACATGCATGCTCATGTTCATCACAGCACTACTTAAAATAGCAAAAAGATGGAAACAATCTACATGCCCATCAGCAGAAGAGTGGATGACCAAACTATGGTACATACACATAATGGAATGCTATGCAGCACTAAAGAATAAAGGAGCTCTGGTAGCATAGTGCCTAAGGCACTTGACTGCTAACCAGAAGGCTGACGGTTCAAACCCACCAGCCACTCCTCAGAAGGAAGATGGGGCAATCTACTTCCGTAGTGATACTGCCTTGGAAACCCAAGGAGAGGTTGCTATGCGTCAGGTCCGACTTGACGGCACATAACAACAACAACAACTAAAGAATAATGCAGAGTCTGCAAAACACCGCATAATATAGATGAACTTGGAGGACATTATGCCGAGTGAAATAAGTCAATCACAGGACAAATATAGTATTAGTTTGTTGTTGTGGAGGGTAGTCAATGAAAGGTTTACATATGGAGGGAAACTTTCTTTGTTGATTGTCAGGGGTGGGAGGGGAGGGGAGGGAACACTGCAAAAAAAAAAAAAATGCATTGACCCATGTCACCCTGTTGTTGCTGTTGTTATGTACTGTCCAGTCGGACGCGACTCATAGCAATCCCTCCTTGGGTTTCCAAGGCAGTATCACTAAGGAAGTAGATTGTCCAACCTTCCTTCTGAGGAGTGGCTGGTGGGTTTGAACCGCCAACCTTCTGGTTAGCAGTCAAGTGCCTTAGGCACTATGCTACCAGAGCTCCCCATGTCACTTTAGTTTTGTGTATTTCACTGTACATAAATTATATTTCAATAAAATGCATTAAAAAAAATGTAGGGGGAGGATAAGGTGAGAGATGATGGGATGGTGGCTTAGACTAGGGTGGTAAGAACAGAGTTGGTAAGAAATTACATGGGACAGGAGACAGGGGAAGCACTGGTGAAAGACACTTGAGCTGGGCCTTGAATAATTAGCTGTTGTGGTTAATAACCTGCCACTGAATCAGTGTCTTAACTTTGTAGCCAAAGCACCTAGCAAAATGCCTGGCATGATATGTTCTAAACAGAACCGGAAAAACAATAACAAATCTGGAAGAAAACTGTTTTCATGTAACTAATCTTTAATTTTCTATTCCAGAATGCTATTTAATCTTTTCTAAAATGGGAAATTTATACACATTATAGAAAATGTGGGAAACTAGAAATGTTAAAGAAGGGAAATTTTAATTTCTCACACTCCACGCCTGGAGACATTAGTGTTTTGGTGTACTTGTCCCCCAGTCTTTCCATATACATTTTTACACAGGTGGGTGAGTGGGAGAAATCTTTAGGGGCAGCCTAGGCTATCAGAATCAGATGGTCAGGTTTTGAATCCTAGCTCTACCACTAAGTGGCCTTTGTCAAATCACTTTCTCTGTAATCCATAAAATGGGAATATCATTATCTGTTACATCAGGTTATTGTTAGCCTAAATGAGATGATTCATGCACAGCACCTAAGCAAGTTGCTTAATATACAGTAAGTGCTGAATATATAGTAGCTGCTATTAATAAAAGGAAGTCTAACATGCAATTATCTCACAACATGCAATTATCAGGAAAGCTTTCAACATCTCATTTAGGAAATAGATCTTGCAAATCTACAATCTAACCACATGAGCTCTTCCAAAGAAAAATAATCAAACCAAGTATAGGAATTTGCCAAATAAGATGCAAAACCAAATATTTTTTAAACCAAAATTTTATAGTAATGCAAAACAGAAATGTGTCAAGAACCAACCCCAGACCCTGGCCTGTTTAATAAATCTCTCTCCTATAAAGCTGACATACTTAAGGATTACTGTTTATATTAATAACGGTTTAAAGGGCAGACACTCTCACCTGCCAAGAAATGATTCTTTCAGGTTTTCCATCTGCAGTTATGTCTGTGTGGTATGACAGAGCACAGCACTGAGTCAGGACACTTCTAATCTTCCCTGGACTCTGCCACCACCGAGTGGTGGGATCCTGAGCAAGCTGCCCTTTCTAGTATTCTGCAAAATGAGAGGTTGTCTACATAGTCTCCAAGAGTCTTTCAGGTTTAAAACTACTACCATGCACATTTTACAGTTTAACATGTATAATATTGGTTTGAGGAGAAATTATTACATTTTAATCAGGTATCTAGAATACCTTAAATACTATGTATCATATTTACCATCTACAGGTTTGTTTTTTTTTTTTTGGAAGTGGGGGATGAATCACACATTATACGGGTGTACTTCTAACACTAAGATAACAGCAGCCCATTTTCATTGAGAAGGAAGTGAGAAACTACCTTACAAACACTGCCATCATGAAATCCCACAGTACATACCATTTTCAAAGGTCAGTCTACTCTTAATGAATGCCAGTTTCTCAGTGGCTTCAACCCATTCCAACTGGATCTATATTGGCAATGATGGTGGTGAATTTGGTTAGTTTTATATACATCACCACTCATTAATTAAATGAGGTAATGTATGGGAAAACAAATACTGCAGTTTTTATAGGTTTCTGTAAAGGCTGTTGCCTACCTCTTTGACCTCCTACATTCAATGCTGACCATCTTTCTACTGTAAGCTGCAAACTTACGATGCATGAGTGTCAGAACCACATGGGTTCTCACAGGGCTGACAGCCAGCAGAAGAGCCAGCCAAACCTGGGAGTAGTGCATGACCCAGACTTCAGGGGTGGGGAAAACCCCCACAGGAAGTGACATCTAAGCTGAGGTCTGAAAGAACAACGAGGTTGGAGGAAGAGCATGCCTCACACTTTCCACTCTAGGTTTAGCAAAGGCATTACCTTCTTGAATCCATTAGGGTCCTCTCTTCTGTGCTCCTCACACTCAGGATTCTCCCCTAGCTGGCGACTGCAAGTCTTGGTTTGCTCTGCATAGTCCCGATTTGTCTGTTGTTCTAGAATGACTATCAGTATAGTACCCCTTACACTCTCGAAAGTATCCTGGTTGGGACTGTTTGTTAATTACATGATTATCCTGCCCGGGTTGCACATGGCTCCCCCATGACTCAGCTCATTGAAGGTATGGCCTCTATCTTATTCACTACATCTAGCCTCATGTATGATGCTAAACAGAATGAGCACCATAGGCATTCAATACAATTATTTGAAATTAAAATGAAAACCCAATACAAGCTATAATGAATTATATTCACTTATCTTTACATCATGGCTGGAATTCCAGTTCCATCTTTCACTAACTGTGTGACTTTGTGATTCTTAAATTTTCCCTGGCATATACTGAGCACTCAGCAGCAGCTACGCCTGTTGAGTGATGACTCCTCCTGCTGCTGCTGCTGCAACCATGTTTTGCTAAGAAAATTAAACTAACACCTAACAAGCACCCAATAGGGACTCAACATATGTATGTACTAAATGAATGCTTAGTCTCATGTTAGATGCTGGCTGCAGCCCATACTCTTAAATTATAAGATGCTTTAATCAAAATTATAATTTAGAAGTCAAGAGATTTGACTGTTGTAAGTACAGTATTAATAACAACTGAAACAACAAAAACCCTCCTCTTATCCATAAATCATACAACATAGAACATATTGGCACTGCCTGGCCCCATCTTCATTGTGTTAATTACCAAAAAAAAAAAACAAACTCACTGCTGTCGAGTCGATTCGACTCATAGTGACCCCTCCTTGGGTTTCTGAGGCAGTATCTCTACCAAAGTAGATTGTCCAGTCCTCCTTCTGAGGAATGGCTGGTGGGTTTGAACTGCCAACCTTCTGATTAGCAGTCAAATGCTTTAGGCACTATGCCACCAGAGCTCACTAATTAGAAGCATTTAAATCTCACCCTCATTATAACTATGTTCTCTTTTAAAAGTCATTCTTTGATAAGAATGCCAACTTGGGTATTTGGGTCCATCTCTTCCTTGTTTTCAACTGTCAGCCTTTCAAGCTTTATGTGATTAAAGTATATAAAGAGAAAATTAGAAAGGCCTCAGATTGAGTCAACAGTTCTCTTGATCCCCCAATTACAATATCCTCTTTGCAGTATATCCTTGTTGAACATTTGGAATGGATTAAGACTTTAAACTTCCAGATGTTTAAACAACTACTGTAAATTCAAACTCATTAAAAGGGGCAGATTTACTACCTCCACTTGGTTTTGAAGTCTGTTGTTCACCCTGTCCAAATAATTTATGAAACCAAATACAGTGGCAGGTAGTGTATTCTATTTATATAGTATTCATGATAGGAAATAAGGGACATAAAAAAAGGTCTGGAAATTAACTGCCACTTTAGCCAAACTATAGATCACACTTATTGTTGTTTCTAAGCTAGTCATTGTTTCCTGAAACTGATCTAGTAGAGATTTTTATGCTAATCTGTACTAAAAATTACTTTGCTTTTTCTGGCCATGAAAGTTGGCTACAGAAAAGCATTTGATTACAGCAAGAAGACAGCTGCACCCACTCTTATGAAATAAATGGACCTGGATCTACAGTCCTTTGTGGTAGTGTTTTGGCAGCCAAACAAAGGTGGCAGCATTTCTACAACCAGTTTGTAAAGTCTCAGAAGTTTCAGGCTTCGATTTTTTTCTTTTTTTTTTGCAAGGAACCCACGAGGACTATAATGAGTGCATTTCAGAGATGTTGTGCTGAAAGCTGGCAATGGATAAAGCAAGAACATAAAAGCAGCCTATTCCTAAAGCAAATATTTCTTCTACAAACCGTAAGAATGAAGTGGCTTTCACAATCAATCTTAAAATTGAAGGATTGGACTGAAGTACCTCACTATGGCACTTAGCTATATAATTTGAGCCAATTAATTTAGCTCTGAGTTTGATTTCTTAATTTAAAAATAGGGATGATATCTGCCTGAGTGGTGGTGGTGGTTTTTTTTTTTTTTTTTTTAGGACAGAGATAATCCAAGGTGCTTTGTAAATCTAAAGTATCATATAAATATTAATAAACATTGTAAGTGCAACTTCCCTGTATTTTATGAATTACATACTTAGTAGTACTTAAAAACTAGCGATACCTAATGTGAAATAAAAAGAAACCAGATCAAATTAAGTTACTGTGGAGGAACTAGCCTCAAGAGTAGAGCTCTCTCAACTCAACCAACTACCTTATAAGGTTCTTATGAGAATTAAAATTACATAAAGATTATTAATAAATCATTTGTTCTCATTTATTTTATAGGTTACAAATCCTGTATTATGCTGAATTGCTTCAATTGTATAAAATTTTTCCCCAAAATGAGTGAATTTTTCAAAAGCAAAAATCCCTCTAATTAAATATTAAACTTTGAATAAATTTCCAAGTACATTTCGCAAACTGTTTTGATTCAGAATTTTTTTTTTTAAAAAATCAACTATACTTTTATGGATATCTTCCTTTCCCTTAACTTTGATAAGTTTGATTCTAAAATAATCAGTTACTAAAGTATGAAGTGTGAGTATATATGTATGTAGTTATAAACACAACTGTGGTCCTGTGAACCAACTCAAGTCTGTAAACTGTGAGTCAGAAAGTACATCTGGTATTGCCACCATTTAGACCAGAAGCCTGCCACACTGTAAGCATTCAACCAGTATTTGTAGAGTAAGTAAATAGTCATTACCCCTACCACTTTGTGACTTTCTAATTTTGCAATCTGTTTCATCTGTGTGAATACTCCCATTGATTCAACCTAACTTCAAAGATCAATGTTTGTGAAAATGTCTTTGAACAAATCAGGATTTTTAAGCTTTTAATAGATTCCCAAATTAACTAGAGAATATACAGAGTTGTAAAAACAAATGTTGAGGACCTTAAAGCTTAACTGATGCTTGATGCATGAATGTTTTTGGATATATTATTGGGAGACTGAAAACAGGTCCATATTTTGCTGTTTCTCCAGTCAAGAAGAAGAGTCTATTTCCTCTTATGACTTGCTTTGACCAAAAGAATGCGGTGGAAGAGACATTCTGTGAGTTCTTAGGCTCAGGCTTTGAAGCTACTGACTTTGCCTTCTTGGTACCCTGAAACCACCATGCCATAAGCCCAGGATGAAAGATCACATGGACAGAACTAGCTGTCACACCCAACCCTCAGCTAACCTGACAATTCAATGAAGCTGCACAAGAACCCAGCCAGTACACAAAACTGAGAAATAATCAAATTATATTTTAAGCCATTAAGTTTGGGGATGCTGTTAAGCAGCAATATGTAACTGATGATGCTATCTAACCCTCACAGAATAAGGTAGGTTTTACAGTAAGGAAACATACCCAAGTTAAGTAATTTACCAAGGTCACATCACCCTTAATTGTCCTAAGAAACAGATGTAGGCATTTGAAAGGCCATTTCTGTGTCTCCTTCACTATCATCCTGCCATGATGAACTGGCTCAGTTCTTTCTGCCAAAGATAGAGGCACCTCTTAGAGATCTGGCTATAAGATAAACTCTGTTAATCTTTTTAAATAACCTTCCTGGGTAACATGCCCCAGTTTGACACATTTGCTAGGCTTGCCCACAGCAGGAAATGCACTGTGGCTATCATTAAGATTCAGCACACCAACAAATGCACCCAGTCTGCTTTCTGAAACTCAAATGACAGTAACTGAACCCAACATAAAATAATTAATTCAGTGACATCTCTGCAATTATATTCCTTCATTTACATTTTAGCCAGCAACAATGAGGAATCTGACAATTTTTATCAGGGGTCATATAGTGGATAATGTAAAAACTGGCAGTTAGAGAAATCTTATATCTAATAATGCCTCAATTAAAATGCCTTTCTATAACTCTAAGTATGAAAACATACCAAAAAAAAAAAAAAAGAAAGAAATTAAGAACTCATCTTCAATTGCAGGACAAGCATTTGATAAAATCCAACACTTTTTCTTGGTAAAAACTCAGCAAAACAGGAATAGAAGGGAAATCCCTCGACATAATTAAGGGCATATATACAAAACCAACAGCCAACATTATTGTCAACAGAGACTGAAAGCATGCCCCTTGGGAACAAGAACTAGACAAGGCTGCCCATTATCACCACTCTTATTCAACACTGTACTGGAAATCCTAGACAGAGCAGTAAGGCAAGAAAGGGAAATAAAGGGCAATCAAATTGGTAAGAAAGAAGTATAATCATCCCTATTCAGGACAAGGAAGCTCTGGTAGTGTAGTGCCTAAGGCACTTGACTGCTAACCAGAAGGCTGGTGGTTCAAACCCACTAGCCACTCCTCGGAAGAAAGGTTGGGCTATCTACTTCTGTAGTGATACCGTCTCAGAAACCCAAGGAGTGGTCGCTATAGTTGGCTCTGACTTCACAGCACATAACAACAACAACAACATTCAGGACAAGATCCTACACACAGAAAATGCCACAAGAGATTCCCTAAGAAAGTTACTGAAACAGAAGGGTTCAGCAATGTGGCAGGGCACAAGATTAATACACAAAAATCAGTTGGATGTGGATGACCTTGGAGGACATTATGCTGAGTGAAGTCAATCACAGAAGGGCAAATATTGTATTAATCCACTATTGTAAAAAGTCAAGGAAAGTGTTACACATGAAGCAAACTTTCTTTGTTGGTTACCAGGGATGGAAGAAGGTTAAGAAAACTGCTAGATAGGTAAGAAATAAGTACTGATTTGGGTGAAGGGAAAGGCAACATACCAAAAGTGAGTGACCAAAACAATAACACTAAGGAAAAGGAATACACAGAGAGGTACAGACAACAAAGATAAACCCTTTTACATACACCATACTGCATTATCAGTAATAACAAACATAGGTAGACAGGCTAAATGATCAGGTATGTCTGGGCAAAAGGGAATATACCCATGACCATATATGTTTGGCAGATGATATATCTACATACAGAGTTGCATGTGCCATAAGAATGTCCATATATATATATATATAACAGAGCTAATGGGACAAAGTGATGATAACTTCTTAGCCACAGCCAAATACCCTGAGGGAATGCGTGACCAGGCTCACGGATTCCAGACCATGGTCGTGGGGTACATCAAGCTCAACTGGCATAATATACTACACAAAAACATTGTTCT
>NW_006921661.1:4690016-4694513 GCF_000298275.1 Orycteropus afer afer | reverse complement strand
GGAAGGAAGGTTGGGCAATCCTACTTCCGTAGTGATACTGCCTCGGAAACCCAAGGAGGGGTCGCTATGAGCCGGGGCCGGCTCGACGGCAAACAACAACAACAACAACAGATAAAATACCTAGGAATAAATCTAGCTAGGGATGTGAAAGATTTATACAAGGAAAACTATAGAACATTACTGCAAGAAACCAAGAGACCTGTATAAATGGAAAAACATACCATGCTCATGGACTAGAAGACTTAACACTGTAAAAATTCAATACCCAAAGTGATCTATAGATAAAATGCAATGTTGATCCAAATCCTTAACAAAATGAAAAAACTAATCTCCAAATTTATATGGTAAGAAACAAGTCCCCAAGTACTTAGAGCATTATTGAAGAACAACAAAGTAGGAAGCCTCACACTTTCCAAGCTCAGAACTTAATATACTTCCACGGTAATCAAAACAGCTTGGTATTGGTAACAAAAGACACGTAGACCAACGGAACAGAATTGAGAACCCACAAATAAATCCATCTAGCTATGGACAGCTGATCTTTGACAAAGGGTCTGAAGTCCACTCAATGTCTGAGAACAGAGAGTCTCTTTAACAAACGTTGCTGGCAAAACTGGATATCCATTTACAGAAAAATGAAACAGGCTCCATACCTTACACCATATACAAAAACTTAAAATGGATCAAAGAACTAAATGTTAAACTCAAAACTATAAAGTTCCTGGAAGATAACAAACAGACAAAGATAGGGGTCCAAAATTTATGGCATTAATATACTATCAAACATAACTAAAAACGTACCACCAACAGAAGATTAACTAGATAATTGGTGGTGGTGTTGTTCTTATGTGCTGTTGAGTCGGAACCGACTCATAGAGACCCCTCCCTGGGTTTCCGAGGCGGTATCACTATGAAAGTAGATTGCCCAACTTTCCTTCCGAAGAAAAGAAGTGCCTGAGGCACTATGCTACCAGAGCTCCTAAAAATTAAATACTTATGCTCATCAAAAGACTTTACCAACATAGTGAAAAGAGAACCTACAGACTGGGAAAGAATTTTTCATAACAGCATGTCTAACAAGGGCCTGATTTCTAAAATATATAGAAAACTCCAACACTTCAAGAACAGAAAGACTAACAATCCAATAATAATAATAATAATAATAATAAAAAGGCAAAGGACATGGACACTTCACCAAAGATGATATTCAGGCAGCTAACAGACACACGAAGAGATACTCACAATCATCAGCCATTAGAGAGAGCAAATCAAAAGTACAATGAGATACCCTCTCACCCCTGCAAAAATGGCATTGATTAGAAAAATAGAAAACAACAAATGCTGGCAAGGTTATGGGAAGACTGGAACTCTTATACACTGCTGGTATAAAATGGTACAACCATGGAAAATGGTATGGCACTCCCTCAAAAAGCAATTCCACTCCTAGGAACGTATTCCAGAGAAATAGAGCAGTGACACAAATAGACATACCCCACTCACTGATGCACTATTCACAATAGCAAAAATATGGAAACAACCTAAGTGTCCATCAACAGATGAATGGGTAAACAAAATGTGGTATATACATACAATGGAATACTATGCAATCATATGGGAGTACATGCATGTGCATATATACACATACCTCAGAGATACTGCACATTCTGTTAATAGTCCACTTCAAATAAAGGAAATGTTGCAATACAGTGAATATCACAATAAAACTACTCATAGACTATGAGTCCATGAAATATCTTATGGATGACTCTAGAGGATATTATAATAAGTCAATCACGGAAATAAAAATATTGTATGATACCATTTTTAAAAAAGTCAAGAATAGGTTTATACACAGAAAGCAACATTCTTTGATGATTACCATGTCTGTTACCAGAAGACATGTATTAACTCAGATGAAGGAAAGGCAATACACAATAAGAAGGTGGTCAGCACACCATGACCATGGCAAAGAAAGACACTGGAGGTACGTAAGAGTAAAAGGCAACAACAGCAAATACTATTACATACATAATCCTGTAAAAGTAGTAGTAACAATAGCTTATGAATGGATACACAGGTAGATACATAAGTTAAATAGATGTGGGATGGCATGCAGAAGTACACCCACAAGCATATATAGGCTTGGCAGAGGATATTTCTACATATATATATTTGTATGTGCTGCAAATATATCCAGGTATGTAACAGAACAACTAGGGGGCAAAGTTATGCAAACTTCTTACTCATTACCAAACATCTCGAGGGACTGATATACTGGCTCAAGGGCTTAGGACCATAATCTCAGAGGACATCTAGGTCAACTGGCCTAACTTAGTCCAAAAAGACAATGCTCTGTATCTTATTTTGGTGAGTAGCAACTGGGGTCTTAAAACCTTGCAAGCAGCCAGCTAAAATACAACTAATGATCCCTTCCTGTCCAGACAAGAAAATCAAAGACCTAGGGAAACCATTAGTCCAAAGGACTAATGGACCACACAAACCACAGCATCCACTAGCCTGAGACCAATGATGCCCAGCTGTCACTACTGGTGGCTCTGATCAGGATAACAGAAGGTCCTTAGACAGAATGGGAGAGAAATGTAGAACAAAATTCACAACAGTAAAAAACATCAGACTTACACTAATGGAACACCCTGAATATGGCTCTTAAGAAACCCTTCAAACATGTAACTGAACCTACTTCCAAAGATCACCTTTCAGCCAAGCAATAGCCGAATAAAGTGAATAATAACACCAGTGAAGAAATATGCTCCTCAGAAGAATCAACCATGAGACCAAAAGGGCATCATGTGCCCAAAAACAAAGTTCAGAAGGCAGGAAGGGGCAGGAAAGACAGGCAAATGGAAATGGGAAGCCCTGGGAAGAGTGCTGTTACATTGAGGAGATTGCAACTAATGTCATGAAACAAAATATACACAAATTGCCTAATGAGAAACTAATTTGCTCTGTAAACTTTCACCCACACCACAATAAAATGTTTAAAAACAAAACAAAAGACAAGACTAGGTTTATACACTTAAAGCAACATTCTTTGATGGCTACCAGAGATGGGAGTGACAGAGATCCACCTACTAGATAGCAGACACATGTTAATTCTGGTGAAGGAAGAGGCAATTCACAGTGGGGAAGTCAGCACAACCCCACCAAGGTAAATAAAGATACTGAGAAGTAAGCAAGAATAAAGGACATCTATAATAAATGTTGTAACATACACAATTCTGCAACAACAGTAATAACCAAAAATTTGTGAGTGGTTACACAGGTAGTTATGTATGCTATTAGATGTGGGAAGGCCCATGGGAATATATGCATGTGCATATATAGGCATACCACAGAGATATTACACAGTCTGTTACAGTCTACTGGAAATAAAGGAAATGTCGCAATACAGCGAATGTCACAATGAAGTCACATGAATTTTTTGGTTTTCCAGTGCATACAGAAGTTATATTTGTGGTTCAAACCTACTAGCCACTCCTCGGAAGGAAGGCTGGGTGATCTACTTCCGTAGCGAAACTGCCTCAAAAACCCAAGGAGGGGTCACTATGAGTCCGATCCAACTCGACGGCAGTGGGTTTTGGGTTATAGTCTATTTAGTGTGCAACAGAATAAAAAAGTATGAAATACTGTGAAAATTACCAAAATGTGACAGAAACACAAAGTGAGCATATGCTGTTGGAAAAATGGCACTAATTGACTTGTTCTACCCAGGGTTGCTACAAACCTTCAATTTGTAAAAAATGCCATGTCTGTCAAGTACAATAAAGTGAAGTGCAATTAAATGAGGTATGCCTGCATAGGTATAGTTGTGGGCATTTCTATATACATATTTATATGTATGTTTTATATATAGATATTATGATACATATATAATAGAGCACATGGGGGCACAGTTATGGAAACTTCTCATACATATCCAAATACCTCATGAAACTGAGTTACTGGGCTTGAAGGCTAAGGTCTCAAGGGACATCTAGGACAAGTGGCATAATGTAGTTGATAAAGATGTTATATCCTAGTTCAGGGAGTAGCATTTGGGGTCTTAAAAGCTTGTGAGAAACTTAGATACAACTATTGGTCTCTTCCCATCTGGAGCAAAGGAGAGTGAAGGAAACCAAAAATTCAAGGAAGCAATTAGTCCATGAGACTAACGGACCACACGAACCACAGCCTCCTCTAACCTGAAACCAGAAGGACTAGATGGTGCCTGGCCACTACTACTGACCACTCTGACAGGGACACAATAGAAGGTCTTGCTTAAAACAGAAGAAAAATGTAGAACAAAACTCAAATTCATAAAAAAGATCTGATTTAGTGATCTGATAAAGACTGGAGGAACCCCCAAGGCTATCACCCTAAGACATTCTTTTAACTTGGAACTGAAGCCACTCCTGGAGGTCACCTTTCAGCCAAACAATAGATTGGCTTACAAAATAAACAAAAACACCCATGATGAATGTGCTCCTTAGAACAATC
>NW_006921661.1:4685529-4686171 GCF_000298275.1 Orycteropus afer afer | reverse complement strand
ATCTTGTTCTTCACCTGCTTCTTCTGCATTGAGGTTCTGAGCATTGCTGTTGTTTGTTTCTTTATGTTTTTGTTCCTGTTCAGAAGTTTCGTCAACTGGAAAACAAAGCATTAACTTTAGAAACAAACTCATGAGCAACCATACAGAGCAAAACACACTACATTTTTGATTGATTAAACAGTTAAAATCTGCACTCACTCACTCAAAGTTTACTGGGACATCTACTGGTCCAGAGACAGATACAGAGATCAAAATAAGACTCATCGCCATTTCCAGATCAACACAGTCCCAATGAATAAAACCAGTTTCAGGTGCTCCTTAATGCTCACTAAACTACAAGACCAGTGGTTCCCAAGGTGTGGTACCCAGACCAGCAGCAATAGCTCCACTTGGCAAATTTTGGGGCCCACCCAGACCTACTAGATCAGAAATTCTGGGAGTGGGATCCAATAATTGGTAGCTGAACAAGCTCACCAGGGATTCCAATGTGAGCTAAAGATTAAAAACCACTGGAAGAGAGAGTAATGATCAATTCACTGCCTTGAATTCAAGTTTTCTTTCCCATCCTCTTAATGTTGTTGTTATGTGCCGGCGAGTTGGCCCCGACTCATAGCAAACCCCTCCTTGGGTTGCTGAGGCAGT
>NW_006921661.1:4683560-4685429 GCF_000298275.1 Orycteropus afer afer | reverse complement strand
AAAAATATATATATATATATAGAGAGAGAGAGAGAGAGAGAGAGAGATACACACACATACTATAGTAAGGAAACAAACACTGTAAACAGATATACTTTAATACTACATGTAAATGCTTTTATAGAATAGAAACAATTTTTTATAAGATTTAACAATGAGACACTTCCTATGTTATACAGAATAATAACAGGCAGTCCATGCCCTCAGAAAAGGAAAGACAAGGGAACTACTATTTATTGAGGCACTCTACTAGTTTTTTCACATATATCACATTAGTGTTTCTTCAGGCAGGTATCAACCTCCTTTAATAAATGAGGGCAGTAAATAACTTGCCAAAGGTCACAGATGCAGTTAGAATGATAGAAGTGAAATTTAAATCCAAGCTTATCTGGCTCGACAGTCCATGCTATATCTATCAAACCATTAAGCCACACTTTTATAGGGGAGAAAAGACAGCTATATAAACCAATATAATACAGATTCACGTGACTTTTAGGACTGAAATATGAGAAATCATAGTCCAGTCTTCTCATCTTTGGATGGGAAAACTGAGGTCCTGCAAGTGTCCTACCCAGTCATGCAGGTGAGTGGCAGCTCCAGAACTAGATGCTAATCTGAGGAATCATAGTTAAAAGTTAGTTCTCAGAACAGAAGAGATTTGAGAGGGCCACTAAGAGTTGTGCAGTATCACGAGGAAGGAAAAATAAATTGAGAACAAAGAACTTGCATTTCATACGACAAGGATAAGGACATGAACAGGGAGGGCACTTCAGATGGCAGGACGAATTACAGCAAAAGCACCAAAGGAAAAAGGGAAGCAGGTTGCATAACCATGCTTCCAGGGATCAGGGCCCTTCAGAGCTTCTCCAGGTCTCAGCAGGCCAGGGAGCATCCCTCCCCAACCTCTCTCCAATTCAGGTATCACTACTATTCACCATACATTTTTGTTGTTGTTAGTAGCCACTGAGTCGATTCTGATTCATGGTGACCCACGTGGGCAAAACAGAACAGGTCCATAGGGTTTCAAGGCTGTGACATTTCAAAAGCAGAGTGCCAGACCTGTCTTCCAAGGTGCCTCTGGGTGAGTTAGAATATTTTAGCCAGTAGTAGAGAGCACTCACCTGTTTGTGCAACCCAGAGACTTCTTATTCATCATCTATAATATATGACTACACCAATGTAGTCATTTACTATGAAGCAGTGGTTCTCAACTTGGCAAGATTTTGTTCCCCAGGGGATATCTGGCAATGTCTAGAAACATTTTCGGTCATCACAACTGTATGTGAGGAGGTACTACCAGCACCTGGTAGGCAGACGCCAGATATGCTGTTAAGCATCCTACGATGCGTAATACAGTTTCCAAAACAAAAAAGTTATCCAGTCCAGAATGTCCATGGTGCTGAGGTTGAGAAACTCTACTATGGAGTTTTGAGCTAAGTTGTCTTTGAAGAAAGGGTATGGTTATTTCAAATGAAAGTAATACGAAAAAAGTTGTGGTAGAAAAATAGAGAAAGAAAAGTTTTGGTCATCTTGTGTAAGGAACTGAAGGCCAAACTGAGAAATTTGTACTTTCTTTGTCAAGGCTCATGGCTTGTGGAGCCTCTGAAGGCTCTCCTACATAAATCACTTAAGTCATGCTTGGCCTGATGAGTACTCAGTCAACAGTAGCTTCTTTCTAAGTTTGTGAGGGGAATTCTAAAGAGAAAACTCAGGTCTAGTCAGGGGTGAGCAGTCTATCAGGAGCAGATAGGTTTCACAAGCCAGAGAGTAAGTTATCCTGGATGCCTGTCAGCCTGCGTCTCTCTCCCTCCTACTCTCATTTTCTCCCTCTCCTTCATTACTTCTCCACTTCCAATCAAAAAGAAGTAA
>NW_006921661.1:4672570-4682737 GCF_000298275.1 Orycteropus afer afer | reverse complement strand
AAAAAAATTAAAAAAAAAAAGAAAATTGGGTCCATGTCATTACCTACTTACAAACCTCTCAAGAGTTTCCAATTGTCATCAGCCCACAACCCTGAAAATTTTGGCCCCTGTAGACCCATCCAGGCTAATTTTCTAACTCTCATAGGTTACCAGACATTTCAACAACACTAAAATTACTCTAATTTCCTAAAGGAGGAAAATAATAGTACTTACCTCAGGGCCAATATGAGAATTAAATAAATCTATATAAGAAAAGCACTTAGAATAGTGACTTGGCACACAGTAAGTATCCATAAAAGGTTATGTTAATAATAACAATGGCAGCAGCAGGAAGATGATAAGTAATATAATAATTGACAATAATAAAAACAACTTCTAGCCCCCATCCTTTAGTGACACGACTCAGGTATAAGCACCTGCAAGAAGTGTGAAGTGCTGCTTAAACATTTACCAAGAACTTACTATGCACCAGCACCATGAATTAGGTGGACAGAGATTCTGTTCTACCCTTATTGCTGCCTTTTTCTTCCTACACTGACACTCAGTGTGCCCGCCACACTCAGAGCACATGGAGGGAAGTGGGAGGAGTCACCTCTGTGAAGCACAGACATGGCAAAATGTATGGCATAGTAGCACTCAATAAAGACAAATGAACTGAGACTTGAATCTCACAGACAATTCCAGACCACAAGACAAAGCCTACCACACTCTCACAGCCATTCTCAAGGTGGGTTTTGGACATAAAACATATTTATTTGTCCTTACCAGATCAAGGCCTTTTTAAAAGGCATTCAGAAGTTGAGCCATTAACACTATCACTTACTTTTTTTCTGTTTCAGTGTCCTGATTTCATCTTCACTCTAAAAGAGAAAAAAAAAAAAAAACTTTAAGAAAACTGACCTCTCATATATTATCTAAGCTTCACAAGTAAAAGCATTTTTTGAGCCAAGTTTAATTCTTCCAAACCATAAATTTCTTTACATGGCGTATCTTCTTCAAACAGACAGATGATACGAAAGCCAGAATAATAATTTGCTAATGACATCAAGTTTAAAATGAAGTTCTAGATGGAAGACAGTATCTCGATTAACTTCCTTTATACCTAAATCATCATAACTTCAGGTAACAAGTATTTACTGGCTAATAAAAGTCATGAAAAGTATACCACGGCAATTGAGGTTAAACTCAAGAAGACACAAAATGCCCATTCCCTGATCAAACCCTTGTTGTTGTTGTTATGTGCCGTCGAGTCAAACCCGACTCATAGCTACCGCTCCTTGGGTTTCCGAGGCAGTATCACTACGGAAGTAGGATTGCCCAACCTTCCTTCCGAGGAGTGGCTGGTGGGTTTGAACTGCCAGCCCTCTGGTTAGCAGGCAAGTGTCTTAGCCACTATGCTACCAGAGCTCCCCTGATCAAACCCTAGAGATACCCTTAGAGATACTATATAAGAAGACTGCTGACCAGAACCTAACACAAAGCTATGAGAAATCCCTGGGAAGCAGATGGTGATAGAGTGCCAGTATGGAAAAGAAATGGCAGCTTAGAGTAGGAGAAAGCCAAGTGGCACAAACAGGGATAAACTGAAGGAATTTCCAGTTGTGTCCTGTTTTCTCCCTACAATCTTGTACAATATTTAGATCATGGCCCACCCATTACTATTCTGTGATAGGGAGAATAGCAGTGACAGTGCTAGCTGGAGACAGCAAGGTACCTGCTGGACAGTATTGGGCATGGTATTGACAATAAGAAATATCAGCAAGTTGGCCAACATGGGAGTATTCCCTCCTTATCCTGTGATCATAACTTGTTATAAGTTATCATCATAACTTCAGGTAACAAGTATTTACTGGCTAATAAATGTCATGAAAAGTATACCATGGCAATTGGGGTTAAACTGAAGAGGACACAAAATGCCTGTTCCCTGATCAAACCCTAGAGCTGCACAATTACAAGGATGGCAGATTGGGAAAAAGTATGTCTTCTGTGAGGTATTTGAGACTCTCTGAAGGGCAGAGTATGGGGAAATGACAGCTCCAGGATGGGAAGTGGTTGACCCCTTCACCCCTGGTACATATTACTAGGAAAAAAAGATGATGTGGATGAATGTCGTATAAATATCAGCATCCATCTATGAGGAGTTCCAAAAAAAAAAAAAAGATAGAAACAACAACAACAACAAAAAAAAACTTAGGAATTTCTCAAAACTTAAGATGTTAAGTCCTCAGAATGAAAGTACTTGTAAAATGCTAAAAAGGCTGGATAAGAAGAAAACTCACATCTAGGTATAGTGTAGTAAAATTTAAAATGTCAAAAATAAAAAATTCTAAAAGCTTTGTGGGAGAAAAAGCAGTTCACCTAAAAAGGAACAAGAAACAGAATTCAATAGCAATAATGGATGCAAAACAAACAAACAAACAAAAAACAGAAACAATCAATATATAGACTATGCATATCCTCTATGCCTACTTGACATCTGAAATACAAAATACAAAATGTTTTGAAAAATAAACCCAAGTCTGGAAACTAAAAAAATAACCTTACATTAAAGAAATAGGAGAAATTACAAAATATTGATAGCTGCACAATGAAACCAACATATGTGAGAATTATGGGATGCAGCTAAAACAGACCTAAAAGAGATAGTTACAGCTTTGAATACACACAAATATGAACTAAACATGTAAGCAGCTAGAAAAAAACTAAAAAGTAAATTCTCCAAATCAAGAAGAAACCAGCAAAATAGCTCACAAATGTAACAACCATTGAAAAACTAAACACTAGCTCTGTGGAAAAACTAGTCAAATAATTTTAAAAGCAGAAAAAAATCAAACATTTGAAAATCCTAGATGAAGTTCATATACTTTTGAAAACATATAAAACACAAGAAGAGAGAAAATCAATAAAGAAATTGAAATGGCAATCAAAATCTTCCCACCTCCAACCCAAGCTCTATAAACTTGATGGTTGTACCAAGTTTTACCAAACTTTCAAGAACACAGTGTTTAATTTATACAAATTTTTCTAGAAAAATTAAAAAATAAAAAAAGGTACCTGACTCATTTTATTAGTCTAATTGAACCTTGAAATTATAACTAAAGAGAGTATATGAAAAGAAAATTATAGGTCAATTCATTTATAGCTATAAATGCAAAATCCTAAATAAAACAGTAACCATACTAATCCAACAGTATATAAAAATAAATAGGTATCTTGCAATCAGGGTTCAAAGGAATACAGAGATGGTTCAACAACAAACATCCATCAATGTAATGAAAAAATTTATAAACTTTTCTACTTAGTAGATGCAATTAAAAGCATTTGATACCTTCAACAGGTTAGGGCGAAAACTGAGTAGTAGAAGAGAATTTATTAAACTTGATAAAAGCTATCTACCAATACCAACAGCAATGGAACAAGATAAATGTGCCAGCTGTTACATTTCTGTGACTGTTGAACACTGCACTAAGGATCATGACTAAACAATTAAGACAGGCAACAGAAAAAATTTCAAGGATGGAAGAGGCCAAATTATACCTGTATTATTTATAGATGTAACCAGCTACATAGAAAACTGAGTTGTTACTGTTGTTAGGTGCCATTGGGTCGGTTCTGACTCACAGCAACCCCATGCACAAGAGAATGAAACAAACACTGCCCTGTCCTGTGCTATCCTCAGAATGGCTTAAGCCCATCATCACAGCCACTGTGTCAAACCATCTTGTTGAGTGTTTTCCCCTTTTTCACTGACCCTCTACTTTTCCTAGTCATTAGACTATTAACAAAAACAGTTCTTCAAAATTGCTGTAAACAATCTCAACCAAAATTAGCCTGTAATCTATACCACCACCAAGAACCATAATGTATGTAGGAAGCAATTTAAGGAAGAAAAGTACACATTTTTTATTAAAGAAAAACAATGAAAACCCTGAAATTTTTTCAGATTTTTGACTTACTGTGCTCTTAAAATTATTTTATTAGTCTTTTCAAAGAACTGGTATTTAATTTTACAAATGACTGGTGTTACTTACTAGTAACTGTTTCTTTTATTCATGGGTAGGACAAATTAATATTGTAAAGATGTTGATTCAAAGCAGTTATAATGGAAATCCCAATAGAATTTCTAGGGGACAAATGATTCTCAAATTCACATGGATGAACAAAGGTCCACAAATAGCTAAGACAATTTTGAAAATGAAGAACTAAGAAATCATCCTATTTGAAAGTAAGATGCACTACAAAAAGACGGTAACAAAACAGGTGTGGTACAAATAATACAATGGAACAGAGCAGAGCTCCCAGAAACAGACTTGTATATATGTAAGCTTGGTATAAGACAGAGGTGGCATCTTATACCAGTGAAGGATGGATGCATTAACAGATTCATGTTGAAAATAAAGTCAGGTCCTACTGGGCACCATACATATTGCACACCTAAGGTCAACAAAAAACAGGTCAATTTAAATCAGCAGACCTGAATGACATCGAAGAAATATAAATACATGTATAAATGATGCACTATAGAGGGATTTAAAAGCTTTTTCAAAACTCCGCTAGTACTCAGTAGTGACAGAATCCTTATTTCTCAAACCATCCCCTTTATCTCAAAACTTTATACCTTCCCTTTATCACTTTGTGCTGAATTCTGGAAGTATATCTCAATTCCATTTCCCCTACAACAGAAGAAAAGGAAGCATTTTTTTCTTCCTGGGAAGGGAATGGACCAACAACCTATAATTAACAGCACTCTTTCCTCCAAGGACAATTTTCCCCATTGAAATGCTAAAACAAATTAATCACTTACATCCAGGCTACTTTAACAATAACCAAAGCATTCACTTCCCATAATGCTACCTTTGAAATAGAAATTAACTTGGATCAATTTAAATATAAATACATCCATATTTGATTTCATACTACTGTAGGATAGGGATAAGCTGAAAGCACACAGACATACCAATTCTTTTATTCGTTTTCTGTGTCTACTATGTGGATTGTTCAGATGACTGGTAAGATCAAATATTGTTGGTATAGCATTATCTCGAAGAACTGTCCTATAAGGACTCTGAAAAAGAAAACCGTTAATAAGAGATGGTCCCTAAGAATGTACTACATATAAATCAAATTCTAGGTTAATGATTTCCCCACCACTCTTTTCAATTCCAGCTCTGAAGTGTAGTCTTACAGAGTTTGATCACGTTCATGTTCACGTCAGCCTATTATTGTGAATCTTTTAGCATTTGCTCTGCAAATTTTATGATTATAAATTAAGGAATTAAATTGATGGTAGGCATAAAAACAAAATGTATTTTGCATATATATTTCTAATTCAGCCTGCCAGCTATTTTATCTGTTCTGTCTTTTCTGAGTCTATCAAATCTATGCACAACAGGCAGAAAAGTTCCCCAAATACCCACCCTCTCATATGTTCTATAGTAATGCTTCCCTCCTTTACCTACTATTCATTCTATTTTTGCTATTAGTGAGAAGCACCAAGGCACACTGAAAAGAATTGGACTAGGACCCAGGATACCTAGGAACTAGCCCAAACTCCACCAGTGACTCACTATGAGACCCTGGCTAAATTACTTTCCCTTTTTTTGGACCTCAGTTTCATATTCTGAATAACATTCAGGTATTGAACCAGACCATTTCATAAAGTAAAATCATCACATACCAATGATCATAATGCTTGCCTTTTCAGTTATACCACCATCTGCACTTTTACATAATCCACTTACTTTTTTAGTTAATACTGTCTTAAGCAATGTTAATGATTTGGTGGGCTAGTTATATTTTTAATACATATTATAGAACTTCTAAAATTAAAACTGATTCATGTGCCACCTGAAATCATCTCTCACATCAAAAGTGATATATATAATCATATTTTTTGCACACAGTAAGATATTTCTAAATTCTCTTTCAGTTCTAATGAACTTATCTTTTAAGAATGATCATTTTCTACCCTAATCCGATCTGGCTAGGAGCTGGATGCATACTTAGTTGGTGACAGTCTTCCACAGCAAGTCCAGAGGAGGCCAGGTAGGGATACAAAATATATTAAGAGAGGGAGTAACAGCTGGATAACTGCTACTACATTCCCCCTAGCTAGTCCAAAGAAGCAGTTCCTTTAATTTCTTCCTGAATTTTCAATGACTAAAGACAAAGAGCACTTCATTTTAAAAGTTTCCTTATAGAGCAGTGATTGTTTCAAAACTGACATTAAAGCATGTTCCAAGATATACCAAATAAGAATAACAGGTAAATTTTTTTCACCTGAGGAAGGGAGGTTTGAAAGGCACAAAGGGAAAATATCTAAATGTTGTTATCAGTTCCATCCAGTCTATTCTGACTCACGGCAACACCGTGTGTGCAGAGTAGAACTGCTCCATGGGGTTTTCAAGGCTGTGACCTTATGGAAGCAGATTGCCAGGCCCGTCTTCTGAGGCACCTCTATGTGGGTTCAAACTGCCAACCTTTTCACTAGTTGAGTGCTTAACCATTTGCCCTACCTAGGAATATCTAAACAGAACACACTATCTTTGAGCTTTATTTGCAAATAATAAATTAATTTTGCTAAAGAGAACACTTCCTAGGGTTTTTAAACACATTTGGGATGAATTTATACTTAAATTCATTACTTTGTAGTTTAATTCCATGCTTCACACAAAACACAAAGAAAAAAATCTGACTTCTTAATGCCAGATTCTAGAGGTAAACCAATGATCTGGAGTTTACTGGGGAGTTTGAATCAGGGATTAATAAAAGACACAATCGTTGAAGGGAGCAAAAACTATTATACCCAGGAGGTGTTACATTGGAGTAAACTGTCAATGTCATCAGACAACATGTATGTGAACTGCTATATGGAAAGTGAATTTGCTCTGTAAACTTTCACCCAAATCACAATTAAATTAAAAAAAAAAACAAAAAACTACTATACCCAAAGCTTCTAATCATTCCCACTAAACAAATGTCTCAAAACTAAGTAAATACATACAGAGTTGACTCTTGATATTTTGTCAACTACAGTCATGTGATGCTTTACCTTCACAATACATTCTGTGAAATACAATGTTATATGATTTGGATGTTGTATAAATACTGTATTATATTCAGGCAGTCCTAGGATTATGAACAAGTTCCATTTCTAAGTCTGTGTTTAGGGCAAATATGTATAAAAGTCTAAGTAGTTAGATACAGTTCATATCTAACATCAGTTAATCAAATGTTTGTCTTAGTATATAGTGTACCTTTCTATCCATAAAAAAATTAAAGAACACTTCCAGATACACTAAAATATCTTTAACATAATACAGTAATAATAATGATGGTTTGATGAGTCACAAAGTAGCTTATTTGTTATTATAAATGTACCAAAAATTTTTAATATAATATGATTTATAGAGGTTGGGACCAAAGATGTATATGCAGTTAGAAGTTGACTGAACAGATGTTATGTAGCAAATGACTATATTAAAAAGGAGGGGAAGAATAAAACATTTGATGAATTTGAAAAATTCATTACTTGCAAATTTGCTATTTGCAAATAAGGGTTAAAGATATTACAGACCATATAGTAGACTATATAAGTGAAAAACATTTGATTTTTCATAAATATTTATTTATAAGTACACATGCCAAAAAAGGCTATCTATTGTCAATTGAGATACACGCTAATTTTAAATCAGCATCCAGATTTAATCATTAATTGCTGAATTCAGGTTTGAGCATACAATTCTCAAAATCATCTTACTCTAGCATCAGAGATAATAAAATACTTGGCTTTAAGCAGTCATGAATGTCTACAGATGAGATCTTAAACACCAAACTAATGAAGTGAAAACACTTTTTTGTTGCTGTTAAATTTTACTTGGATGAAAATTTACAGAGCAAATTGGTTTGAAGTGAAAACGCTTTTAAACATTTGCATATAGCTAACAACTAAGTCAGTTTTTAATAGCAACACCTTCTTCATGTGTACAGGGAACATTTTCTCACATTTGGATTAATTTATTCAAGATTCAAAAATCACTTAAGAAATGTAAAAAAAGAAGGCAACAAAAATAACTCATCTTTCTGTTTTATGCTCTGACTAAACAAGAATATGAGAGTGAATTATATTTTAAATTTCTCACATTAATCTTGTTGAAATTATCTAATTAAGAGACCATATTTATTACCAAGATACAAATTTTAAAAATGCATATGGCTTGTAAATTTAAATAATAATTTGGGATATTCTTACTTAATGTCAGGAACATAAAAGTACCCTGTCTTTTGAACATATGAAATCTCTTATTTTGGTTGATCACTATTCCCTTTTAACAAAGTAAGGTAAAAAGATCCCTCAAATATTTGTGATTAAATTCTTGAACCGGAATTGGCTCACCTCCCAGTGACTTCACAAGTATCTGCTTCAATTAATTTTGAGAAATAAAATAACCCAATCATTCTTTAGTTTTCTGATGCCTCTGCAAAATGTATCTGAAAAAAATATCAAAATAAATTGCTGCATAACATATATAGTGTACCTTCTACAAATCAAGATTATGTCTGTCCCAATATCTGAGATGATACATCAGTTATTCCTAAACAAGAATATATGTTTAACAAAACTATCTTCCTAGTCATTAAAGTGTTTTGAGTTTGCGTCACTTATATCAAATCTGCCCTATTTGTGCTTTTTTTATGAATCATAGCAATAATAGAATCACAGAGGATTAAGTCTTAAGACACCTCAGAATTATCTGGTCTAATCGCCTCATTAGAAACTGGGGCCCAGAGAGGGGAAGTGACTTTGGCCAAGCTCACACAGAAGCAGTCAGGTGAAGAAACCCATGTTTTGATGTAAAATTATAAATTACAGATAGAAAATTTTTTTTCCACATTACCTATATGGTTTGTCCCTTGTGTTATCTAGCACATATAAATCAAGGGCTGGGTCTAACATTAAATATTTTTAAAAACACAGAAAAATAAAAACAAATGACTTTCATTCTTAGATTTCACTCAAAAAAAGCCCTAGAGAAAGTACTCTAAGTAAGAACACTAAATTTACCTTAAATAAATACATACTTTTATAACTATATAAATTTTGGGAAGTCTACACAAGAAGTTGAAATTGGTGAGTAGGAATAGGGAGGTAGGAAAAAAAAAATCAGGCTTTTAAGCAAAAATAGATACTATTCAGCTCAAATATGTCTTCCTCTTAAAAATAAACGTGACGACACAGAATATCTTCCAATATTAACAGATACATATTTACATTTCCAACTGGATATTGAGTGAGAAAGTAAGAAGCAGAAAGGACAAAACACAAACAAAGCCCTCCTATTACTTACAGTTCTACAGATCATAGAAGTCTCAAAATGTTTGGCACATAATCGATAATGTTTATTAAGCTGATCAGGTGTTTTATCTTCTAAATCGGCTCTCCTACAATTCTCCACCCACTTCTGGCATCTACAAATAAAACCAAAATACAATCATGGAATATGAGCTCTACATTTAAATTTCAGTGTTCAGTTTGAAGGCAAATATATATTATGAACAATGGGTATCTGCCTCTACCCCCCAAGAATACAACATAATTAAAATTAAGAAGGTGATAAATAACATGTATGAAACCAGAAAAAAAAACCCACCAGAATTTAAACTTGAGTCTTCTAACTCACAAGACATTCTAACATCAGAGAGGACTCAATTTATTGGTACAAGCAAAAAGTTGACCAACCATGGGACCAACAGTCTAATAGTCCCCTCAAAATTTCAACTTAAGCAATTGACACAATGCTGTCACTGTAGAAAATTAGTAAGTAAGTACATGTTGTATAAATGTTGTTGTTATGGGCTTTCAAGTCACATCTGACTCATAGTGACCCTATGTACAACAGAACAAAACACTGCCCAGTCCTGTGCCAACCTTAAAATGCTTGCTATAGCTAAAATCATTGTTGCAGCCACTGTTGTCAATCCATCTTGTTAAGGGACTTCCCCTTTTTCGCTGTCCCTGCCCCCCCCCCCAGCATGATATCCTTTCTCCAGGGAACGGTCCCTCCTGACAACATGACCAAAGTGAGACAAGTCTGGCCATTCTCGCTTCCAAGGAGCAGTCTGGCTGCATTTTTTTTTTTAATTGTGATTTGGGTGAAAGGTTACAGA
>NW_006921661.1:4631889-4668749 GCF_000298275.1 Orycteropus afer afer | reverse complement strand
AGCATTGTGCTCAAGTCTATCCTTAGGGCCTTTTCCCCAGTTTATTCTGTGATTTTTCTCACTTACTCTGAATAGTTATTAACTCCAACTCAGCCTTCAGACCTTGGCTCAAATGTCATTTCTTGGGGTAAACTGATTCATATGTGTATATTTATATGTACTACAGACACATATTTATACAAGTAGGTAAGATTCCTATCTACCCCTCCATATATGGTCTCTGTACATCCTGTATATATCCCACTGGATTATTCCCATTTTCATAAACAAGCCCAAGTACCTCCCTTCTGCCTTGATAATCAACATAGCAAAACTAGTTAAAAGTCCATTTTTACTGTATCCACTTCTTTATCTCACATTCTCCCCTCAATTCCAAGGAGGCTTCTGCTCCATTTGTTCTTCACTGAAACTGCTCAAGATTACTACTCACTTCCATCAGACCAAATCCAATAGTCAGTTTTCTGTCCTTATGTTAACGGCCCTTTGAGTACTATTCAACCTTACTCAGTGACCTTTAAGAAAAAAACAACTTTCCTTCAATGGACTCCTATGACTGCAGCATTTCCAAAAATGTATTCCAAGGAACACTAGTCAAAGAATTGTTTCATTAATAAAAGGAATCTGTGGTCAAATAAATTTGGGTAATATTACATATAATGTTATACTCTTGGGGGTTTTAGATACTCCTGTGGGACCTCGGACATGTTACCTATCCATCCTCTCTTTGTCTGCTCCTGGTGGCGAAATGCCTAAGGCATTTGACTGCTAAACAGAAGGTCGGGGATTCAAACCCACTAGCCGCTCCCCGGAAGGAAGATATGACAATCTTCTTCTGCAAGATTTATCACCTAGGAAACTCAATGGGCGTCACTATGAGTTGAAATCGACTTGATGGCAGTGAGTTTGGTTTTACATATACATATATCAACCAAACCAAACTCACTGCCGTGGAGTCGGATGCGACTCATAGCTACCCCTCCTTGGGTTTCCCAGGCCGCATCACGACGGAAGTACATTGCCCCACCGTCTTTCCCAGGAGTGGCTGGTGGGTTTGAACCACCAGCCTTCTGGTTAGTAATCAAATGCCTTAGGCACTATGCCACCAGAGATCCCCATACATATATACATGTATGTATGTATTTATATATACACACACACACACATATATATACACACACACACATATACATATATAAATATCGGGAGGAAGATTGGGCAATCTACTTCCGTAGAGATACCGCCGCCTTGGAAACCCAAGAAGGGGTCACTATGAATGGGCATCGACTTGACGTCAGTGAGTTTGGTTTTTGTGGTATACATATGTATGTAAACATATATATATATAAAAACTTTGGTGGCGCAGTGCCTAATGCATCTGACTGCTAACCAGAAGACAGACGGTTCAAACCCACCAGCCGCTCTGCAGAAGGAAGATGGTGCAATCTACTCCCACTGGAAACCCAATGAGGGTTGCTATGAGTCAGAATCAAATCCATGGCAGCGGGATTGTTTGGTTAACATATATAAATATATATATATATATATATATAAATAAAACCCTACACGCTCAGCACATAGCAGCCCATGGGTTTTAAATGAATGAGTCAACAACAGAGGCCTATGAAATAGCCTCAGCCTTTCACACACAGACCCTACACAATCAACTCTCTAAACATTAGTCAGAGTGTGTGGGTTTCCCCAAGGAAGGCATTTCAGCATCAATTCCCGTGGCCTCAGGCTTAACCCGTTATCCCCATAATAACCTACTGAGATAACACGCCGGTCAGAGCTAGAATTTGAACCATGCTATGACAAGTCCAGAGAGAGGAGTAGTTCTGACTTGACTTGAGATCAAAGTAGATGGCTGGACTCCAAATAGAAACACTGTCCAGTGGGGGGTAGCAAGGAGAGGGAAGGGCCCCGGTCACCGCAACCAACGTTTAAGGGCCTCTTGACAGCTGAGAAAACTAAAGCCCAGAGAGGAAAAGTAACTTACCCGAGATCACACAGCAAGTTAACCAAGGAGAGACCCACCTTATCCCGACTCCGCGCGCCACCCCAACTGCCTCTTATTTCGGGTGGTGTCCTCCGCGCTGAGCCCCCACCGACGCACGTGCTCTGAGGTCCCGGGCGCCCGCCCGCCAGCCGCTCGCGGCTGTTCCCTATCAGGGTCCAAGGCTGGGGTCGACTCCGGCACACTGATCTCCTACGCCCCCCTCAGCCCGCAGCCTGCCGGGGCCAGCGGTTGGCAGCGCGCACCGCGGAGGTGGACGAGACTACCAGTTCGGCTCCCGTTGCTCACCTGGCAGGATCCCGCGGGAACCTGAAGAAGGCCAGGTCCGACTGCGTGCTCTTTCGCGTGCAGTTGGGGGCAGCGCAGAAGTTCGGCATCGTCGCCCCTCCGCCGGCCGGCCCAGATCTCCCCTCCCCGCCTCCTCAGGGCAGCCTGCCCGCCCGTCGGGGCCGGGGAGGGGAGCCAGGCCGGCCGGCCGGCTTGCAGGGCCGGCGCGCCGAGGGGAGGGGCGGGCGGACGAGAAGCCGCGAGGGGCAGGAGGGGCGCCGCGGTCCGAGGCCGGGCTAGGGACGCGGCTCCACAGTGCTGTGAGCGGCCGGGAGGATTTACCGCCGCCGCCGCCGCTGGTGCACCTCCCGCCCGCCCGGGACGCTGCCGCCTCCTTCCCACAATGCACCCTGGCGCCCGGGGGTGCCCTCTCTTCCCTCGTCTTCCTTCCCCGCCCCCTCCTTTCCGCCGACTTCTCCACTGGCGGGCACGCGCAAGAAAGCGCGCCTGCCTGGGGTGTGGAGAGGAGAAGGCGGGGCCTGGCGCGGAGCTCCTGCAGTACGCGTGCGCATGGCCTAACTCGCGAGGGGAGGGAATTGCACAAGCGGGTGTGTCCCCTGAGACTCTAGGGCGGGCCAGTCTCAGGCAGCTCCGGTAGGCTTGGTGTGCGCGGGTCTCTGCAGATCTGGGGTGAGCTTGCACGTTACATCACCATTGCATCTATTTTTGCTTGCATAAGTTGCCACTGCTTAGACTTCTATTGCAGAAATTGCCGTAGAGTCGTAAGAGCCGCGGAATCGTGATGACCTTGGTGACTGACTTGCAAACTCCCGGCAGAGCTGCGGCACAGGTTGGACGCAGACGTAGATTGTAGGAAATTTCATTTTCCTCAGCTTTGCAGCTACTCTTTGGTACCTTTAGTTTCTGAGAGCAGGCCTCCCCAACCTCAACTGGAAGCTGAGGAGCAAACACTCGGAAAACAATTACTCTGTGTCGTAAAAATGATTAGAGGTAATTTTTCTGTGAGCCTTCCAGAGGAGCAGGAATAGCGACATGGTTCTGCCTTAGGCCCTATAGAAATTGTTCCTCAGTCTTCCTTTCACAATCGTGGCCTGTTACCATTCCTGTTTTGCTCAAGTGCCGAAATGAGTGACCGTTATTTAGAACAAAGGATTAGTATCAAATTTTGCGTGAAATTGAACAAGTCTGCAAGTGAGACTCACCATCTTTTAAAAGAAGCTTATGGAGATGAAGTCATGTCAAGGGCCAGAGTTTTTGACTGGCACAAAAGGTTTAAAGAAGGGCGGGAAGATGTTCGAGATGATGCACGAAGTGGTCGTCCAGTCACCCACCGGACAGATGAAAATATTCAGAAGGTCAAGGACTTGGTTTGTTCAAACAGGCACCTGACAGTGAGGATGATGGCTGAAGAGTTAAATTTAGATAAAGAAACTGTTAGACTCATTCTGAAAGAAAACTTGAACATGAGGAAAGTGTCTGCAAAAGTTCTATCGGGTATTTTGAAGAATGACTCTAAACCTGGAAAATTTGACTTTCAGTCTGATTTCTCAAAGGAAACCAGGAAAAATAGTTCATCTGTGAGGAAAAAGGTAACAAGTTCTGAAACATGGAGTCATCTCCAGAGTGAAGCTGGTCGGGAAATGCCTCTTCCAGTATCCGGTCCCAGAACCCACCACACTGTCAGCCAGCTTCTGCAGGCTTCATCTTCAGCAAGCCTTCCCACTAGGGTAGCTCAAGATTGGTTCACACCATGGTGAAAGGAATATAAGGTAGCTGGACTTGAGCTAGGAAGCTGCTTTGATGTTACGCACCTTCATTTGTTGCTTATCTATTGTCTTTTCTACCAGTCCTCCTTCTAGGTCATGGCCTTCCTAGTTACTCTTTGCTGGACTATTGGGCCATCTTCCTTGCTGTTCTCCACAACATTGAAGAACTCTTGGCTGTTGACTTCTGGTACTTACATATTCTTGATTTCTTCTGCTTAACAAATTTGGATCTCTTCACTGCCCAGACCTTAGCTTGTTGTGGCTGTCTTGTCCTTGGTTCTCAACATTCTGCCTCAGGAGACCATGCCAGTGAGAGGTAGGGACAGGACCCCCTGGAGTGTGTATGTCTGCCTAGGGAGGCGTACTCTTTGGGAGGACCACAAAGGTCTACAGTTCCAGCCTGCTTTGCAATCAGGGCCTGAAGTATGGTAGAAGTCAGTGGCATGCTGACTTAATGAGCTGTGCTGGGCCTAAGGATCTGATCTGGCCCAAATGACTAAGTGGGAGCCCCTCAAAACTGACAGTTTGGCCACCAGTAATAATGTACTTACAGACCTGCCTGCCACTAACAGAAGACCTGGGTTGGTTTTATTCTAGTCCTTTGCACTCACATTCATTTGGGCATCCCCTCTGCTGCAAAAAGAGCATCTGGCCCTAGCAAATATATACCAAGGATAAGGCCTAGACTGTAATGTGTGGGGAGGTGGTCAGGTGCCATTCTAAACCCTGAATTAGAGTTATGTGGGTTGATTCCCACACAGCAGCCTATTACTACTGAGTAACATCTGTATTATGAGGGTGGTTTGGTTTGGTTTGGTTCAGAACACTGCTGGGTATTAATGATAAGAGTTATAAAACAAGACCACCAAGGGTTAGGTAGACTTCATGGATGAAGTGGTTCTTCAGTTGAGTCCCTAAGGAAGGGTGGGTCTTAGACCAGAGGTGAGGAAATTAGGGAAAGCTTCTAGGCAGATGGGATAGCATAAGGCTTTGAACCTGTGTCAGTAGAAAAATAATGCTCTATTGGCAGAAATTGTGAAGTCTAAAAGGGAAGTAATGGTGTTGCAGGTGAACAATTTGGGATAATTTACTTCCTCACCTTGATCCCAAAATCTGTGCCAGTAGTTTGCTTCTCCTGAGTCTATGGATAGGTTAATAACCTACATATTTTATTATCTAATTTTTCCACTGAACCCAAAAAAGCAGTCTCTGCAAGTTCAAACTCTGCTTTCTCTCACCTTTCCCTGCCTCTCTGACAAGATTTATGGGATAGATTTGTCCCAGGTGGGTATCAGGCAATGCCACATAGATGAAACATCTCAGAATGCCTGATAGGGGATAGAGAGGGGGAATAGCATTTGGGCCAGTTTCTATCTATGTTTTACCCAAGGATTTTTTCCCATCACATCTATTATTTAATAAGGAAGTAAAATATTGGTTGTAGAGGCCCAATACATATGTATTCAAATCAGTTACTTTTAGTTCTCTTCTTTCACTGTCTCTATCCCCTTCAAAAAAAGTACGAGTTATCAACTAAAATCTGTCAGTTTTAAGGCAACCTGAAAGCTAGATCTTGTCCCACAAATAAAACATGCTGTGCAAGAAAACTATTAAACCAAGCAACTGCCCCCACCTACTGAGCAATTTCCATACATTGTGTTTCAGGACCATCAAGTCTTCCTAAATCAGGAGAGGCCCTGAGTTTCCCACAATCACTTGTCCCTAGGGACACTGCCTTTCAGGAACAAAACCCCCAGAGTTAACTTTTGCAGGTTGCTGAACCTCATATTAATCCTTGCTTGGGTCAGTAGTAATTGTTGCACGATTGTATGCTCCTGGTTCCAGTCTAGGATCCCACAACAGTACCTACAAGTATTATCTTCACCTTAAAACAGAGGTCCTGGGAGAACTTATTTCTGGATTTTATTCCAGTTCTGTGTGCAAGGCTGGAGTGACCCTGCCAGAGATGCTGAACCAAGACTCATGCTGAAATGTAGGATACTGGAGGCAGTGTTCTTTCAGACAGGTTTTGGACGTTGAGCAACAGAATCAGGAGTGTGAATTAAAATTGTCCAAAGTGGCTGTAGTGAAAAGGATTTATTACTTTGGATCATCCTCTGAGTAGTAGTCAGGCTGAACTAAGAGCAGAACCCATTGCTCCTTTGCAAGTTTCCCAGAAAATATCCAGTGGGATAAGAAAGGATACCTCAGGTTTGAGGAAAGTAAAATTACTGCCCTACAACTCATCTAGAGCAAACCATTCTCACATGGCTGCTCAGAATCACTAAATACGAGGCTAGAATATGATTTTTGATTATCCCCAACAATAGAGTTCTGATATAATGTTAAGTCTTAGGTACTCACCCATAGGAATTTTGCCCTGGCCTGTACCCTGCTGCCCAGGTGTCTTAGTGATCTACCCATGCATCATGTCCCAGGTGCTAATCCGTGGCTTTTCTCAGACACTTCTCAATTTATTTCACCAGTTTGCTCTTGTTCCTCTGTTTGCCTGGTACTTTTTTTCTGGTTTTGGACCGTATCTCCAGTGCCTGCTTTTGGCCCCTTTGGCGTGAATTGCCCTTTTGATCGTGATTTGCCACTTACAACTCCTGTCTCTGATTTTTAGGTCCCTCTTCCAGCACCCTATCTCAGCCTCATAGTCTTGAGTTAGGAAATTGCCCCAGCCCTGACCCATGTTACCTTCCTATCCCTAAGAAGTAGGTGAGGCAACATGGGGGAACGTGCTCTTGTTTTTATTTTTCTGTAAGGCACTTGACTGCTAACCAGAAGGCTGGCGGTTCAAACCTACCAGCCACTCCTCGGAAGGTTGGGCAATCAATCCACTTCTGTAGTGATACTGCCCAAGGAGGGGTAGCTATGAGTCGCATCCGACTCAATGGCACATAACAACAACAACATAAGGTGCATATAGTGAGAAAAAAAGTTCTCTCCTACCTCTGACTCTTAACCATCTGTTCCCCTCTCTAGAGAACCAGGATTAACCAGTTTCTTAAGGGGGCAATTTGGGTACTTCTCATACTCAAGAGTCATGAAAGTTTTTCAGATATAATATCCAGATCCTGTTCTAGCAATTGTATCTTCCCTAGCAGGAGAAGCTCCACCTAATCATAAGAAATCAAGCCTGGCTCTCTGGGAAGCTGGAAGAGCTGGCATCTGTAAACCTTGATCATAATTCTCAAGCTCAACAGGAAGTCATTGAATCTCTTTGGCCTTCAAGTTTCTCCCCTATTCATACCCTCTTACTTGATTTCAGAATCTACATGAAATGTTATATGGCACAGCTGAAAGCCCAGTAGGAATAGACCTTTTGGGCAGATCATCCCATTGTTGATCTTACCCAATTCACCCACCACCCAGTGCCTCACCACCACCATCCTCCTTGTTTCACTTCTTGTTATGTGCCATAGAGTCAGTGTCGACTCCTAGTGACCACACGGGACTTAGCAAACCCCATACAGTTTTCTAGGCTGTAATCTTTACAGAAGCAGATCACCAGGTCTTTTGCAGACCTGCTAAGTGGATTCTAACCATCAGCCTTTCAGTTAGCAGCCAGGTGCTTAACTGTTGTGCCACCAGGGCTCCACCTGCCCCATTGCTAATGATCAAGAACAGATTAAAGTATTCACCAAATCTTTAACTTCCAAAAATATTTGGATGATTGTGCAGTCTTCTGAATTCTGGCTCCTGGCTCTGAATCCTCTTTGAAATGTTATTCCAACATTGTTGGAGAAGTATGTGTCCCAGGGGCCTGCTTTCCAGAGCCTTCCTTTCAGATTCATTTCTCAGTCCAAGTCCTGGTTTGCCACTGGAGATGCCCAGATAAATCTAGATGTTAAATGACTTGAGGACATCTAATAAAGGGGTGGAATACCCCTGGAGAACTGTCTGTCAGTCATCTCAACATCACATACCCCGCTCAGTCATCGCATATACCACTCTGCTAATATGGCCAACAAGTCTCCCCACTGGGCTCCCTTAGGATTAGGTCTCACCAGGGTCCCATGTGGCTCTATTAGTAAGAATCTTCCTTTGCTGCTGAAACTCTATGTTACCCTGTATTCTCCAACAGCTTCTTCAGTTGGATTACACCTCCCATGTTTTACCAGGTTTTTACATCCTAGCCAAGGCTGCCCTCCTGTATTTTTGTTCTCTGTCTTTGACTGAACAGATACTTACAAATACTATCCCAGCTGCATCACCCTTCTCCAAGTATTAATATCTAGAAACACAAAAATCTGTAATAGGAAACTTCAATACCTCTTAGGACCCACTTAGATCTAGTGCAGGAGTCAGCAAACATTTTCTATCAAGTAAATATTTTAGGCTTTGTGGGCCACACATTCATTATTGGAGCTACTCAACTCTGCCATTTCCGTGTGAAAGCAGACATAGGTAATACAGAAACAAATGTGTGTGACTGTTCCAACAAAACGGAATACTAAAACTTGAATTTCATATGATTTTCACATATCATGAAATACTTTGATTTTTTTTCAACCATTTAAAAATGTAAAAACCATTCTTAGCTTACAAGAAAACAGGCAGCTGGCCAGACTTACCCCACAAGGCATAGTTTGCTGACCTCTAATCTAGTGTATATAAAGTATGACAGATGATTGATTCTTTTCCATTGATAACATTGTTAATGCCAAATTGATCTGGTCATATCTGACACCTTAGTATAAAGAGACTGTGGGACATTGGAGGGAATCTTTATGGTGCCAGAGGAGTGAACTATAACTGAATAATTGGCTATTTTACCATGACCATATTCTGAGCCTCAAAATTATATTTGTGCTGTTTTTTTATTGAAAATGAGATCACACAAACTTCCAACTATACTGTTGCATTTTAATATCTCAAAAATAATTTTAACAATACTGAAAATGGTACCAAGTTGCAACCAGCAAAAACAGAATGAACTGCAGCTACTTCCAAAACTGCGTTGACCACAAGTGGCATTTGAATAAGTATGCTATTATGTATGTAAGTGACTACTTTGGAGGTGACAAAACACTAAAGTATATATTTTGGCATGCTTGTGAAAATATACATATTCACACCCTGCACCTGCTACCAAGGTATGTCCTTTAGGTGTGTTTATGTGTTTTCCCCTAAAGAGAGCTTTGTTGTGTCACCTTCATTTAAACTGTTGAATAGAATCTCAGGATTGGACAGACCTTTACAAGGACACCTAATCCAGCTACTCATGTTTTCCTTGAATTAGGAGAGACTAAAGCCTGCAGCAGCTGAAAACCTGCTGAACCTTCTGAAAGAAGATTCTGTGTTACTTCATTCACAGATTTTTATTGAATGGCTGTATGTGTCAGACACTGTCCTTTGTGCTAGAATATAGCAGTGGACAAAACAGACACAGATCTAGGATTTGATGGTCTGAAATCTAATTACAATCATGTGCTATATAACATCAATTCAGGCACCATGTAAGTCCATGGTCTCATAAGGTTAAAATAGAGCTCAGAAATCCCTGTCAAAGGGCATACAGCCTCTGTAAACTCAAAAGTTCTTCAAGCTATTAAATGATCAGCTCCACTGAGAGCTACAAGGATAATGAAAATTCAAGAGACAACCTATGTCAGATATGGAGAAATAGTTAATAATGTGGATTGAGGATCAGACACAAAAGCAAATCTCTCTAAGTACATTGATGATTACTGCTAAGGCATAAAGCTTGTTTGAGATGCTTAAAGAAAAAGCAGGACTAGACTGCAATGTAGAGTTTAGTGCTAGCTCTGGATGGTTCAAGCATTTCAAATGACAATTTTTGCTGCGTAATGTGAAAGCAAGTAGTGAGTCTGCGAGTGCTGATGTGAATGAAGGCAGCAGAATTTGAAACCTTAGATAAACTAGGTGTTCACACAACATCCACATCACATAACGTCCTATTTCACAGAACGTATCATAGATGTTAAGCAATACATGACTGTATCCTACTCCACTCTTGCAAACTTCTTTGTGCTCACACCAACGTACTATTAACTTCATACCTGGAAATAGGTGTGACCTTTGCCACATGCCTTTTTGCTATGGTCATGATGCCTTTCTAACACCATTAATAATTTGAAGACTGCATGTTCAGTTAAATTTTTATTATCCTTTGGACAGGTTTATGGTGGTAGAAAAACATACTGGCAATGTTGGAAGTGTAAATTGGCAGCAGTTTTCTGAAAAGCAATTTGGCAGTATCTATCAAGAGGTTTAAAAATGTTTATATCCTCTGATCCTCTCATTCCACTTCTGGGAATCTGTCCTAAAGAAATAATCTAAAATGTGGATAAAATTTATGTGTAATAATCCAGAAGTCCAACAGTATAAAATTGGTTCAATAAATTTCAGTATGACTATTCAATGGAGTGGGAGCTCTGGTAGCATAGTGCCTAAGGCACTTGACTGCTAACCAGAAGACTGGCGGTTCAGACCCACCAGCTACTCCTCAGAAGGAAGGTTGGGCAATCTACTTCCATAGTGATACCGCCTCGGAAACTCAAGGAGGGATTGCTATGAGTCGGGTCTGACTCCACGACATACAACAACAACATTATTCAATAGAGTATTACGCAGTTATTATAATGAATGTTCAAGAAGAGTATGTAACAGTGTGGCAAAATGCTTACATATAATGCTAAATGAAAAGAATGATATGCAAGATGGTATATACAGTAAAACCTGCAAAAGCTGGAACCTGTGTAAGGTGGAAACCTGTCAGAGAAGGAAAACTCAAATATTTTTCACTAAAGCAAGTGATAGGAGCTCTGGTAGCATAGTGGCTAAGGCACTTGACTGCTAACCAGAAGGCTGGCGGTTCAAACCCACCAGCCACTCCTCGGAAGGAAGGTTGGGCAATCCTACTTCTGTAGTGATACTGCCTCGGAAACCCAAGGAGGGGTCGCTATGAGTCAGGGCCGACTCGACGGCAAACAACAACAAAGCAAGTGATAGAAGAATGGTAGGACTGCACTCTGTCAAAGGCAAAGAACTTGTGAAACTCAGAAAAACGAGGCAGCCCCATTGAGTTCTGGTTCTCAGAAGTTTCACTATAAATTTGGAAATTTTAAAAATGACTAGAAATCATATGCTTAGTGTGAGTGATTGGATTATGATCGATTTAAATGTCTTTATGCTTTAAAAAAAAAATACTTCTCCAAAGTATTACTTTTATTACCAAACTGAAACAATAGCACCAGAAGTTGGCAGTGTAGAGGATGAGGCCAAACCACTAATTTGGTCCATGAACAATTAACTGAGTTGGCATAGAGACTGTATGATACCAAGTTGGTAGAAGGAGTAGGTCAGAAGAGCAGAGAGCCTGCTACACAGGAGAAGGAGATAAGACCAGAATCCCTACGAAAAAAGTGATAGGAGAAGACACTACAAGTGGCACACTCCTGTCATATAGGCCCAGGTAGGTAAGAGCACTTACAAATCAAGTATATTCTGACAAATGGAAAGAAGGCTATGAAGTACTCTTTTCAGGTAAAATCACTCCCGCATCCTCTCATTCAAATGAATTCTTGAGATGGATTTCTTTCTAGCCGATTCTCTGAAGAATCCGTGAACCTTCTGTATAATTCCTTTACCATAGGAATGGCTTTCAGTACACCAAGCCTACCTCCTCCCATACTGGGAATCTCAAGCAACATGGATTACACTACCACACACATATCATGAATTATTGTGATGTTGTAACTTACAAAACTGTGGTTTGTGAACATTATTTTGTCAGCATCCAGAATTACTGTGCTCTTTACTTGTGTCTGAAGAATAATTATGTTGTGGGATTTTTAAATGAGAAATGATGTAGCTAATGCTTAGCCGTAGATAAAATTGTTATGTTGGGAAACTGTACTTAGTTGTTGCTTTAGTAAAATGTTTATCATTCAAATGCCAGAAATGTCTCCTTGGCAAAATTTCAGACCTTAAAATGAGTTGATGTTGTGATTAAGGACAGTTGAATCCATTCTGACTCTTAGCAACCCCACGTAACAGAGTAGAACTGCCCCATGTGGTTTTCTATGCTGTCATCTTTATGGGAACAGATTGCCAGGTCTTTTCTCTCCATTAGTAGCTAGGCACTTAACCATTATGCCATCAGGGCTCCTTCAAATGTACACAGGTAAATACATGTTTTATAGGTATATAGGGTAGTAGATTTGTCAAGCAGGAAGAGTTCTTTTATATCTAAGTCCCTTGCACAGAAAGAGCAAAACTTGGATTTTAACACCTAATACCTATGTGACTTTGGATAGTCATGTAGCTATGTGACTGAACTAGGTATGTGGCTTTAGGCAGTTCATTTCCCCTCTCTGGGCACTTCAATTAACTCATCTATAAAAGAATTAGGAGCTCTGGTAGCATAGTGGCTAAAAGCACTTGACTGCTAACCAGAAGGCTGGTGGTTCAAACCCACCAGCCACTCCTCAGAAGGAAGGTTGGGCAATCCTACTTCCGTAGTGATACTGCCTCAGAAACCCAAGGAGGGGTCGCTATGAGTCGGGGCCGACTCGACGGCACATAACAACAACAACATAAAAGAATTATAACAACTGTCTCAGAATTGTTCATTTTGTTCATTCAACAAATATTTATTGAGTGCTTATTACGTATCCAACATTGTTCTAGACACTGAGGATATAGCAATGATCAAGACAAAAAAAAAAAATCTCATGAGCTTATGTTTTAAGTGGAAGAGACAGACAAGAAATAAGAAGTGAGTAAAACTAATGTGAGATAGTGATCATTAGGTATGAAGCTGACATTAAATAATATATATATGAAGTTCCTGACATGATGCCTGGCATGTAGTAAAAGTCAATAAATAGTCATTTCCTTAGCTTCTTCAGTCTTCCTAATAGCCTCCAAAGTACTCTACAAAATGGTAGTAATCCACAAAAAGCCTGATCTACTGCCTTCTATCTATTGCCGGTTAATATGACCTAAACATAAATTTGCTTAACAAAACAAAAGAATTCTTACAGTTGTGTTTTGTATTTCCTGAATAGCAGATTAATAAAGGTGGGGTCTAAACACTGTTAATAAAAGACCTCTTCTGAAGCGAATTGGCAGAGGCTAAATGGCAGGTATGAAGTCCCCCAAAGACGAACACATCGTGTCATTGCTATTTCAGCACAACAGACTAGGAGAGTAATAGCTATGTCTCTTAGAGAAAAGATGTGTGCCTGATGGCCTGTGCCAGGGGTTGGAGAATTAGGCAGACTTTGAAGTATTAGGAGGGATCTGATTACTATATTACTTACAAGAGATTGAGGTATTGACAGCCAAGGGAAAGGAGGGCTTAACTCTGGTTGGTAGTTTACTCATATTTTTGCCCATTGTAGAAATACCTGGAAAGTTCAGAAATAGTTTAAAGAAGCTGCCAAAAGTTCACCCTTAGGATTCAAGTCTTTGACAGACTCATTGTCTCAGCTTCCTCCTTCAAAATCATCCAGTTTAATAGCCATTTACTGAATTCCTTCTTTGGGAATTCTTTCTTTGTACTAGGCACAGAGGGTCCTATGCTTGCCCTTAGTGTCCAGCCTTGTAGGAGAAAGGAAAGACCAGAAGTAGGGAAATACACCAAGTATGGGCTCCTCTGTCAGTCTTTCCCAGAGGACCAACTGTAAGAAGCAAGTTGTCAAGAATTTGGAGCAAAAAGTTGAAGTCATCACAATCACAGTGTTTAGGGAGATGAGAGTGGGGTATAAAGAAGTAAAACACAGAACAATGGTAGTTTGTGGCCTGGTGGCCATGCCATGCTTAGCTCCTCTTATGTGAAAGTTCTAAACTATGTCCACAAGGATTCAGATGTATCTCTCAGAAGAAACTGGATGTTAGGCTGTGGGCCAGGACCCATGAACCTGGCTTTAAAAACCTAATAAGTAAAAACTCAGAATTATAACCCAGGTTAGATAAGAAAATTGGCCCATAGAGCTTGAGTGACTTTTCTTGAATCACACATATAGTTGGTGGCAGAGCCAGAATAATAATGAAGGACCTTGAACTTCTCTCAGTCCGGTGAATTTTTTCTATTACTCACTTGGTAATAATTTGCTCTACTGAAGTATGTATCCTTAAAATAGCTTTAAAACAGTGGTCACTCTTGATGCATTTAACAAATATAATTTACCAACAGTTGATCTACATACCATTTTGAGGTAATGTATTTATGGCATAGAAGGTGGTAGAGAGGATTTTTCCAAATTTCCCTGGGGTATCCAGGCCCACTGGTCCTCCAGAAGATGTATATTCATAAGTAAATGTTGAGATTTTGTCATTCGTTTTTTTCCAGATGTTCTTCCTAAGTAACATATTATGGTTTGTGTTTTTAATATTTCTCATAAGCATTTTTTTTTTTTTTTTAATCTGGGGACATAAATCCTAATAAAGTTCTCAACTATCTCTTCTGTGCTGTCTCAGATTTCTGGGTGTGTTTATATTTATGACACAGCGTCTGAAGTCAGGAATACTATTACATAATTAGGGGTTATATTCCCAAGCCCTAGTCCTGTGTTTCTAGAAGTTATGAAAATTCTTAACACTTCACTTATAAATGCCACTATACTGTGCCATGACATTCCCATAGTAACATAAATTTCAAACAGGAAAACAGGAAGCCCAAGGAAGGAGGGAGTAGTTTGCAAATGCAAAAAGTCATGAAAAAAAAAATAATAAAATTGAGTATATAAGACAGGTGGGGAAGGGGCTGTAAATGCCCTGAGAAGAGAATGCCCTGCAGGCCCCCTTTAGGGGCTAGCAGTGTCTACCACCCACCAAGTGGCCCAAGCTTTGAGCCAGACTTTCTGTGACTCTCACTTTAGTCAGGTCCATGTCATTTCCTTAACACTTCTTACTGTCCCCTACTGCAATAAGCCACACCCTCTTCCTGGAATCCCTCCCTGCTACCATCTATGTAGCAAAACCCTACTCAGCACTCAAGTCTCAGCTTTACTTGATTGCTGTTCTCCCTTTAACAAAGCAGCCACCCCCAGTGTGCATAGCACATTCTTGGCTCCAGGAACCTATATGCATTTAACTGGACATAATTGTTTGCAGAGTGCCTATTTTTCCCTACCAGTCCATGAACTCAAAGGATTACTGTGTCTAATTCTTCTCTGTATTCCCTGCATCCAAAATAAATTTGCCAGAAACTTCTTAATAAATGTGTGGTGGATACATGAAAGAGTGGACCTTTGTGCATTTCCTTTTTGAAAGAGTTTTAATTAGATTGAAGGCTAAGGTTAGGAAAATGATGGGAAACTACACATTTGTGAGCAGGGAAGTGATGTGATCAAGTCTATAGGTTAATCTGGAAGAAGTATGATGAATTCTAGACAAGGAAGGGTGAAAGACTTTTCCTTCCCTCCTCCCTCTTTCTCTCCTTTCCTTTCTTTTGAATTAGTCATAGCTGAAACCTGAGAATTTTAATATTCTGCACTAGTGTTTATGTTATCTCAATGGATCGCCTGTACATATAGCAGTAGCAGTTCCATTTGCTATTCAGTCAGTCCTGACTCATTGCAATTCCATGTGTATCAGAATAGAACTGTGTTCCATAGGGTTTTCAATGACTGATTTTTTTGGAAGTGTATTGCCAGGCCTTTCTTCCCAGTCCTATCTTTGGGTGGCTAGTAGCCAAGCATGTTAACCATTTGCACCACCTAGGGACTCCTGCCTATACATATAGGAAAGTAAATTCAAACCCTAATCTGCCTGTGGCAGAGACCGAGGTCTCATGAATATTTCTCGTGAGTCCCATTTATTTCTCTACCCAAGGCCACCAAAGACATCAAGCTTTTTTGTGATTTCTCTCACCCTAGGGTAGTTTTTCCAGTCTTTTCATGGAAGGGGCTGTGCTTCCAATCTCAGGGCTTTATGCAAGGAGCTCAGTTCCAAGTTTCTCACTTGGCTAGAACTGAAGCTCCATCTCCTACTCCATGGTGTACCAAATCCAAAACCCACTACCATCAAGGTGATTCCAACTCATAGCAACCGCCCCCCAAAAAAGGCTGTAAATCTTTACAGAAGTCAATTGCCTTATCTTTGTCCTGTGAAGCAGCTGGTGGGTTCAAGCTGCCAATATTCTGGGTAACAGTCAAATGCTTTACACACCATGCCACAAGAGCTCCTTCCTTAGTGTACAGTGCAACCATATTCCACAATCCTGAGGGCCCCTATCTTAGTGTAAAATCCTTGTGAATTGGTCAGTCATGTCACCTGTCCAGTATTTTGGCTTTGAGTTCCTTTTTCATTTCTGATATCTAGAGATTTCTCTTTATAATTTCCCACTTGGGTGATAAAAATAGAACACTTGTGTTTTATTTTATCCAGCATCTCCATGTGTCTGTAGCAGGGGTTGGGATAGAAGACCCCTCTATATCAATATAGTTAGCCATGTTGCTGGAAGTTGCCAGATCAGAACCAGTAATCCTAGTAGGTAGATATTTATTATCCCCATTTTATAGATGAGGAAACAAACTCAGATAAGTTGTCTGATTTGCCAAAGCCATACAGCTTTAAGTGAGAAGGTAAGTTTTGTGTTCAGTCTGTTTGACTCTCAAATCCCACATGAGACATTGAGGTATCTTAAAGGTTGCTTGGTACCTCCGGTTTCTCTCCATCGTTAGCCTTTATAGACAATTCACCTCTGGCATTTGTTGAAGCAAATACTCTGAATTCTTCCTGTTTCCTAGGGGAGGAGGGGAAGAGGTAGAGAGCAAGCAGCCAGGCTCTCCTGAGCCTAGTCGGCAGTGCATTTAGCTGGAAGATGTGCAAGCTGACAGGCATTTCTGCCACTTATCCAGAAGCATCCTCAAGCTTGCTCCTGAGTTGGGCAGTGAAGGGGATATACCAAGAACCCTGCATATTGTCTTTGGCTTGCCTTCAGAAGAAGGAAGCCCAGGCCTTGGCAGCAATTACCTGTGAGTTCTGCTGCATGTTGAGCATGTCTCAGCGAACAGGACTCTGGTGTCCTCCCAGGCTTCTCTCCTCCCTCCTTAGATTGGGAGCATTTCTTGCCTGGTGCACCTTGCACAGACCTAACCGAGGGTAAAGAAGACACTGAAGTATTTACAATAGAGGGACTTTAATGAAATGGACTGGTCACACGTGATGGGATAGAGGACAGAAGTATTCCAAAGATTAGCAAAAGCAGGAAACCACTGCCACCCATAAGCCAAAGGGATAGAGGGAGGAGGCAATATCACCAGGTCATTCATCAGAAACTTGACCATAGCTGGTCTGTTAGTGGGAACTGGAGCCATGGAGGGTATGTAACCAGAGATGGAAGAAATATCCTGGTCTCTACCTCCTCCATCCCACTCCCAGTCTCCTGCTAGTGCCTCCCATTGGCTGAATTCAACTGGAAGTCACATGTCTTGGAGCCTGGATTTGCAGCCTGCAACCTCCCTGTGTTAGATTGCAGAGCAGAGTAAGGGATAGATCTGAGAAAAACAGGCCTAAGACCGGTATAAAAAGAAGGGAGGAAAGAAGATAAGCCTATTTGCAACACATAAAAGTTGTAAAATATTTTTTCAACATCGTTTTACAATTAAGATGATCCACCAGCCACTCCTCAGAAGGAACATTGGGCAATCTACTTCTGTAGAGATTCTGCCTTGGAAACCCAAGGAGGGGTCGCTATGAGTAGAATTGACTCGACAGCAGTGAGGTTTTTTTTTTCTTTTTCCCCTTAGTATTAAAAAGTTGCCTTTTGGACCAGGTTTGCTGGTCTGATAGAGCCTGGTGGAACCCCTGAGATTATGGCCCCTAGCTACCCTTCAAGTCTGGAATTGAACCCACTCCTGTGGCTTCCAGCCAAACAAAAGACAGGCATATGAGCTGAACATTTACATTAGGTAGATACACTCCACAGAGAGATCAATCATGGGAGAAGGGCTGTGTATGCACAGGGAGACAGCTCGGGGAGCATGAGTGCATGGGAGAGAAGGACACAGGGAAGAAGTGGCTATGGGGAAAGAAGTGGGAGGAGAGCTGTTGCATTGTGGGAGATTGCAGTAAATGTTATGAGACAGTGTATGTGAATTGCTGTATGGAAGATGAATTTCTAAACTTTCATCCAAATCACAATAAAACTTAAAAAAAAAAGTTGCCTTTTTATCAAATGATTAAATGAGTATGAAAATGTTTTGAAAATTGTCAAGTGTTGCATAAATATGTGGGGCAACCATCATTACTATTATTAGTTCTCTGTGAATTATTCTCTATTAGTCATTTGTGAATGAGTATCAATAGCCACCCTTTACTGAGCAAATACTATGTATGGATACTTTTATGTATGCACACTGGGAGTATTTATAACTGCAGATAAAGATAGTTAACAGTGGCTTAAACAAACAGGTACTTATATTTTTACATAACAAGAATTCCAGAGGTGCTCCTTAGGTCTTTCCACCTTGGTTACAAGATGGCTGCAAAGCCAAGCCATCACCTCCAAATTCAAGGCAGGAAGTGGGATGGGGGAAAGGGACACTTTCAACAGGACTTCAGACTGGTTCAAACTTGTTCAGTCATGGACAATGAAGTGAATGTGGAACAGGCGTGAATTTTTAAAATTTGGGTGAAGTAGAACAATAACTAGAACAGGAAAAACCAAGTGTTGAAACCCTAGAATAGTAGATTCAGAAAAGGTGTAGTGAGGCCTCATTAGGAGCTTGATGCAGGAGACTGAATTATTCCCAGGACTGTGCAGAGTGATACACATTGAAAGTGGTGAAGTCAGTCAGCAGCCACCTTCAAGCTGGCACCATTGCTTCCAATTCTGCCAATCAAGAGATTTGGTTGCTATGCAACATGCCTGTTGTCCTTGTTTTCTAAGAGTAAGATTAAGTTTCTAGCAGGGCATCAACCTGTCATTTTCCCCTTTCCAGTTCACCTACATTTTAAAAATTCAGGAGCATTCTGCTCTCATTTCATGGCCATGACTGAACTGGGAATAATTGGTTCGAAGTCCTGGTTTCAACTCATCAGTCCTTTTCTTCAGGAAAGCAAAAGCTCTCTTAATGACTCCCGGCAGACCTCTATCAAATCTCATTGGCCAGAACTTGGCCACATGATCACCCTTATCTACACGGGAAGCTGGAAAAGCAAGTGATTAGCTTTCCCATCTCCATGGTGGGAGATGTTGTTATTAGTTGCCATGAGTCAATTCTGATTCACGACAACCCTGTGTGTGCAGAGTAGAACTGTGCAGCATAGACTTTTCAAGGCTGTAATCTTTCAGAAGCAGATCATGGGCCTGTCCACCCTTCTATTAGTAGTTGAACACTTCTCTCTTTGCATACCACCTAGGGAGGTAGTAAGTATTTGCAATACACACAAAGTAAGCACTCAATAAATGTTAGTTATATTGTTGTTGTTAGATGCCATTGAGTCAGTTCCAACTCATAGTGACCCTATATACAACAGAACGAAACACTGCCTGGTCCTGCGCCATCCTCACAATCCTTGCTGTGCTTGAGCCCATCATTGCAGCTACTGTGTCAATCCATCTTGCTGAGGCTCTTCCCCTTTTTTGCTGACCCTCTATTTTACCAAAGGACCTCTGGGGGCACAGTGCCTAAAGCATTTGACTGCTAACCAGAAGGTTGGCGGTTGAAACCCACCAGCCACTCTGTAGAAGGAAGACTGGGCAATCTACTTCCATAAAGATTTACTGCCTGGGAAACCCAATGGGGGTCACTTTGAGTTGGATTTGACTCAATGGCAATGGGTGTGTTTGTTTGTTTGTTTGTTTCAGTTTGATCTACTTTACCAAGCATGACTTCCTTCTCTAGGGAATGGTCCCTTCTGACACATGACCAAAATAGGTGAGACGAAGTCTAGTCACTCTCGCTCCGAAGGAGCATTCCAGCTGCACTTCTTCTAGAACATATTTGTTCACTCCTCTGGCAGTCCATGGTATTTTCAGTGTTCTTTGCCAACATCACACTTCAAAGGCATCAGTTCTTCGGTCCTTCTTATTCAAAGTGTAGCTCTCACATGCATATGAGGATATTGAAAATACTATGGCTTGGATCAGGCGCACCTCTGTCTTCAAAGTGACGTCTTTGCTTCACAACACTTTAAAGAGGTCTCTTGTAGCACATTTTCCCAGTGCAGTATCATGTCTGATTTCTTGACTGCTGTTTCCATGGATGTTGATTGTGGATCCAGGTAACATGAAATCTTTGACAGCTTCAATCTTTTTTCCATTTATCATGATGTTGCTTATTGGTTCAGTTGTGAGGATTTTTGCTATCTTTATGTTGTGGTATAATCCATACTGAAGACTGTATTCTTTGATCTTCATCAGTAAGTGCTTCAAGTCATCTTCACTTTCAGCAACCAAGGTTGTGTCATCTGCATATCGCAGGTTGTTAATGAATCTTCCTCCAATCCTGATGTCACATTCTTCTTCATTTAGTCCAGCTACTTGGATTATTTGCTCAGCATGCAGATTGAATATGTATAGTGAAACTGTGACACACACCCTTCCTGATTTTAAACCATGCATTACCTTTTTGTTCTGTTTGAACAACAACAGCCTCTTGGTCTTTGTACAGGTTTCTCATGAGCACAATTAAGTGTTCTGGAATTCCGATTCTTCACAACATTACCCATAATTTGTTATGATCCACACAGTAAAATGCCTTTGCATAGTCAATAAAACACAGATAAACATCTTTCTGGTATTCTTTGCTTTCAGCCAAGATCCATGTGACATCAGCAATGATACCCCTTGTTCCACATCCTCTTCTGAATCCAGCTTGACTTTCTGGAAGTTCCCTGTCAATATATTGCTATTACATTAGTTTGTAGTATATATATTTGTGTTTGTAAGGAGCTCTGGTAGCACATTGCCTAAGGCATCTGACTGCTAACCAGAAGGTTGGTGGTTCAAACCCACCAGCCACTCCATGGAAACAAGACTGGGCAATCTACTTCCGTAAAAATTTACCATCTTGGGAACCCAATGGGTGTCTCTATGAATCACAATCAACTCGATGGCAGTGTTTTTTTTTGTTTGTTTGTTTGTTTTGTTTTTGCTTTTGTTTTTTTTAAATATACATGTTTGTGTATCAGTGTGTGGTTATATACACTCCCCATTTCTCCTAACTAATCTGTGAAGTAGGATCTTCATTTACAAATAAGACCTAACACACAGCTGCTAAAAAGCAGTGCTAGGCATCAGACCCACAACTTTGTGACTGCACTGGGAGAGCTCTTTCCATTACCAGACCATGTCTCAGTCTCCCAACTTTCCCCTTTAAGGCCATGGCCATAGAGTCACATCAGGCCAATCAGACTTGATGAAGAGAGGAGGGAGAAATAAACCAGTTCTGAAATAAGTTGACTCTTATCCCTGGGGTTATACATGGAGTAATGGTGAAGTCATGAGAAGAGGTTCCATAATTACTTATCTAGACTCACGCCCCCACCTGAATGTAGCCGCTTTGGAATGGTCACACTGGGAGGCTTGGCATTTGTTGCAGTGATGACACTACTGCCCAGTACTCCTGTGGGACTCCCCTTTACAAATCACCAAAAAGCCCTCAATCTCATTACTGTAAAATTACACTTCATTTCTGACCCCAAACTCAGCTGGAGCTCTTATCCCATTTACTATAAGTTCCAAATGACCTTTGTTGCCCAAAGTTAAAAAAAAATCATTTTCCAAAGACAGTAAAGTATTACAAATTAGATTTCAAAGGAATGTGTTGTCTGCTTTGCAGGAAATTTTCAAATAAATTTTGTAAAAATGCTTAAAGTAGTGGAAGCACTATTTAAATAAATATACTCTTTCAGGTTGATGTCTTAGGAAGAAGTTTGGTTGTGTAATTTCTGCTGCGTTTAAGAAAAATTACTTTAAGGAGCACTATGCAAAGAACACTGGAATTGGTAAAGGTATAAGTGAGATAATACTTAACACAGATAAGAGTATTGTGAGATGGGCACCCTCATGCACTGGTGGAATTGTAGATTGGTATCCTTTTTTCACACCAGTTTGGCAGTGAGCATTATGAACCTTTAGAGTCTAAACCAATGCACCTAGGCTTTCCATTTCTAGGCATATATCTTAGGAAAGTAGAGATGCAAAGATTTATATATACAAAAAATTATATATATATATATTCATTGCAGCATTCTGTATAGAATTGTAAGAAAAAAGAAATAACCCAAATATCTCACAATGGAGAAATTGTTACGTAAATTACCATGCACTCTTTATGTTAAATAATGCAGTCATTTGAAATAATGCTTCAGGGGATTGTCAGTGATGTTTGAAGATTTCACAATAGAATAGACTATACCCTATAGTCCCGAAGAAAGAATGACCAATCTACTTCTGTAGTGATACCGCCTTGGAAATCCAAAGAGGGGTCGCTATGAGTCAGATCCAACTCTACTGCAGTGGGTTTGGTTTTGGTTTTATGCTAAAATATGACTCAAGATGTATCTGGTGATTTTATCTGGGTGATGAAATTATAGATGCTTTTAAACTTTCTTAATTATACTTTTATATAAGTGATTTGTGATAATTATAAACATCATTTTTTAATGAGAAAGGAATAAATCTAATAAAAATTACTTTTCAAGCAAAAACTTAATGTATTTTACTGAAAAAAGGAGAGATTTGCCCCTAAAGATCTGATTGTTTAATGGAGGAAATGAGATACATATACAAATTAATTACAATGTTAATAAGGGCTATAACGAAAGTTTTACGAAGTTTAGAGGGAAGGATTAGCTGTGCTTTGGAGAGTTGAGGGCTGGTGTAAAAAGGTAATATTTGTGCTTCTGCTAGGGTCTTGAAGGATGAATAGGAGTTCTCTAGAGCTTTATAAATTGTTAAGCATTATGTAAGTGTAAGTTAGTCTTTGGCCTTACTATTACTGTCAAGTCTTACCTCATACAAAGCTCTCTTTCTTGTCTCTTTCCCATGCTCCCTGAAGCCCAGGATCCCTGGGACAGGAAACAGAGGCAGTTAAACAGTCACACATCAGTGCTTCAGCAAGTGAACTGAGGTGCATCCAACTAAGGAGCAGATCCAGGACCAGAGGACATAAAATTATCTGGGAGCAGTGCCAGGAAGGTGCTGGTGGGTAAACAATTCCCCCTTATTTGCCACCCTGTGAAAAGGCCAGTTTCGCTTGGGGCCTCCACCCTGAGTTATGGGGCCATCTCCACCTTGGGGATGGTAAAAACCAAGAACAAGCATCACACATCAGTCTATGATTTACATTGGCAGGAAATGGTGTGTCATATGTCCCTAGGTCCTCCAGACAGGGTGGAGTGGAAAGAGGGGTGTGAGTGAGGGGACCAGGAAGGGTGGCAAGAGATGATCTGTTCAGGAGAAATTCTTAGAATTTCAAGGTTGGAAGAGATTTAAAAGTGATATGATTTAATCTTCCTAATCCACTCCCCAACATCCCTATCACATTGTCATCCTTCTCTGACATCAAGACACAGCTCAGAGGCCTTCTCTTCTATTATCTCCCACACCAATTCCTATAGCATTTTCTTCAGGCATTCATCAATTTTCAAATTTATGGAAAAAAAAAAAAAAATCAATGTTCCCTGTATGCCAGGCACTGTCGTTAATAGTTCCTTGGTTGCAGCATGCCCTCTGTTACCTCATGTTGTTTGTTTACTTATTATTCATGCAACAAATATATTGAATACCTGTGAAGGAAGATTGGGCAATCTACTTCCTTAGTGATACCTCTTCAGAAACCCAAGGAGGGGTCACTATGAGTCGGATCTGACTCGATGGCAGTGAGTTTGGTTTTTGGTTTTGGTAATATACCTGGCAATGTCCTAGGTGTTTGTTGCAATAAAGTGGATAAAAAGACAGCCAGGATCTCAGGTTCTCATGGACCTTTCATTCTAGTGGAGGAGACATAATAAACAAATGAGTAAATAAGAAAATACCAGGTTATAAATGTCAAACCAAACCAAACTCACTGTCATCAAGTTGGATCTGACTCATAGCAACCCCTCCTTGGGTTTCTGAGGCAGTATCACTATGGAAGAAGATTGCCCAACCTTCCTTCCAAGTAGTGGCTGGAGGGTTTGAACCACCAGCCTTCTGGTTAGCAGTCAAATGCCTTAGGTACTATGCCAAATTTCAGGAAGGAGCCAATTATGGGAAGATCTGGGAGAAGAACTTCCCATACAAAGAAACAGCTGATTCCAAGATCCCAGAAGATAAGGTTTGCTTGTTCTAGGAACAGAAAGAAGGAAACTGTGGCTGTGTGCATGGGTATCTTTTCTTTCTTTTTCTACAAATGAAAATCTCCTCATCTTTCAAGACTTAGCTCAAGCGTTGTCTCCTCCATCAAATCTTTCCTGATTTCCCCAGGCAGAGGTGACCATTTTGTCCCTTTCTCCTCATTAAGCCTGAATAGACTCTCTCAGCATTCATGTAACATTTTCCTATTCTTATCATACTATATCCTTGCACTTCCTAAACTCAAAAAACAAACTCACTGCCGTTGAGTCAGATCTGATTCATAGCGACTCCTCCTTGGGTTTCTGAAGCGGTATCACCATGGAAGTAGATTGTCCAACCTTCCTTCCAAGGAGTGGCTGGTGGGTTTGAACTGCCAGCCTTCTGGTTAGCAGTCATATGCCCTAGTGGACTCAGTCTGGTCAGGGGAAGGATGACCTCCCTAATGGAATTTCTAATACCTAGCATAAGACCTGGCACAGAGTCTGTGATCTATAAACATTTGTTCCATGCAGACATGAACTCTCACATAACACTTCATCAGACAGACCCTCCCTGGTGACACTTATTCAAAATTGGCAACCATTTATTGATCAGTGCCAGGTCCTGTGCTGAGTACTTTCAATCCTGCTAACTCTTATCAACCTCATAATCACCATGTGTAGTAGGCATTATTATCCCATTTCATAGTAAAAATTAGGAGAATCAAAGTAACTACCTAAGGTGGCTCAGTAAATAAGAATCAGAGCTGAGATTTTAACCCAAGTCCCTTTGGTGCCAAATCCTATTGCTTTATCTTTTATGTGATGCCATCCACCATCCATTATTTCATCCATCTATCTGTCCTCTCTTTTCTCCTAGAAAACCATTTCCCTGATTTAATTCTGTATTTTCTCTGATACCGGAACAGTACTTTGTATGTAGTACACACTCAATGCATGCACCTTAGATCTCCAAAGAGTGGAAAAGAAAGAATGAATGGTTGAATGAATGCTTCACCCAAAAGGAGTCAGCTTCTGGTGCCAGTTCGTAGGACGGTGACAGGCTGGAGGGAGTGATGTTTTGAGGGGAAGGGTTTTCCCAAATACCTCCAAGCACACATCTTCTTTGGGAAGTTCTGGGGGGAGCCAAGGATGCCATCTATGTCCTAAGGCACTGATTTCTTAGAAATCACACCTTTTGCTCAGCTGTACATCTCGGCACACAGGCGGGGCCACAGAGGGGAACATGCATAGCTTCCAGTGAGTTGGGAAGATGAGGTTAGCTTTCGATTCAGATAGTTATTTGTGTTTTCTGGGTCTGCACGGTCGATAAATTTTCAACGAGCAGTGATTTTGTTCCTCATCTTTCATTGCTTTATGGGACTTCAGGGAATGAAAACATAACATCCTGCTTTCCCATAAGTTCTCTGGCCGCTACCCTGGCACCAATTAAAGACATGTCTATGTAATTAATCAAAACCAATTTGGAAGCACTCTGGCGCTGCTCCTCTGATGTGCTGCCTGCTCCACATACAGTAGTTCCTCAGCTGCAGTGATGGAGCCAAGCACATAGGAGCTTTTGATGAACTGGCTGCACCAGCCCCAAGTGTTAACTATGTCATCTGACATGACTAATGAGGCTCCCAACCTGATCCTCGTGAGCAGAGCAGCCCCGCTGTCTGGAGGAGGCTCAGTTTCCGCAGCCAGCCTGGGAAGAGGCTACAATGTACAGGGTACACACTCCACATGTCAGCTGGAGTCCTGGAGGCATCTAGTGTTGAAGCTGGGAGTTGTTCATGGGGAGGGTAATGGATTCTGTGAGCTAGGCTCTGTGCTGGGTGCCAGTGTGAATGAGGCCCAATTTAAACATCTAGTTCAGCCTACTCATTTTACAGACATGGAATCCAAGACCCAGCCAATGTGTGGGACTGGCCAAAAACCTGAGCTTTGGGGGGAAAATGGCATCATGAACTCTGCCCTTGAGGAGCTAAACCCCTAGCTGAGCAGAGAAATGTACATGAGGGTAACTAACAACTGGGGCCTAATGCAAGTCCTCCTTATCAACAGTTAAACCGCGGGTTTCTTGTCTTCACTCTACAAAACTTTAGCTAGCACCTACTGTGTGCAAAGGGAGCTTCTGCCCTAGTCACACCAGCAAACCCAAGAGCATAGAATTTGGAGTCAAAGGAGGTGGGTTTGAGTTCCAGCCTGACTTAGAGTTGATGTAATCATGACCAAATTACTTTGTTTTTCTGTGCCTTAGTTTCCTCACCTGTAATGTCGGGACAAATACTGCCCACTCAGCTTATTTCCTAGAGTCCTTGTGAGACTCCATAGAATTAATGGGTATGAAAGTATAAGTGAGAGTCTCTGCACATGTTAGTTATTATTCCTATTATTACCCTTTCTAAGCTCTAAGGAGCCCTTGCTGAAATCCCTGCAATATGGATCCACAGATAGCTTTAACTCTCTTCCTCTTCCTGCACCTTTCAAAATTCACAGGAAAGAAATGGACATAAAACCAATTGGTCATCTGCCTACAATCTCAACAACTTTCCCAGAGAGTCCAATGACACATAAAGAGAAAGAATTCAGTCATTGTAATTTAATGTCATTCCACATGTTGATTGAGCACCTAACGTATGCAGACGTTGGCCACGCTGTGTGGGGAATCAGAGTTGGATAAGACATGTATCTTGGCCACTTTAAGGAGCTCATGATTTAGTGGGAGAAATAGACACGGATATAAATAACTGTAATGTACTGCAGGAAAATACAATTGCTATAGGAAAGACACAAACCAAGTGCTACGGGAGCCAGTGAAAGGAATGATTCCCTACAAGGAGATTGGGAAAAGTTGCACCAATGGTAGGCAGGATTTAGCCAGGTCAAGTTGTACAAGAAATGTCACTCCATGCTGAAGGAACAGCTCGGGAAATGGTACGAAATCAGGAAAGGAATGGTGATTGAGGAAACAGAATAAAATCAACTGAGCACGAGCAAGGAGGTGTGAGCAAGGACAAAAAAAAAATCAGTGGGCCCCAGCTCCCAAACGTTGTTGTTATGTGCTGTCAAGTCAGACCCAACTCATAATGACCCCTCCTTGGGTTTCCAAGGCAGTATTGCTACAGAAGTAGATTGCCCAATGTTTCTTCTGAGGAGAGGCTGGTGGGTTTGAACCACAAGCCTTCTGGTTAGCAGTCAAGTGCCTTAGGCACTATGCTACCAGAGCTCCTAGCATGGATGTTGCTATTTCATGTTCTCTTTGCTGGCTGAAGTCACCTTGGCTTCTGTCCCTCAGTCAGAGAGAATGCCATACTGGCCCTTTCTCCAGCAAGGCCAAACCCACGCCCCAGCTAGAAGAGTCAAAACAAATTAACAGGGAACAGTAACAACTGTCAGATACAAAAAGGCCAGGGCTGAGAAGCACCTGGTAAAGCCATGTCTCCCCAGCCCAGGTGAGAGCTTCACATTGAATGTTGTGATGACACCAACATCTGGAGCATAACAGCAAAGAACCTCAGCCTCCTGACATGGGCCACATGCTGCATTTTTCTCCTTCTCTCCCTTGTTCTGAAGAAGCCAGCTTCTTAAGAGCACTGCTGTCAGAATGACTTTGGAAGCCCAAGAGTTGCAGCTGGACTCAAGACATGGCCATGGGCCACTCCAGGGGCTCATATTTTCCTTCTTTCATTGTGTCTTGTTTTTATTGTGCAAATGATACAGTGATAAGAACAGAAACTCCAAAAATAAGGGAAAGAGGAAAGAGAGTACCCACACATGTTATCTGTTTTCTTTTCTCCTTGCTCCTTCCTGCTGTTGTATGTGAGTAGTGTGTGTGTGTGTGTATACTCTGCTTTTAGCACTGACTCTTGTTATCAACAACTACATGTTCTCTTATTTCTTAATGTTGTGTCATACAGCTTTTTCCAATTTTCTACTTACCGTCATTCCCTGGTGTTCACAAAGGCTTGGCCCTGTTCCCCCAAGATTGCAGAAAGGTGCCAGACCATATAAAAGGGACATCCCATAGAGAACATGATCATTATTAACAAGTGGCATCATGGTGCAGAGGAAAAGCACCAACTGCTCTGCCACCATATAGACTTGAGGTGCAATGTCAGCTCCAGGCTGACCCCTGCCAGGCCTGGGTAGGTGTAGCAAGCAAAGCAGAAGCAAGCCCACAGGGGAAGCCAATAGCAGTGCCCAAGAGGGCCGATAGGTTGCTGAATGACAAAGGCATTGACCAATCTGAACAGATGCTAGCTTCTCCAGGAGGGTACTGGGGCCCCTGAGTGTGCCAAGTATTGTCTCTTTAATTGTTAGATCTTGGGAAAGTCCAAAGAGCTCCTAGATGAGGGTGAGGACAGCTGTGTCAGTGGAGATGAGCTACTCAGAAAGATTGGGATAGCTACTATTTACTAACCAGTACAGAAATATTTCAACACTTCAACAACTAATACAGTCTAATATAGCTGATACAGTCATGCTAGCCATGATTGTGACTATGTAAATATTCATAGCCAAGCTGTTTTGGCTGTTTGGCTCTGTGATTGCATTCCCAGTTTTGTTAATATTTTAATTTTTCCTAGAGTTAATAATTGTCTCCTTTTTTTTTTCTTGTGCTTAGTTTCAATATCCGCTGCCTGTTGCCATCAAGTTGACTCTGACTGGAACTTATATTCTAGTGAGGGTGTTGTTGTTGTTGTTGTTTTGTGCTGTCAAGCCGGACCCAACTTATAGTGACCCCTCCTTGGGTTTCTGAGGCAGTGTCACTAAGGAAGTAGATTGCCCATCTTCCTTCTGAGGAGTGGCTGGTGGATTTGAACCACCAGCCTTTTGGTTAGCAGTCAAGTGCCTTAGGCACTAGCTACCAGAGCTCCTCCTGGTAAGGGTAGACAGATAATAAACAAAGAAGATAATTTCCAACTGAAATAAGGACTATAAAAAAGTGACATGGTGGGCAATGGCTGGTGAGGGACATGGAGGGTGAGAGTATTTTAGGCACATTGTCAAGGACTAGGAAGATCTCTCCTGAGGAGGTAACATCTGATCTGATATCTGAAGGATGAGAATAGCTATTATGTGAAGAGCAAGGAAAGAGTGTTCCAAGTAGAGGGAACAATATATGCAAGATCTGGGGAAAAGCAAGATCATAAGGTATGAGAGCATTTTTATAAGCAATTTGATATGGTTGGAATATAATGGGCAAGAGGAGAGTTGCTAGGGATGAAGTATAGATGAAAGTTACAGGGCAGGGGCCCTGACACCTGTCCTAATAATATTATTAGCCTAGTCATGTGGCTGTTGAGCTCTTCAAATGTGGCTTAGTTGATTGAGGAACTAAATTTTTCATTTCATTTCATTTTAATAACTTGTATATAAATAGCCACATAGGAGCTCTGGTAGCGTAGTGCCTAAGGCACTTGACTGCTAACCAGAAGGCTGGCGGTTCAAACCCACCAGCCACTCCTCGGAAGGAAGATTGGGCAATCTACTTCCGTAGTGATACTGCCTCGGAAACCCAAGGAGGGGTTGCTATGAGTCAGGTCCAACTCAATGGCAAATAACAGCAACAACAAATAGCCACATGTAGTTAATGACTGTTATATTAAACACCACAGATGGAGCATAGTTTGTTTTCCTGACTGGACAGTGGCTGATAATAGTGCTTGGTATTGAAAGTGGTCATGGGAAACTGACCCTCAAAGATGAGAATCTGGGATTGGTATTATGACCTGATTGGGCTTGACTTCAGTGATGACCTCATTGCCAGTGGAAAATGGTATTCTATGTCAGGAAATAATTCAAGTCTCATAGAAGATGGCAAAGAGTAATAGGATTCCAAAGGAGATGACTAAACAAGCAAGTTGGCTTACCAGAGCCCCACAGGTGCTGAAAGTAGATGGGAATCAATGGATCAAAGAAAGACAATTTATTACTCACAACACAGCAAACAGCAGAGCAACAGCATGGAGGAATTGGTTTCATGGTTTCACATTTCACAGGGCAATGCAATGGGCCCAGATGGGCCAAAGGCTCAGAGCTTTTATAGCAAGCAGTAAACAAGCCAGTCTCCTTTCACAAGAGAGTGACAGTTGTACAGTAATCATACTGTGGTCCCCTTGACCTACTTAACTGCCTTTGTGACTGGTTGCAGAAATGGCTCAGAGTTAGAGGATAATTTGGCCTCGAAGTTTGGCACACTAAGCAAGGATATACAGGGGTACTTGGGGCTGATGGTGGACTGTCTCTCCCAACAACTTATAGTGTATGTCATGTAATAGCAGAAGAGTCACTTAAATTATCATCTGTGAGTTCCTGGGATGAAGTGACTATTGAAGGCAAGCCTTCGGGAGACCAAATGGCTGTCGAAATGGACTATTTAAAGTGGGAATTGTGACTACAAGGATTTTGAGATGGGTTGACTGCTTCTGACTAGAAGGCTTATTAAAAGAAAATTACAAATTTAAGGTTCTAAATTCTCAAGTCCAGGCACAGTAAGAGAAAGGGAGCTTCTCTTATGGCTTTAATTTTTTTTTTTTTTTTTAACTATTATTGCTTGCAGCAGTAAGATAATTGAAAATCAGACCCAAACTTTGATCTTGTGGGTGCAGAATTATAATATTAGTAGAATTCACAGGATCCCTATGTTTCTTACTAAAAGAGCATTTATTGGGAAGGAATGGGACCCTGAGACTTAAAATGGAGGCATTTGGTTGAACTCAGACAAATATGAGAATCTGGAATGTCTACATCTTCTTGAGCTCCAGAAAAATAAAAAAGAATCTTGTGAGTCTCTTTTCTATTTAATTTCCTGGGGGAAGCATAGGAGTGTGATCATATATTTTTAAAAATATTTCCCTGCATAGATAAGTGTGTGTGTGTGTGTGTGTGTGTGTTGATAAAGAAAGAGCAGAGAATGAGCACATGTGTGCAAAAAGGCACCTGCATCCCCTAAGACCATTCAGGGCCTCTATATTTGAAGATAGAATGTAATAGTTGAGAACTCTTTCCAAGTCAAATGAATCTAGGTCTCCTATTGCCTCCAAATCACTTTGGCTCTATGTCCAGCCTTGTGTGTTAGTATACTAGAGGCACGCAAGGTCTCTGTGGAAACACAAACTTCCCAATCATAAATCTATCTGCTTTGCAAGTATTCACAACCTCTGGCCAAATCTGATTCCAACCCTTCTCCTGGGAGCCAACATTTATTTACCTCTCCCATTTGTCCCACACTTTTACTTTTTGTTTATTGAAATGTTCCTCTTACTGGGATAGTTTCCCAAGGACGTAAGTCATCATGCTATTTTGTTGTGGTGGAGATTCTTAGGGTGAAGAGGGATGGAGGGTGAGTGATTCTGTGGTGCTATTATCTGGGGTCCCACAAAATACCCATGGTAACTTCATTGGAAATTATAGTCTTCTTTCCTGATAAGACTTCAGTACAGTAATAATACTTCAACATTCTTTACTTATTTGAGGATACAGCAATGAATAAGTCAGGGGACTCTGCCCTCAATCCTTGGATCTCACAGTCTGGTGGTAAAGATAGATTAGTAAAAAACAGTTATGGTCCAAGGAGATCAATGCAGTGATAGAAATAAATATAAGATGTTGAGCTGTAGGTGGGGGGTGGAGACAGAGGAGATGCCTTTCTGAACCTCATCTTGAAGGATGAGGTGGAGTTATTCAGGAAAGGATGAACATGGGGGTAGGTATTGATGCAAGCATAGGCTTGGAGAGTAGACAGTACAGTATGTTCAGAAATAGAAGATCATTCCAAGTAACTAGTGCCTAGAATTTGAGGGAAAGTTGATGAACAATGAGGCTAGATGAGTGAGCAGAACCACCTGCTCTGAAAAGGCTTTAAGTGCATGAACAATATGGTCAGTTTTTCTGTCGGAAATGTCATTCTAAAGGGTGACATGTGAGCGGGAATGAGATAACATGAAGGCAGAGAGACCAGTTAAGAGGCTGCTGCATTAGTCCAGGCAAGAGATGTTGGGGGCCTGAAATAGGGTGGTACCAGTGGAAAGCATGTGCATTTCCTAGGGTTTCCATTACAAAGTACCACAAAGTACCAATAAGAAAAGAAATTTCTTGTCTCACAGTTCTGGAGGCTAGGAGTCTGAAGTCAGGATATTGGCTGGCTGTATTGATTCTGAGGGCTTTGAGTGTCTAGATGTGATTCCTGGAACATTGGCAACCATCTTATGACCATGAGATGAGCCAGCTTAGGAAAGCCTACAAGGTTGGAAGAGCATAAAAATGGGAAGAACCTGGGTCCTTAATGTATTAACCAATTCTGAAACTCCCATACTTTTGGACTTCTTGCTGAGAGATAATAAATTTTCATTATTATTTCAGTCATTTTAAGTTTTTGTTTGTTACTTGTAGCTGAAGATAATCTAGTAGATACACATGTATTTTCTCATTTAATTGTCACCATAAATTCATGAGGATGGTATTATTATCCTATTTTACATATAAAAAATGAAGGCTCAGAGAACTTGGGTAATCTGTCTGAGATCACAGAGACAGGTAATAGTTTCTGAACATAGTTCAGCCTAACTCCAGAGTCAGAGTTCTTGACATCACATCAAACCAAGCAAGACAGAATGGAAATTGAACTCAGTCTGGCTGGCTCAAAGATCATGCTCTTTCTTCCACATTTAATTGCCAACTTTTGGGATGAAATTCCTAGAGACTTAAACCTATGAATATGTGGTCTTTATAATATGATGCCCTCCCTCCATGAAGATGAGGAGGAGGCAATGATAGGGTGTAGGGCCTAGATACAGTTGGCTGGGTTTGGGTCCCTTGTTACCAGTAGACCAGGTCTTTCCTACCACTAGGGCTTGAGAACATCTGGTGGGAGGGACAGGCTGAACCCCAGTGAGACACAACTATACTAACTCTGGGGCTTTTGTATGTGAATTCCTCTTTTGCCTCAGCTATTTAGTCCCACCTGGATCCCACTTTTTCATCTGCCTCAGTAGGAAATTACTCAGCATCACTCCAACAGGGATATCAGGAAAAGATTCTCATCATCAAATGTAGGATTGGACAAAAGATCCAGTCCTTTGGCTAATATTCATTCCTTTGCTGACGAATCTAGGATTAGATGAAAGGTACCAATAAGGCTTTTATTTTATTTTTAAAATCTACCAAAAATAGGGCAAGGAGGAAGAATATCAATTCAAATACATATTTATGAGCATCTTTGATTCACCAGACTCTGTCTAGGACATGGTGATACAGATGAACAATACATAACCACCATTGTCTAAGCTCAGTCTAGCAAGAAGGCTTAAGCATGTGATTACATGATTAAAATAGGAAGTAGCCTATGCCCAGAATTTAACAAGGAAAGGCAGGACCCTCAAGCCAGAAGAGACCATATGTGACTGAAGCTATCATGGACATTGCGAAGTGGCAGTGAGATGAGATTTGTACAATAAGTAGGGTTTGGACAGGTGGAAATGGGCATGGAGGAGGAAAGAGAAGGCCAAGGCAAAAATATATATATATACACACACACACACATGTCTGTAGAGAATGGCTAGTGTCATTTTGATTGGAGCATTTGGTATTCATAGTAGGAGATAAGTGTAGAAAAAATGATTTGAGGTTGTGGTAGTTAACATTGTGTATACACTTGGCTTGGCCATGATTTTGAGTGGCTTGTGAGCTGGACGTAGTTATTCCCTATGAAGAGATTGGATATGGTGTGATTACCTCCATAGTGGAATCTGCTGTGAACAGCTAATTAATTGAAGGGGAGTTGCCTTTGGGGTGTGGCCTGCTTGGAGCACATGTGGTGAATCTTTGGAAAAGGTCTCTCGCTTTTTGCTCATTTTGGATCCTGCATTTGCCCCGTATTCATCTCCAGTTCCTGAACTTCAACCAGTGGCCTGTTGCATTGCCTGCTGATCTTGGGATTGTTGCTTTTGCAGCATATAAGCCAATAATCTGCCATTTTGCCTGCTGATCTTGGATTCATCACTCTTAGCAGCCAGCAGCTGTGTGAGTCAAGAGATGCATCCAGCTTGCTCCAGTGGGCCTGGAAGGCAGAGCTGAAGCCCAAGGTTAAAGAGCTCCACCCAGCCCCTAGAGCTGGCACTCTGAATTCAGACTTCCAGCCTCCTAAACTGTAAGAGAATAAATTTCTTCTTGTTAAAGCTATCCATTTATGGTGTTTCTGTTACAGTAGCAATATAGAACTAAGACAGGTCATCCTAGGGAAGTTCCACCACACCAGGGCAGATAACTAGGTTTGAATTCGATAGGAAATGAAAAGCCACTGATGGCATTTGATCAGAAATTTGCCATAGTTAGCATTATGTTCTAATGTACACTGATTCAGCAGGTGCAAGCAGAATTGATGTGGAAAAGACATGGAGCAGGGAGATCAATTTAAAGACTTAGGGGATACCTTCTCCCTGGCCATCTAGTGTAAGCATTCCTTTTAAGACTATTGAGTGGAGCCCAAATGTCTGGCTTACCAAGGAAAGGCCACTTCGATAGCCTGGAAGGAAACTCCCACCTCACTCTGAGGGGTCCCGCCTGGCTCAGGGCGCACACATGTCATAGTGTACACAGCAGAGGTGCTGACAGAACCAGAGAATGAGGATCAGTTACACGGGGAGAGGAGGTAAGACTGCCAGAGCTGAACTGCAGAGACTCATCACTGAAGACAGGAGGCCCCGAAGGAGCCAAAGGCAGCCTCCTCTCAGCCAGCTGTGAGGACTGGAGGATTTGGAAATTTGAAAGTGCAGTGCAGCCCAGCATGTGAGGACCAGGGGGATTTGTGAAGGATCCAGTAACCCTCTTGCTGAGAAGCTCGATTAATAATAATCTTCATGATTACTAAGAGCAGCCTGGTCTTTTGGCCCTAGATCTGGAACTGGGGTTCCATGGTGTCACTGGCTGCAGAGAACCCCTGCCCTAAGCTGCCTTTGGGCTACAGACAGCTAAGACTTATGATGTCTTTTTCTGTGCCCTCTCAACTTCTTTTACTTGATTCATCACCTATTTGAAGGTTTCCGAGAGTCAGTGTTGGCCTCTTTTCGACAAACTCTCGCCAAATGTGTACATGTCTCCCACACCTTCTTTAAGACTAGCTAGCACTCCCAGCACATTCCTTCTTGATGGTTTGTGAGCATTGTAAGACTTTATAAAAAGGCTACCTATGAGGTCATCATTCTTTATAGAGCAAACTGTGTAGGTAACATAAATTAGTGAAGGGGACTGTGTTTAAGAGAAAATTGCAACTGACAATAACCAAAAACTAGTGTATGGTCACATACATAGTTGTATAAGTATATATGTGTATGGGTAAGTATAAATGAGTACATATATGTACACAGAAGTATTTATATGTATGTGTATGTACAGATATGTATATGCATGCATATATTCATAGAGGACACAGTTACAGATACTTCTCAGGTATAACCAAACCCCTTGCAAGAATGTTTTTCTAAGTTTGAAGGCCAAATCATCCTGACAGTTTACAACCTCTGTCCTACAGGGTCATGTCCAAAGCCCCTTAGTTAGAAATTCAAGGCCATTCATGATCTGGCTTTTGCTCATTTCCTTCCACTTTCCAAGTGTGCTTCAATTCTCTTCCCACTGCACCAACTCACCTGCCCCATCTTCCTACCTCTGCATTGCTGATCTTTCTCTGCAATGCACATCCTCCCTTTCTCTGAGACTCAGGTCAAGCTACTCTTCCTTTTGACAGTTTCCTTCTCTTTGTAAGATTAGGTGTTCATTCATTCTATATTCCCACAGTTCCCTGAACATATTCAGCCACACCTCTTACCACACTGCTCTGGAATTGTTGGTTTCCTTGTATATTGTTCACCAGTTGGAGAACTCCCTGAGGGCAGGGACTTTGGTAGTCACCTCAGTATCCTGATGTTGAGTAAAGGACTCATACAAAGTAGATACGCAGTAAATGTTCAATTTAAATCAATGAAATTCAGGAGTACTAACTAGGAAGTTGGGAGCTCTGGTGGCATAGTGCCTAAGGCACTTGACTGCTAACCAGAAGGCTGGCGGTTCAAACCCACTAGCCATTCCTCGGAAGGAAGGTTGGGCAATCTACTTCCATAGTGATACCACCTCAGAAACCCAAGCAGGGGTCGCTATGAGTTGGGTCAGACTCAATGGCACATAACAACCACAACTAGGAAGTTGTTGAAATAGTCCAGACAAGAGATGCTGAGTACCTGAATTAATATAGTAACAATGGTGGTAGTAGCGGTGGTGGTGAAAGGTAGAAAGGGAATTTTAAGGACACAACTGATAGAATTTGGTAACTGGTGAAGACAGGGAGTAGAATAAAGATGACTCTGAAGTTTCTAGTCTGAAAGGTTTGAATGATAATGGCACCAAAAATTAGGAGGGAAAATGTACTGGGTTTTGTAAATATAGAATTTGCAGTATGTGTGAGATAATCAAATGGAGATGTCTTAGTACATTTTTCCTCCTGATTTTTACATATAAGGAGCTCTGGTAGCATAGTGCCTAAGGCA
>NW_006921661.1:4628422-4629461 GCF_000298275.1 Orycteropus afer afer | reverse complement strand
TACTAGTGCTGGAGCAAGATGGTATCTCATTGTTGTTATTTTATATTTCTTAATAAGCGGATTTGTTTAATTAATATGTTGTTGTTGTTGTTGTTATTTGCCGTCGAGTCGGCCCTGACTCATAGAGATCAAATTAAGTAGCAGAAGGTAAAATACTTGATAAAATTTTAAGTACTACAAAAATAAAATATTTAATGTTTATTGCCACTCCAACATGAAATATAACTGGCGTGCAGAGTAGCATGGATGATATGAGACGAGTTTGGAATGAGACTGACCTTGCTCACTTGTAATGATGGGAAAGTGCTTTAACATGACAGGGACTTCATTTTCAAATGGGGATAATAATAGCATCTATTCATAAGGTGTAGTCGTTAAGGTTATGTGTCAACTTGCTGGGCCTGATTTTGAGCAGCTGGGCAGCTGGATGTAGTTATTTCCCATGATGAGACTGGTAATCAACTCCATGGTGGAGTCTGCTGTGAGCAGCTCAATAGCTGCCTTAAGGATGTTGTCTACTTCTAGTATATAAGAAGATACTTTGAGAAAGTTCTGGAGCTTTTTGGCATGCTTGGACCCTGCATGTAGCCAAGTCTTCATTTAGAAGTCTGCCATGTTGCCTGCCAATCTTGGGTTTGTTTTACTAGTGGCCTGCTCTGTTGCTTGATAATCGGACTGTGCCATTTTATTTGTTGACCTTGGGTTTGTCAGCCTCAGCAGCCAGCAGTTGCCTGAGTTAAAAAAAGCCTCCAGCTTCAGTGGGCTAGGAGCAAGAGGCAGAGCTGAAGCCTAAAGTCAAGGGACCTTCACCCAGGCCCTAGAGCTGGCACTTTGAATTTGGACTTCTAGCCTCCTAAACTGGAAAAGAATAAATCCCTGTTTGTTAAAGCCATGCACTTGTGGTATGTCTGTTATAGCAGCACTGTTGTTGTTGTTGTTACATGCTGTCGAGTCAGCCCCGACTCATAGTGACCCCTCCTTGGGTTTCCAAGGCAGTATCACTACAGAAGTAGATTGCCCCATCTTCCTTCCGAGGAGT
>NW_006921661.1:4624339-4626900 GCF_000298275.1 Orycteropus afer afer | reverse complement strand
GTGGCTGCGATGATGGGCTCAAGTGTAGAAGGGATTGTGGGGCTGGCGCGGGATTGGGCAGTGTTTCATTCTGCTGTGCATGGGGTCGCTGTGAGTCGGAAACAACTCGATGGCACTTAACAACAACAACAACAAAGAATGTGATAGGGATGAAAATAGGCCTTTTGCCTTTATGTTTTAGTACTAGGTCCCCCCAGCTTATGGTCTGGTGGTAGAAATGGACACATAAACAGAAAATCACAAGACAATGAAATAAATGCTACAACAAAGAGCAGAGGAATGGCTTCTGATCCATTAAGGCCCAGAAATGGTAATTTACCTGGGGTTATACAGCTAGGAATGAGCCCTGGTGGTGCAATGGTTAAGCACTTGACTGTCAATGAAAGGTTGGTGGTTTGAACCCACCCAGCCATTTTGTTGGAGAAAGGGCTGGTAATCTGCTCCTATAAAGATTACAGCCTAGAAAACACTATGGGGGCAGTTCTACTCTCATGGAGTTGCAACCTAGCAACAATTAGGGAGGAGAAGAATCAGGATTAAATCTCAGGCTTGTTAGACTTAGAAGCTCATATTTTATTCTCTTGTAGAAAATTGAGAGGTGTCAGAAATGATCTTATGGATAAGGAAGGATTTTTTATGCAATGGGTTAAGCTGCAACTGTATGTTTCTAAGTTAAAGTTGGTTAAAGAGATCATTGCTTGAGTTATGAAAATGATTTATGTCTCTGAAATGGTGATGGCTACCTGCAGCAAAAGGAGACCATGGGATGCTCAGACAGTTGTGCACTTGACTACTAGCCGCAAGGTTGGGAGTTCAAATTCACCCAGAGATTTCTCTGAAGATAGGCTTGGGGATCTCCTTCTGAAAGTTCACAGCCTTGAAAATCTCCATGTATAGGAATCTACTCATCGGCAACTAACAGTTGCAGCAACAACAGACACAGAGGCACTAGCAGGTTTCATCTTGTTTTCTCATTCCCCCTCACTCCACATCTAGCTCTTCTTGATTGCTGACCCCACTGACCAATAGCAGCTCTAGGTCCTTTGCCAGACCTCTGGCTGTGGATGCCTAGACTTCTGTAGACTTCTCTATCAGCATCCAATTTGCAGTCCCATCTTGGCAGCTGTATGTGCTTGGCTTCTTTTCAGAGTGAATGGTTGGTGTTCCACTGATCCTACCTACTCTACTCTCAAAACTACACTTTCCAGCCCCACCCACAATTGTGTAAGTTCTAATTAGTACAATGAATCTCTTATTCTATTACTGATGGTAGTTCTGCTTCCCTAACTGAATCCTGACTAAGTCAATGTACCTTTCCCAAAGTACAAATAATTGAACCGATACAACAATGGCCACCACTCATCTGTCAGTTTGTCGTACTGTGATGGCCTGTGTGTTGCTGTGAGGCTGGAGACTATGCCATTGGTATTTTAAATACCAGTAGGGTTACCCACGGTGTACAGGTTTCAGTGGAACTTCCAGACTAAGGCAGACTTGGAAAAAGGAAGGGACCATCCACTTCTCAAAGAACTGGCCAACAAAAACCTTATATTGAATAGCAGTGAAACACTGTCTGATACATTACTGGAAAACTTTATGAATAGCCCTGAAACATTGTCCAATACAGTGTTAGAAGATGAGCCCCTCAGGTTGGAAGGCACTCAAAATATGACTGGGGAAGAATGATTTCAAAAGACAATACAAGAACAAAATGACAAAATAACTGAAAAATTAGAAATGATACAAAATCTACACACAGAAATCCAGAACATTAATACTAAATTTTCAGAAATAGATAAGACATTGAATGGGCAAAGGAACAGAATTGAATCAATGGAAGACAGAATTGGAGAGATTGAAGGCAAATACCTGAACACTTCTTTGGAAAGGGATCAATCAGAAAAAAAAGATCAAGACAAAATGAAGAAAGCCTAAGGTTCATGTGAGATACCATCAAAAGGAGTAACCTACATGTAATAGGAATTCCAGAAGAGACAAAGAAAACCACAGAGAAAATTGTCAACAATTTTTTGGAAGAGAATTTTCCTAGTATGATGAAAAATGAGAATATATCCATTCAGGAAGTCCAACAAACTCCAAACAGGATAGACCCCAAAAGAAAGTCACCAAGACACATCATCATCAAACTTACCAAAACCAAAGACAAAGAAAGAATTATGAGAGAAGCATGGGAAAAATGAAAAGTTACCTACAAGGGGCAACCAATAAGACTAAGCTCGGATTTCTTGGCAGAACCCATGCAGGTGAGAAGACAGTGGGATGGTATATATAACTCCCTGAAAGAGAAAAGTTTCCAACCAAGAATTATGTACCCAGCAAAATTGTCCCTTAAATATGATAGTGAAAGTAGGACATTTCCAGATAAGCAGAAATTAAGGGAGTTTGTTAAAACCAGACCAACCTTACAAGAGATGCTAAAGGGAGCCTTTTGGACAGAGAAGCAACAACAGCCAATAACAACTGACCATTAACACACATGATGATGTAACCCAGAAACCAACCCAGCTATGGAAGTATCCAAAGTAAATAAGCCTACAATA
>NW_006921661.1:4607909-4624138 GCF_000298275.1 Orycteropus afer afer | reverse complement strand
GAATGGACTGTTCTAAACTTGGAAAGAAAACTATAAATCACAGGGTAACCTCAAAGGAAAATGATAAACCTTCACATCAAAATAAAAAAGAGGACCAGCACAAATATTTAGCAAATACTAAAACAATAGCAACAAAGGAAGTGGTAACATGATTCATAAACAAAATGAGCTCAGAATAGAAAATTATATAGAACAAAGAAATCAACACCATGAAAAAGCACATTAACAAAAATGACAGCAACAAATTCATATTTGCCGATAATTACTTATCTGACCTGAGACTTATCTTGAAGATTTATAGAAAACTAAAATATTTCCAACCAAGAATTACGTACCCAGCAAAACTGTCCCTCAGCAAAGAGATTAACAATCCAATTGAAAAACGGGCAGAAGACGTGAATAGACACTTCACCAAGGAGGATATTCAGGTGGCTAGCTAATATATGAAGAGACGCTCACAATCATTGGCCAGCAGAAAGATGCAAATCAAAACAACAAAGAGAAACCGTCTCACCTCAGCACTGAAGGCAAGGTTCAATGAGACAGAAAATAACTAATACTGGCAGGGATGTGGAGAGATTGGGACACTCATACACTGCTGGTGGAACTGTGAAGTGATACAACCACAGTGGAAAGCAATATGGCAGTTCTTCAGAAAGCTGGAAGTGGAGATACCATTTGACCCAGCAATCCCATTACTAGGTATATATCCTAGAGAGGTGAGAGCCAGGACAGGAACAGATAGATGCACACTGGTGTTCATCGCAGCACTATTTACAATAGCAAAAAGATGGAAACGACAACCTGCATGCCCATCAGCAGAAGAGGGGATGACCAAACTATGGTACTATGCATAATGGAATGCTACGCAGCACTAAAGAATAAGGTAGAGTCTGCAAAACACCGCATAATATGGATGATCTTGGAGGACATTATGCTGAGTGAAATAAGTCAATCACAGAAGGACAAATATAGTATTAGCTCGTTGTTGTGGAGGGTCAAGGAAAGGTTTATATATGGAGGGAAATTGTGTTTGTTGGTTGCCAGGGGTGGGAGGGGAAGGGTGGGAACAATGGGGAAAAAAATGCATTGACTCATGTCACTTTAGTTTTGTGTATCTCACTGTACATAATTTATATTTCAATAAAGTGCATTTTAAAAATAATCATCCATGAAGAAAGCAAAAGGTCATTAAAATGAGAGGAAAGGAAGAAAAGACCAAAATGGATGTCAGAAGAGACTCTGAAACTTGCCATTGAATGGAGAGTAGCTCAAACAAATGGAAGAAATGACAAGATAAAAGAGGTGAACAGAAGCTTTCAAAGAGCAGCTTGAGAAGACAAAGTCAATTATTATAATGAAATGTGCAAAGACCTGGAGTTAGAAAAGCAAAAGGGAAGAACGTGTTCGGCATTTCTCAAGCTGAAAGAACTGAAGAAAAAATTAAAGCCTTGAGTTGCAATATAGAAAGATTCTATGGCCAAAATATTGAGTCATGCAGGAAACATCAAAAGAAGATGGAAGGACTACACAGAGTCCCTGTACCTAAAAGAACTGGTTGATGTTCATCCATTTCAGGAGGTGGCATATGATCAAGAATCAAGTACTGAAGGAAGAAGTCAAAGCTGCACTGAAGGAATTGGCAAAGAACAAGGCTACAGGAATCCACAGAATACCCATTGAGATGTGTCACCAGATGCCATGCTAGAGGCACTCCCTCGTCTATGGCAAGAGACTTGGAAGACAGCTACCTGGCCAACTGACTGGAAGAGATCCATATTTGTACCCATTCCAAAGAAAGGTGATTCCACAGAATGTGAAAATTATCGAATAATATCATTAATATCACATGCAAATAAAATTTTGCTGAAGGTAATTAAAAAATGGTTGCAGCAATATATTGACAGAGAACTTCCAGAAATGCAAGCTGGATTCAGAAGAGGATGTGGAATAAGGGATATCATTGCTGATGTCAGATGGATCTTGACTGAAATCAAAGTATACCTAAAAGATGTTTACTCACGTTTTATTGAGTGAGCAAAAGCATTCGATTGTATGGATCATAACAAATTCTGAATAACATTGAGAAGAATGGGAATTCCAGAACACTTGATTGTGCTCATGAGAAAACTATACATAGACCCAGGAGGCTGTCATTCAAACAGAACAAGGGTATACTGCATGGTTTAAAATCAGGAAGGATGTGCATCAAGGTTGTATCTTTTCACCATACTTATTCAATCTGTATGCTGAGCAAATAATGCAAAAGCTGGACTGTATGAAGAAGAACATGGCATCAGGATTGGAGGAAGAGTCATTAACAACCTGCGATTACAGACGACACAATCTTGCTTGCTGAAAGTGAAGATGACTTGATGGACTTACTGATGAAGATTAAAGACTACAGTCTGCAGTATGGATTCCACTTCAACATAAAGAAAACAAAAATCTTCACAACCAGACCAATAAGCAGCATCATGATAAATGGAGAAAAGATTGAAGTTGTCAGAGATTTCATATTGCTTGGGTCCACAATCAACACCCATGGAAGCATCAGTCAAGAAATCAGACGATGTATTGCACTGGACAAATCTGCTGCGAAACACCCCTTTAAAGTGCTGAGCAGCAAAGATGTCTGTTTGAAGACTAAGGTGCGCCTAACCCAAGCCATGGGAGCTCTGGTGGTGTAGTTCCTAGGGTATTTGACTGCTAACCAGAAGGCTGGCAGTTCAAACCCACCAGCCACTCCTCAGAAGGAAGATTGGGTGATCTACTTCTGTAGTAATACTGCCTTGGAAACCCAAGGAGGGGTCACTATGAGTCAGATCTGACTTGATGGCAGTGAGTTTTGAGTTGAACCCAAGTCATGGTATTTTTGGTCACCTCATATGGATGTGAAAGCTGGACAATGAATAAGGAAGACTGAAGAAGTTGTGGTGTTGGCGAAGAATACTGCAAGTACCATGGACTGCCAGAAGAACTAACAAATATATCCTGGAAGAAGTGCAGCTGGAATGCTCCTTGGAAGCGAGAATGAGCAGACTTCATCTCACCTACTTTGGTCATGTTATCAGAGAAGATCATTCCCTGGAGAAGGATATTATGCTTGGTAAGGTAGAGGTTCAACGAAAGAGGGGAAGGCCCTCAACCAGATGGATTGACACAGTGGCTGCAATGATGGACTCATGTATAGCAAAGATTGTGAGGCTGGCACAGGACCGGGCGGTGTTTCATTCTGTTGCACATCGGGTCACTATGAGTCGGGGCCGACTCAATGGCACCAAACAACAATAACAACATACAATAATGGACTCAGGTTAGAAGTGTCATTTCACCAATATCTTTATAACTTCAGTGTCCTGCACACAATTCAGTAAGTATTTCTTGAATTGGATTGAATTTTTAGGTTACTTCTGACTATTTGCTGGTACAGTTATCACTGCATAGAAAAGCTTCTAGAGAATTTCTTTTTATTATGGTAAAATATATGTAACAAACATTTGACATATCAATCATTTTTATGTGTATAATCAGTGGCATTGACTGGGTGCATTATGTTGTGCAATCCTCAATCACCATTATCCATTTCTAATTTTTTTCATCACCCTCAACAGAAATTCCATGCTCCTTTGGAAAAGTTTCTTGTTGGTTGTTGTTGTTTCTACTTAATTGTTTTCCTAGGATCAATTTAAGGATGTGGTGTCTTTTATGGTTCTGAAGTTTTGACCCAGGATGGTATCTGTTGTGTTGACTATACATGTTCTTCATCTCCTGGGGTATGATAGATTTTCCTCTGGCTTCAGTTTTCTTCTCTTCCTCACCTTCTCTTCTCTGCAAAAACAGAGAAAAACCTCACACTCATGCATTTTCTCCAAAGAAAGTATTTCACACTCATCAGATCAGCAAAAAAGGATATATTGAGTTACTCTATTGGGAATCCTCCTCTAGCCTAGCTGGGCTGAAAGAGGGTGAAACAAAGACATCTGGAAGTTGAGTCTCTGCTTACTTGGGCTGGACGAAGGGCTGCACTCAACTCTGAACCACTTAATTGCAGAGGAATTTCCTCCTTGCTTAGACCATTCAGTACTTACTGGGAGAAGAAACGTTACATACTCACTTTGCCTCCTAGAAAGCTTGGTTAAATGCTGTTTCAATTAGACAACCATTTATGGAATGTCTTTCTGAAGCTAGTTCCTATACTAGATTCTGGAGACACTACCCTTTGATGTGTTCTCAGCCTGTGGGGAAGGCAAACACAATGAGCACAACTCAGCCTATAATATGTGGTAAAAAAAAAAAAAAGAAAGAAAGAAAGAGGCATAGAAAATGCACTATGGGACAGAGGAGGGAGCAATTATATCTGATCAGGGAGTGGTGGTGGGGGAAAGAAGTCTAAGAGAGGTGTTAAAGAATGCACGGACAGATGGTGCTAACATTTATTAAGCACTGAGCTGGGGAGAGAGCTAAAAGTTATTTATTAACAAGTAGGCATTTTACACATTAAATCTTCCCAAAAACCCATCTGGAGAAAACTGAAGCACAAAGAGGTGAAGCAATGTGTTCAGGAACTTGAAAGCAGTAGAACTGGGATTCAAATCCAGATCTCTCTTACTTCCAAGAACATGACCTGCTACCATTTGTGCTTGGAGAATTTTTACAAAAAGCATTTGAGACTGACTACAAAAAATGAGGAAGATTTTGATAAGCTTCAAAAGGCAAGGGGGTAGAAGGAAGGGATGGAGAAAGTCCTTCTAGGCAGAGAAACAATGGGAGTACAGCTACAAGCAGGGCACGAAGGTGGAAGCCTATTTGGGAAATCTTTGGCAGTGTGGTGTGGCTGTGTGAAGACATTGCCACTTGCCTATACCACTATATTCTCAGATTCAGCATACCATCATTAATTCACCCAACACAGCACTGGCTGGCTGCTAGGGTTTCAGAGTTCAAAAGGCTTCAGTTCTTGCTCTTGAGGAGTCTACAGTTTAATCATAGCTTGGTGAGATAAATTCTCTCAGCACTGATTATCTTGTAAGCTTCAGCCCAGAGGGGTGTGTGTGTGTGCATGTGCACGCACACACATGCACATACTCACACAGCATTATTTGGACCATTTCCCACAGACATTTCTCAGTGCATATATTCCCTGGACTCTATAAGCATGTGTTCCTTTATTACCTATGCCTCTAGCAAGGCTTGGATTTGGATTTGAACTGCTGACCTTAAAGCGATAAGTTTAAAGCGGACAGCATCTCACTTTTTCTCAACAGGTACACTTTGTCAACCCAAGAGAGACCTGCCCTGCTGTTCCATCAGCTCACTTAGAAAATAATGATCAACTCTAGGGTTATAAGTAAAAGATCTTAATTAGAATTGACAAGAAAGTAGACACCTCTTACCATTTCTCTGCAGACTTTGCAAGTGCTCAACATTTCTTGAAAGAGAATATGGCTCCAAGTGGAGGGGCTTTCATTCAGCTGGCTGGAGCAGAGCTTAAAAAAATGCATTTCATCTCTGGCAAATCACAGCAGAATGTCATAAACAGCTGGAAACTCTCTGAGGCGAAGACAAGTTGCATATTATGTTTGGATTTATAGTCCCCTCCCCCACGATAGCTGATTTCCATTTCTGACAGGGTTATTATTTCCATCTTTCTGAAACATCTTGGATCTCACCTTGGATAATTACTGATTATCATCAGCTCCTCACCTGACGTGCCTTAGCGCTTGTGAACCTAAAAAAAAGTGGTTTTTCTTTTTTTCAGAAATGAACTAGGGAAAATGCAGTGTGTGAGACGATGTCTTTATTTCTATTTTCATTTGCAATTCCCTTTGGCTTTCTAATGATCAAGCCATTAATCAGTGCCAGATCATTGCTCACAGCACAGACCAGATTTTTACCACTTGGGTTCCAACATGGATTAAATGGCAATAACTTGTGTTATTTAGGTCTAGTGGTCTCTCACGAGGGACTATAATAATCACAGACTCAGAAACTTTCAGGGCAGAGACAAGATCCCAGTGACCATCTAAGGTGTACATCACAATTCTGAAATCTGATAAACTCCCTGGGGTATTTTGACAACCACTTTTGGTTGAGGACCACTAAGAGTCCCACATCTCTTATGTGTTTCTTGAAGCTACCACTCTCTATGTCCTTTCATGCCCCCATGCTGTTGCTTCTCCTGTTCCCTCTGCCTTGATACCCTCCCCTCACTTCTCTACCACTTGTTGTCTGGTAAAGTCCTATGAGGAGGCCCACCCCAAATGCTACCTCTGCTGTGAAGTCTTCTGTGATGGAAAGAATTCTTTTCTCTTTGCTTCCATCCAAAACCAAATCAAACCCACTGCCATTGAATCAATTCTGACTCATGGTGCATTGTGTTTTCCAGGCAGTAAATCTTTACAGAAGTAGATAGACCAGTCTTGCCTCTGCGGAGTGGCTAGTGGGTTTGAATCGCCAACCTTCTTGTTAGCAGTCAAATGCCTTAGGCACTGTACCACCGGAGAGCCCCTTTTATTCTTAATAAGGTCCTAAGGAATTTTACAAAATACATTATTAAATCATCACCATCATCATAATATAAATATCTAAAAGGAAACTTGGAAAATAGGGGGAAGAAAGAAGAATCACCCATATTTCTACTACTCTAATTTATTATGATGATTTTGGCATGTGTTCTTCCATTATTATTTTTGTTACTTAAAACACTATTTTTTTTAATGTGCTTTTGGTGAAGGTTTACAGCAGTTTAGGTTCTCAATCAACAATTTGTATCCAAGTTGTTCAGTGGCATTGGTTATAATCTTCACAGTGTGTGACTATTCTCATTATTTCCATTCTGGTTATTCTGTTTCCATAAATCTAGTTTCCTTTCTCCCTTAAGTTCTCATATTAGTTTTGGTTTCATATAGGTGACTTTTAAAAGGAGCTCAGTATTTATAAACCAAACCAAACCCACTGCCATCAAGTTGGATCCGACTCATAGCGACCCCTCCTTGGGTTTCTGAGGTGGTATCACTACAGAAATAGATTGCCCAACCTTCCTTCCGAGGAGTGGCTGGTGGGTTTAAACTGCCAACCTTCTGGTTGGTAGTCAAATGCTTAGGCACTATGCCACCAGAGCTCCCTCGGTATTTACAGGTGATATTAATTAGGTTTTGAGCCAATTTGTTATTTAGCTACAAGATGACCTCAGGGGTTAGTTTCAGTTCAAGGTTTGAAAAATATCTCAGGATGATAGTCTCAAGGAGTCCTCCAGTTTCAACCAGTCCAGTAGGTCTGTTTTATTTATTTATTTTTTTTTAAGAATTTGAGATTCTGTTCCACATTTTTATTAGGGTCCATCTACCAGGCCTTAATTCGTACTGAAAGCCAAGCACCATCTAGTTCAGTTTCAGGGTAGATGAGAGAATAGTTTGTATAGACTTTTTGTCCTGTAGGCTATTTTCTTCTGAGTCTTGTTTCCTTCTTTCTCTTTTGCTCTTAATGAGTAGAGACCAATAGCCTTGTTTTGTTTTGTTTTTTGATATTCACATGCATATACTTTTTCATCTTATCATAAGTATTTTCCTTGATGTTATTTATAATTTTCAATTTAAATGACTACATATAAGTAGATGTATGGGATATATACTACACTCTTTTGTGGTAAGATAATTAGGTTGTTAATTTTTTGTTAGAGTTGAAATTAAAATCTCTATAACACTTCCATATTTTGGCTTATTCTCACCAATGGGAATCCTCTATCAAAGAGTTATGAACATTTTTGACTATTACATATTTTCATGGTTAATTGTAGTAAGCATCTGTAATTTTGCTGTGTATCATTCTTTCACCTTCCTCATTAATAGAGGAATAATAATAATAGGGTATTATTAATAAATACCCTAGTTTTCCTAAGAGAAACCAAGCCCATTCCATGTGTTTTGGGAATAATTGACTTTACCCATACCCCTCCTCCTTTTCCCAAAGAATAACATGTGGATCAGGCCTGGCAAGTCAGGACATTACATTCTCCTGGTCATAGTTCAGGGATGGGCATGTGACCCAGATAGAACCCAAAGCAATCTTTTACCAAAGATTTTGGTAAAATTCCTGGAAGAGATGATGTGCTCTTTTCTGCTAAGGCTACAGGCAGGGAGGATAATGTAAACCTGAAACTGCTGGGAGCCACCACATGGAACCTGAGAATGAAGCCACTACAGGAGGAGACAGAGCTGAGGGACAAAGAGACACTAAGACAAGCCCTGTTTGCAACTCTGGATCCAGTAATGCCCGAAGGCAGAACTATCCCAGGAATTCTCAGTAAAGTGAACCCAAATTTGTCTTTGTTCCTTATTATTTCATTTATTCATTCAGTCACTTATTTTCCTATCATTTGTAACCAGAAAAACCTGAGCTGGTACAGGTAGGTTTTTTTGTTTTGTTTTAATCCTTTTTACTTTTTATTTAGGTGTTACTCATATGAAGGACACAAATCTTACATGTACAGCTTCATAACTTTTATGTACGTGTATCCATCTATATAACCATCACTCAGAAGATATAGAACATTTACAGCACCCTAGTTGATTCTTAAGGCACCTTGGTGGCACAGTGGTTGAACACTCAGGCGCTAACCGAAAGGTCAGTGGTTCAAACCCACCAGCTGCCTTGCAGGAGAAAGATGGGCAGTCCGCTTCCATAAAGATTATAACATTGGAAACGCTGTGAGGCAGTACTATTCTGTCTTATGGGGTTGCTTTGAGTCAGAATTGACTCAACAGCAATAGGTTTTGTTTTTTTGGTTAGTAGGTTCTCACATGTTTTATCCCAGTAGTTACTCCCCTGAACTCAACTATGGTTGAGAGTGATTATTGTAAAATTTAGATCTGATTGTGTATTGATCTTTGAACAAACAAAGAAGAACCTTTGGGGGATATTGGGGGGCGAAGTCCAACTATCTTAACATGCTTTACGTGGTCCTTCTCCCTTCTACCTCTGGTTGTTCCTCTTCCTATTGCCTCCTTATGTACTATTCATTCTGGCTAAACTGAAATGCATGCAGTGCCCCAAATTCCAATGTTGTTTATTTCTGAGTTTGCCATTGCTGTTTCTTTCTTTGCCTTGAGTATCCTTTCCTCCTTTTACTGTTGAACTCCTATCTTTCAAGGCCCTGCTCAAATGCTGTCTTCTTGGTAACTTTTCCTTACCAGACCCAGGAAGTTAATGGCTCCTTAACCCTTTTCTTATAACTTCATAATACCATTGACACGGTATTATATGGTAATGTATGATAAAGGATGTGTCTGTCTCCCCAATTAAATTATGACCTTCTGAAGGACAATGATCATGTTTATTCATGTTTCTCCAATGCCTGGCACAGGTTCTTATCCATAGTGAGTATCCAAGAATAAACTTTATAATATGTAAATTCTTTACTGTTTACCTCAAATCATTTTCTGTAAGGAGAGAAAAGATCTATCTTTTCCTGAGAAAATTCCTTCAGAATTACTCTCATGTATATACAACATAAATTTGATAGTAGTTACTCAAGCCCCTGTTTTCACTATAACACTAGTACAGTTAGTATACCGTTCCATGTAGTTTGTTTTCAGATTGACCTTCTTACCTTTTCATTCTTCTTTCACCTACAGATTATTTGGCTTTTACATTTAAAATTAACCCATGCAAGAAAGACAGCATAATACAGTAGAAAAACCATCGGCTTTGGAGTCACACTTAAGTTTAAACCTTGGCTTGGCTCTGTTGCAATTTGTATTTTCTAAAAATGGGCAGTGTCACTGACAAACCCTGCCGAAATTGCCGATCCATGAGCAAATATAAATCATGTTGTTCTCACCTAGAATGTTTTTGTGGTGCTTTTTTATGTAGCAATAGATTACCAGATCAGATTTTAGTATGAGAAGTGGAATGCTATAATAAAACCTAAAACATGTGGCTTTGGGACTGAGTGATCATTGAGGATAGTGTTAGTAAAAACCCAAAAGGCCTCCAAGAGACTGTTAGAAGAACTCTGATGTCCTTGGAGATTGTCTGTGAGGGCTTAATAAACAGTCAGGAAAATCTAACTAGATGCCAGAGGAAAGGAGACCCTTGTTATATAAAATTGAAAACCAAATTTATTGCCATGGAGTCAATTCCTACTCGTGGCAACCCCATGTGTTACAGAGTAGAACTGTTCCATAAGGTTTTCTTGGCTGTAATCTTTGTGCACGCAGATCACCAAGCCATTCTTCCAGAGCTGCTGGGTGGGTTCAAACTGCCAATGTTACAGTTGGTACCCAACTGCAAACTATTTGCACCAGCCAGGGACCATAATGTGTTTTTAAGTGCTGTCAAGGTAGCTCTGACTCATAGTGACCCTACTTACAATAGAACAAAACAGTGCCCAGTCCTGTATCATCCTCACAATCCTTGCTATACTTGAGCCCATTGTTGCAGTTACTGCGTCAATCCCTTTTTTCCCTGACCCTTTACCAAAGTAACTAAAAAACTCATCGCTGTCTAGTCGATTCCGACTCATAGCAACCCCTCCTTGGGTTTCTGAGGCAGTATCTCTATGGAAGTAGATTGCCCAGTCTTCCTTCCGAGGAATGGTTGGTGGGTTTGAATCGCCAGCCTTCTGGTTAGCAGTCAAATGCCTTAGGCACTACGCCATAAAAACCAAAAACCAAACTCACTGCCATCCAGGCAGATCCAACTCATAGCAACCCCTCCTTAGGTTTCCAAGGCAGTATCACTACGGAAGTAGATTGCCCAACCTTCCGAGGAGTGGCTGGTGGGTTTGAACCAACCATGGGTTGGCAGTCAAATGCCTTAGGCAGTATGCCACCAGAGCTCCCAGGCATTACGCTATAGTGGAGGAAAATTGAACAACATTGTCACCTGTGGAAATGTGAAAATATTAAATGTACTTAAGGAACTAGATGATCTAGTTAAAGGATGATCTAGATGATCAAAGTGTGCCATCTGGTTTCTTCTAGTTTCCTATGATAAAATGAGAGAGGAAAATAAAGGACAAACTATTAGAAATAAAGGAGTCAGCATCTGCTAATTTTCAAAGTAAAATTTTCTTATTCCCAGATGCCAAATGATGTTAAAATTAAAAAACGGCCTCTGGGCAGGTTAAATCTAGGGTGCTCTCAGGACAATATGGTCTGAAAATAAAGCCAAGAGCATGTTATAAAACTCTCTATTATGATCTCAAGAGCCTAGGTGGCACAGTGATTAACCACTCAGCTGCTAACTCAAAGGTCAAACCTACTAGCTGCTCCATGAGAGATGTGACAGTCTGTTTCCATGAAGATTACACCCTTGGGAACTCTATGGGATATTTCTACTCTGTGCTATAGGGTTGTCATGACTCTGAATCAACTCAAAAGCAGTAGGTTGATTTGGTTGGTATTATGATCTCAGAAGACTTAAGGTGGTGCCTCGGATAAAACTCCCTCTAAGGAGCTCTGGTGGTGCTGTGGTAAGGCATTCAGCTGCTAACAAAAGGTCAGTGGTTTGAACCCACTAGCTGTCCCATGGAAGAAAGATGAGACAATGTACTTCTGTAAGATTTATAGCTTTGAAATCCCTATGGGGATTACTGTGAGTTGCAATTTGGTTTTGGTTTTGGGAAGGATCATAAGGGTATGCCTTGCAGATCTGCTTTGCTAAAAACCAGGCTTTCTGTGCATCTTAAGGATATTGGCCCATAGTAGCCTTACAGGAGGAGCCCTGGAAATTCAATGGTTAAGCAAGCACTAGGCTGCTAACCAAAAGGTTTGTGGTTTGAACCCATACAGTGGTCCATGCACCCAGCAGCTCCATGGTAGAAAGACCTGGTGATCTGCTTCTGTAAGATTACAGGCTAGGAAACCTTATGGGGTGGTTCAACCGTCACAAAGGGGTTGCTGAGTCAGAATTGACTCGAAGGCACTTAAAAACAGCTTTAAAAGAAGTTGTTGACGTTGTTATGTGCCATCAAGTAGGACCCGATTCATAGAGACCCCTCCTTGGGTTTCTGAGACAGTATCACTAGGAAATAGATTGCCCAACCTTCCTTCCGAGGAGTGGCTGGGGGGTTTGAACCACCAGCCTTCTGGTTAGCAGATAAGTGCTTTAGGCACTATGCTACCAGAGCTCCCCCTTAAAAGAAAACGAAGACAGAATGACTTCTCATTTGTTATTTTTTTTGCCTTGGAATTTTGCTATTATTTTTCAAAATAATATTGTATTTTAGGTGAAAGTTTATATATCAAATTAGGTTCCTCTTTAACAATTTTTATGCAAATTGTTGTGTGACATTGGTTACAATTTTTACTATGTGTCACCATTCTCATTATTCACATTGTTTGTTCTGCTTTCATTGATGTACCTTCCTTTCCCTCCTTTGCTTTTTGGTAAATGTTGACAGATTGGTCTCATACAGCTAATTGCTTAAGGAAGCACATTACTCATTGGTGATACTGTTTATTTTATAAGTCAATCCATTATTTGTCTGAAAGGTGACTTGCAGTAATGGCTTCAATTCCAAGTTCGAAGGGTATTTTAGGGTGATAGTCTTGGGGGTTCCTTTAGTCTCTATCAGCAGAAGAACTTTGATGAGATTTGTTGTTCTAGCTTTTGTCAAAAGGAATACATAAATACCACTAAGATTCATTAAAAATCCATGAAATTTTTAAGAGAAGTGTATGAATGGAAACACTGCAAGCTTGGAATAAAAGGCATAAAATGTTTAAAATGAAGCCTTTTGGATTCCTGACTTTCTACAAGCAGGAAGCAGGTTTAGAAAATACTCAGTGTCAAACACCAGCCAGCCACCTTTTTAATGAAAAAGAATGACTCAGAAGGCAGAACCTAGAGTCCAGAAGGTATAGTCAAGTGCTATGGAACACGATTCTTAGGCAGTAAGACTGAGTCTTAATTAAGGAACTGGCTTCAAAATTGCTATGGACCAGTGTCTTTTTTTTTTTTTCAATTTGAACAGGAGAGTCTACAGTGGTTATTGCATGCCTGTTCCAATTGTATGTTGGATGTACAGGAAGAAGATAACTTGTCTCTTTAGTTCCAAGTCTTCCAACTGAGAGGAATTGTACCTGAGAAACCTCATCCACATCTGGACCTGATTTAGATAACAAGATCCTGAACCTCAAGCCCATCTTTTGCATAATGAGAAGAGATTTGGGGAGGTTGTAGGGGAAGGAATGAATGTTTTACATGCGGGAGGGATGTGAATTATGGACAGAGACAGATTATTCCAAAAATGGCCAAAGTATTATTTCTAGTCCCACACCTTCTTCCAGAACTCTGCCACTCTTCCATCTTGAGGTGGAATCTACTTTTCCTTGAACCTAGGTAGGGTTGTGACTTCCAACCAAAGTTTTTGAACTGGTTCATTTTGGTCCCACCCCAAATACACTGAATTAGAATGTACAGGTTAGCAAGAGCCCCCAGGTGATTCTTATGTATACATAATTACATGATGTATACATGGGGGGGAGCTCTGGTAGCATAGTGGCTAAAGCACTTGTCTGCTAACCAGAAGGCTGGCGGTTCAAACCCACCAGCCACTTCTCGGAAGGAAGGTTGGGCAATCCTACTTCCGTAGCGATACTGCCTCTCGGGGCAGACTCGACGGCACATAACAACAACACAACAATACATGGGGGATCTTGCTGAACTATAGATTCTGATTCCGTATATCTGGGATTGAAAAAAAAAAAAAAAAAAACACAACACTGCCATCGAGTTGATTCTGACTTATAGTGACCTCCATTGGATTTCCGAGGTGATAAATCTTTACAGAAGTAGATTGCCCCATCTTTCTTCTGCAGAGTAGCTGACAGATTTGAACTGCCAACCTTCTGGTTAGCAGTCAAATACCTTAGGCACTGTGCCACCAGAGCTTCTTGTATCTGGGATAGAAATGCAAATTCTCAGCAGGGAATGAACTGGTTCCAAGCCTTGCTTCCAACCAAGTATATGGTAAAAATAATGCTATATGACAAAGCTTGATTATTAAAAAGATACAGTTTCCTCCTGGCTCTCTCTCTCTCTAGTCACTTGGCCTAGAATCTGGCAACATGTTGTGTGGAAAGCTAGGCCACATGGAGAAGCCACAGATGTTCTTGTCCACACCCCAGCAAAGGTTCCAGGCAACAATCTGGAAGTTTATTAACTGCTGGTCATATGAATGAATAAACTTGCAGATGATTCTAGATCTCAGCCTTCAAGTTCCCACTGAGCGCTACCCCAATTGGAGTTTCATGAGCAAAATAATATTTAAGCCACTACAAGTCTGCAGACTCCTTAATATCCTGTATTCTAGGGAATCTTCTAGCGATACTTGACTTTGAACAAACTTTTAACTCTAAGCCTTGGTTTCCTTGGCTGTAAAATGGAACAATAATTACTATGTTCTGGTGCAATGAATGGGTTCCTTTTATGTGGCCTTTCTGGCTTTGGATTTGCAGTTCTCCCAAAATGACTTGTTGGGCAAAATCTGACAAAGGATTGGTCAGTTTACTATCAGCCTAAGCAGCTTGCAAAGACTGGCCTTTTTGCTATCTGCAGCTTGCAAGGACTGGTAGGTTTGCTGTCATCCTAAGTGGTTTGCAAGAGATGATCAGCTTGCAATCCACCCAATAGGATGGGCTGATATACGACAGCTACACCTTAAAATTGGGAAGGAGTTTTCTTATATAAATGGCCAATCTCACGGAGGTTTTTTGGGAACCTCTTACTCAACAAAAGCCTGGAGAGGAGCACATCCTTCAATAAATGCTATCCAATATTATTGAACTTATTTCCATGAAGTTGTTCTAGCTTTGCTACTTCGTACACATTCCTCTTCAGGGTATGTGTGTGGCATGTACATCTACACACACACACACACACACATGTGCACACATGTATATATAAAATTATCACCTCCAGGGATTCTAATTTTGGGCATGCATGTCCTAGATAGTCCTCTCCCACAATGAGTTGTTGTTCTTGTTGTTATATGCCGTCGAGTCGGCCCCGACTCATAGCGACCCCTCCTTGGGTTTCTGAGGCAGTATCACTACGGAAGTAGGATTGCCCAACGTTCCTTCCGAGGAGTGGCCACAATGAGTAGGGCTATGGAAATGATCTGTTAGAGATTAGGTCAAAAACAAAACATGGCAGCTTCTGCATTGCTTCTTGGATCACTTGCTCTGGAGGAAGCCAGATACCATGCTGCAAGGATGCTCAAGTGGCTCTTAGGGAGTTCTACATAGTGCCTCACTAAATTGCCAACTATGTGAGTGTGCTACCTTTGAAGTAAGTAGTCAGTCAGCCCCAACCCCAGTCAGCCTTAAGAAGACTGAAACCTCCTGGAAGACCCTGGGCCAGAACCACCCAGTTAAGCTTCTCAATATTTGTTTTCCACAGAAACTCCAGAAACTGCATGAGATAAACATATATTTATTATTGTTTTAAACCATGAAGGTTTGGAGTAATTTGTTATGTAGCAATAATTAATAGATATATCAACATGGGGAGAGGCTATAGGGGAAACACCAATCCAAATTGATGTGGAAGGACAGGGGTGACTGAATAGAATCGAAGATGCTGATGAGACTGAGTTAGAAATAAATGACCATGGGGTCCAGGGTATAAAGGAAGACAGAGGAGGCAAGGAGACTTGGAGAAATGGGAAAGATTATAAACCTGCAGATTTCACTTAAGTTGAAGAGCAGGTTTGGTGAGGGTAAAGGAATAAGAAATCTAGAATAAAAGAAGTTTTGTTTAGTGCATGCAATACTTTGATTACTCCTTTCAGCAGTGGAACCATTCTGGAGAACAAAGTGCAGGATGTGGTCACATTAATGAGTGGTTAAATGGCAGTGGTGGTGAAAGATTTTTCTAACGGTGAGGTCAAAGGCAGAGTGGACAACGGTGCAACATAAGCTGATGACAGGAGACTGTTAAAATCTTCTCCCAAAAGGAGTGACAGGTAACAAGGTAATGCAAATGGTTCGCACTTGACTGCTAACCTAAAGGTTGGTGGTTCAAACCTACTCAGCAGTACCATGGAAAAAAGGCCTAGTGATCTGCTTGCATTAAGATTACAGTCATAAAAACCCTATGGAGCTCCGGGAGGCGGGGCAAGATGGCGGACTAGGCAGAAGGATTGCACAGACCCTCTTCAACAAAGAAAAGGGAAACCAATAAATACAGACACAGAAGATAATCTTGGACCCCTGAGCCTT
>NW_006921661.1:4593613-4600504 GCF_000298275.1 Orycteropus afer afer | reverse complement strand
AACACATGGGGTTGCCAGGAGTTGAAATCAACTCTGTGGCAATTAACAACAACAAAATAGTGATGGAAGGAGGGTGGACTAGAGTGTATGGCTTGATGGTGAAAGCAGGGGGAGTTGGTTTAGAAGCTGCAGTGAGAAATTAGGAGAAAGCCAGACTCTATTCCTGGTTTATGATATTGAAGGTGAGGGAGAATTAAGAGCTTCACTTGAAAGGTCTTCAAGGGAAGCAATACATTTAAGGAAAATGATAGAACTGGTACCAGATTTTAGACAAGATAAAGAGGTAGCAGCAGTGTTCTAGGAAAAGCCTAGATATGTAAGGAAATTTCTTGGCCCCAGATGGGGTTGTTTGTAAAGAAACTAGAATTTGAGTCCATTGGCAACTGGGAGCCACAGGAAGGTTTTTAGCAAGGAACTGACATGACAAGCTTTGAATTTTAGAAAGCTCACCCAATACTAGTAGCATTGTAGCAGATATACTGCGTAAGGGGTGCATAGAGAATCCTCTGCAGGAAAAGGGGCTGGTAAGAGGTGATAAGCCCTATCATCATCCCACTAAAACAATGAGATCAGCTATTCAGGCAGTAGAAATTACATAATTTAATGGAAGGTGAAGGAGAGAGGAGTGGAACAGTTGGCAAGGAAGAAAATTCAATGTGAGAAACATCTGGTAATATGAATATGAACATCAGAGGCAGCACAAGGAAGGCAATTTCTGGCTGCAAGAGAAATATGATTAGAAGGAAAGGAGGGGAGATATATGGTAGATTAGAGGTAGCATATAGTGGCATCAATGAGCTCTGGTTGTGTAGTAGGTAAGGCATTTGGCTGCTAACCAGAAGGCTGGCAGTTCAAATCTACCAGCTGCTTCCCAGGAGGAAGATGAGGTAATCTGTAAAGACTTACAGCTTTGGAAACCCAGTGGGGGTGGGTATGAGTTGGAGACTTGATGGCAGTGAGTTTTTTTTTTTTCAGTGGCATCATCACTAAGTGGGAGATGTTAGAAACACAGGTTGCCTCACCCCAGGCCTATTGAATTAAATCTGCATCTTAACAAGATCTTGTTGTTGTTGTTGTTATGTGCCCTCGAGTTGGACCCGACTCATAGCGACCCCTCCTTGGGTTTCCGAGAGGCAGTATCACTACGGAAGTAGATTGCCCCATCTTCCTTCCGAGGAGTGGCTGGTGGGTTTGAACCGCCAGCCTTCTGGTTAGTAGTCAAGTGCCTTAGGCACTACGCTACCAGAGCTCCCAACAAGATCTTAAGAAGCTTCATATTAGACATTAACAGTATGAAAACTACTGGTCTAGGGCACAGGCTTTGGAGCCATACTGATTTCAACTTAGGTTTACATCCTGGCTTTACCATTTACACACTTAGAATGTGTGACTTTAGGCAAGTTATCTAACCTCCTCTCTATACTTATTTCCCCATTTATAATTAAGGATAACAAGTTTCTACCTCATAAAGTTAAAGACTAAAATTAGTAAGTGAAAGCCTTACAATAGTACTTGGCACTTAGTAAGCATAGGACCAGCTATTCTCCAGTCTAATATACATACAACTTATTATAGTCATGGTTGGTCTTACAAGCTCCTTGTCTTTCCATTTCTACCCCATTATATCATTTTGAAATTTGTTGTAAAAGGACTCTTGGAGGTCAGAAAACCAGGGGTACAAATCCCAGCTCCCTTCAATTCCTGGCTGTGTAACCTTGCCTAAGTTCCTGAATATTTATATATTCCCATCCATAGTATGGGGAACTTAATTATACCTGCTTCACTGAGATGCTGTGAGGTTCAAATCAAAGAATGGATGTTAAATTGCAAAATCTATCAAGATTTCATTTACCGTATTTCCAAGAATTCTTAGGCAATTGGCCTGAAAGCAGGTGGCATCTCAACTTGTGAAGGGAGATCCTGAAGATTAGTTTGCTTACTTCATGATTTTCTTAAGGGACAGGCTTGGGTTTCAACAATAACAATATTTTCCTGGACCTCAGAGAGTGTTTTTAGCTAATGGGTAAAAAGTTGTAGGAAGCTTAAATGCTGTTACTTATTTTTTTTCTAACCTACAGCTCCTGTGAGTCAGAATCAACTAGACGGCAGTGGGTTTTACCTGTAGCTCCGTTCAAGAATAAGGACAGTCTGACATGTTCACTATTTTTATCTATGTTGTATATAGCAACATCCCCATAGGGTACTATCATGGATCGAACTGTGTTCCCCTAAAATTATGTCAACCTGGCTGGGCCATGATTCTCAGTGTTAGGCAGTTATGTGATGATGTACTCGTTCTCCACTATGTAATCTGATGTAATTATTCTGTGTTGTAAATCATAAAGTCTCTGTTAATGACACAGATTAGTGGCGGTTACCTTACTGAACAAGGATACAATCTACAAGATTAGATTCTATCTTAAATCAATGTTTTGAGATATAAAGGAGATTAAACAAGTGAGCAGAGATCAGAGGGACCTATCAAGAAAGAAAAGCCAAAGTGGAGCTTGCCCTTAGGACCCAGACTCCCTGTGCTGAGAACCTCCTAGACCCAGGGAAAGACTGACACCAAGACCAAAGACTGGCACCAAGGCCCACAGATGCTGAAAGGAGACAAGGACTTTCCTCAGGCCAACAGAGAGAGAAAGCTTTCCTGTGAAGCTGGCACCCTGAATTTGAACTTCTAGCCATTGAAATTAAGAGAGAATAAATTGCTGTTTGACAAGGCCATCCACTTGTTTGTTATAGCCGCCCTAGAAAACTAAGACTGGTAGTATTAATCACATTTTCAGAAAAGGAAAATATTTCTGCTAGTAGTAGAATACATATATTAAACCCTTTTTGATTTGCAAATTTCTAGCCAGATCCCATGTTACCCAAAATACAAAATTTAAAGAAGTCAATCACAAAATCTGATCGAATCTTCAAGAATATCAGGTACTGGCTTCGATTTTTTGGTCGTGACCAAGTATACACTGGGCTCCTTTTCTCAACTGTAAAATACCTTCTTCACAAAATTGTTGTAAGATTAAGTAAAAACAAAGGCTGTGGGGGCACCTACCACATCGTATGGGCTCAAGTAAATCCCTTCTCCTTGCCTTTGGCAGATATAGCACGAGATAATCATTATTCTCACTTCACACGTGAAGGAACCAAAAGTCGAGAAAAACGGACTCAAACCCAAATCTCAGCTTGACCGTTTGGTTACCCTTCTCCACATGCAATTCTGCAGCACCCATAGCGGGTACAGGCACCTGCGATATCCGTACTGTAGCGTGGATTATCTCTTGTAGTTGCCGTTTAGGGGACAGGCGGCCGCTGATAATTGCACCCACGACTGTGAGGAATCCATTCTTAATCCTCAACGCCGCTTTAGGGACAAAGCTACTTTCCCATCATCCCTAACCTCGCCTAGAGTAAAGGTAGCAGCTAATCCTCCGTTCCAGCTACCGACACCATTTAGTCTAAGTGTGACGTCACACGTAGCAGAGCGCGCAACCGATTGGTTGGGAGACTGCAGCCCCATGAGAGGCGCGCAAAGCCAGAGAGGAGAGTATGGAGGTGAAGCCAAGGAAACTACAATCCCAGTCTTCCAAGCGCGTGAGACAGCAAACCCGGAGCGAAAGAGGAGGGAGTTTGGGTTCGGACTACAACTCCCAGCATCCCTCAAGATGTCTTTCTTTTCCTTTCATAATGCGGAGGAAAAGAGGACTTGGAGAATGGAGGCCTTTTGGTCTGCTCTCCGAAAGGCGGGAAAGGCGAACTACACCTCCCGACTGGCAGCGCGTGGCTGCGCCTGCGCCTTTATACCTGTCGCCATCTTGCCCCTTCTGAGGCACCGCAAACAAACCCAATTCCTGGTGTCCCCTAGTCTTGGCGGAGGAGCCTTTTAGATGAGCCCCGAAAGGCCGGGCAGGTGGGTGACTCTCAGGCAGGGTCCTGGGAAGAACCGGCAGGCTAGCCAGGTTAGAGGAGCCTCAGACCAAGCATTCGGAGCCCGGCTTGGGGCGCTGTGCCCCATCCCCCGTTGTCTTCTAACGGGATCGCAGGGCTCCCCGAGGTAGGGTAAGGGGATCTCTGGCAGGCCTGCTGCTGGAGTCCCTGGGGTTTAGCTCTAGGAGCCCCCGGTGAGTCTCGGGTCATTTGGCTGGGTGTCCGCGCGCTTAATCTCTCTCCGTTGTCCTTTCCGCTGAGGAGGGAGCGAGGCATGGACGCCAGCCGGGGCCCCTGACACTGGCTGCTGGCCCCGAGGGTCTTAGGTCGTGGGCTTGACATTGGGGCGGGCGCTGAGAGGCACCGGTGCGGAGGGTGGGCGGGCTGCTCTTGTTGTGGTGCTGTGAGAGAGTGCATGTTTAGGGAGGGGGCGGGGCGGGTTGCTTCCTTGACACTTGAGTGGAGGAAGGATCACACAGGATCCCGGTTTCCTGGGCGCGCTTAGGCAACTACTGCCCGGGTTTCCGAAGCGGTGCGGCCCTGCAGTGGGGTCCGCTGGCGGGGGGACACGTCGGGATGCTGTGACGTGTGCCTGATTGAGGCGGTCGCCGGCCGCCTCCGAGATCCTGTTGGGAGGAGGGCTTATGGAGGGAGCGGATTCCTTTGGCTCTGCCCCTTCTTCCTACCCACCCCTTTTCTTTATGTCATCCTGCCGACTGGGGCGCGCAGTCCTGTTCTCCTTGCTCTGGGTTGGTTCTGAGCTGAGAGGACTCTGGGAAGTAGGGGGAGGGGGAATCAACTCGGGGAGAAGAGTTGGAGTTAGCAGCCCCAGCGCCTGGAACGAGATATAGCAAGTTACTTCGTTTCTGTGTCTGGCTCCAAGAATAGACAGGAGTTCATTCATTCATTCATTCATTCGTTTTACGCACTCACTGCCTCAACCATTTACTGGTTTATTTTAAAAATATTTTACGTCGGTCTCTTATGAGCTAAGCAAGTATTTTACAAGCTCCTGGCGCAGTGTCTTTTTATCTTCTAGACCATTGAGTTCCCACTGTGAATCAGTTTCTGGGATACCAGTAGTAAACTTTTGGTAAATGGTTCTTAATGACTACAGGGTCCATATTTATATTTCATTGTTAAGACTTGAAGAGAGCGTTCTTTATTAGATTCTATTTAACCAAGTGATGATATAACAGCTATATGTACTTTATGGGAGCTCCGGTGGCGTAGTGCCTAAGGCACTTGACTGCTAACCAGAAGGCTGGCGTGCAAACCCGTCAGCCACTCCTTGGAAGGAAGGTTGGGCAATCTACTTCCGTAGTGATATTGCCTTGGAAACCCAAGAAAGGGTCGTTTTGAGTCCGATCCGACTGGACAGCAGTGAGGTTTTTTTTTTTTTTTTGGTTATGTACTTTATCTCATGTAACTCATAAGTTGAGGAAGCAAACCTGGAGAAATTAAATAAACAACTTGTTTAATGTAACACAGTAGCACCTACTTATTAAACTATATTCTAACCACTGCTTGTTAATCCTCTAACAAAGTGGATGGTATTATTTCTGCTTTACAAATGTGTAAAACTTAGGCTAATTTACCCACACAGTAAGTAGAAAAGCTAGAACTAGAACCTAGGTATGTATGACCCTCAAGCCTATGCTCTTTCCCCTGTCATAGGCTGTAATAATAAGCTCTCAAATAGTTAATTCTTCATTTGTCAGAAGTTGGAAAGTATGGTATTAAAAAGCATTGTGAGATATCTTTTTGGCTCTGCTTAGCCTGTGAGACTCAAAGACAAGTGGCATTTGAATGTGCCTTAGTAATTTGGTTTTTCCTTTTTTTGTAGGGAAGACAAGCTCTTTGGGGCTACCAAAAGGAAGCAGCAATGCCTGTTGTGTGGCCAACCCTTTTGGATCTCAGCAGGGATGAATGTAAAAGGATTCTTCGAAAATTGGGTATGATTTTTAAGTTTCTGTTATTGTATACCTTTTTAGAATACTTTTCAAGGAGCTATGGTGGCACAGTGGTAAAAGCATTTGGCTGCTAACCAAAAGGTCAGTGATTTGAACCCACCAGCCGCTCCACTAGAGAATGATGAGGCAGTGTGCTTCCTACTCTGTCCATTAGGGTTGCTATGGGTCAGAATCAACTCGATGGCAGTAGATTTGGCTTTTTGGTATGATACTTTCCAAGTCCGCTTTGGGTCATGACCATTTGCAGAGATGTCATATCTCATGCTAGGTTAGAAATTTCTTCAACATCTCATTTTATCCTCATTCAAACCTAAAGGATAGCTTTTTTTTTTTTTTTTTTTAATCTCTACCTTACAGATGAAGAAACTAAAGCTTAGAACCTGACGTAAAGCTGCTAGTAAGTAGCGGAGTCAAAATTTGAACCCAGGGAGTATAATTCCAGTCTTACTTTAGTCTATTCTTAACAACCATACTGCAGTTCCTTCATGACTGTGTGTGAATTACACACTATTTCTGAATTCTAACCTAATGTGATCTATAGGAGCTCTGGTAGCGTAGTGCCCAAGGCACTTGGCTGCTAACCAGAAGGCTGGCAGCTCAAACCCAGCAGCCACTCCTCGGAAGGAAGGTTGGGTAATCTATTTCCGTAGTGATACCGCGTCGGAAATGAGGGGTCACTATGAGTTGGATCCAACTTGACGGCACATAACAACAACAACACGTAAGCTATATTGACTTTCCCTTAGAGTAGCATTTTTCAACCAGCATTTATGCCCTAATGCTAAGACACCCTTTGTATGTAATGAATTAACTTCTTTCCATGTATCTAAATCAAAAAACAAACCCGTCCCCATTGAATTGATTTTGACTCATAGTGACCCTATAGGACAGAGTAGAACTGCCCTAGTGACTAAGGCATCTGACTGCTAACCAGAAGGCTGGGGCTTCAGACCCACCAGCCACTCCTTGGAAGGAAGATTGGGCA
>NW_006921661.1:4568310-4593513 GCF_000298275.1 Orycteropus afer afer | reverse complement strand
TTCTGTAGTGATACTGCCTCAGAAACACAAGGCGGGGGGGGGGGAGGGGGGGTTGCTATGAGTTGATCCAACTTGATGGCAGTGAGTTTGATTTTGGTGGCGTAGTGCCTAAGGCATTTGACTGCTAACCAGAAGGCTGGTGTTCAAACCTATCACCCTTGGAAGGAAGATTGGGTAATATACTTCTATGGGGGTACCACCTCAGAAACCCAAGGAGTGGTCACTGTGAGTTGAATCAGCTCGACAGCAGTGAGTTTGTTTGTCTGTCTGTCTGTTTGTTTGTTTGTTTTTAGAGTCTTTAAGGAAGCAGTTTGCTATATCTTTCTGCCATGTAGCAGTTGGCAGGTACGAACTTCCAACCTTTCATTAGAAGCAGAGTGCTTAACTACTCTGCCACCAGGGCTTCTCCTCTGTATCTTGAATAGTAGTATAGTTATGTACTATTGGGAAAATTGAGAAAAGAGTTACTCAAGTCATTTTCTGTGCTCTGGTTTAAATGAGGATCCTGGTTTGAGAAAGATTGCTTTAGACAGTAAGTTCCAAGAAGGACCTTGTTTATCTTATTTACCACTGCATCCTAGGGCTAAGGAGCTGTGGTGGTGCTGTGGTTAAGGCATTGCACTGCTAACTGAAAAGTTGGCGGTTCAAACCTGCCAGCCACTCCATGGAAGAAAGATAAGGCAGTCTTTTTCTATAAGGATTTACAGCCTATGGGACTCTCTATGAGTTGGAATTGACTGGATGGTAGTGCGTATCGTAGGGCTAGCACATGGTAGGTATCCAATAAATGAATAATTTGAAAAAGAACATTATGTGTTTTGGCAGTGGATATGAGTTATTTAGATATCCATGGTTTTGAAGGTGTACCATTGTAGGAAAGTATCGGTCTTGAATTCAGACAGCCTGGGGTCTTAGTCCTGTTACTACTGACCTGTGTGACCAAGAACCAGTTATGTGATCTCTCTAAATCTGTTGATACTTTTGAGAAGAAGGATAATAATCTGTCTCATTCGTTTGTTATGTGGATTACTATGTGTAAAGGCCCTATTACAGTGTCTGACATCAGCGTGTAATATTTTAAAGCAGATGCTTTCAGACATTTATTTGCAACTGAACCTTTGCTTCAAAAGAAGTTTTATGGGGAATTCCTATAGCTGCTCTGGCCCTGCCTACTTATAACCTTTGCCCTTTTTTATTTCCATTCAGGTCACGATGAGGATATCTCTATTTTAAACTACTGCTTAACATTGTATTTTAGCATTGTCTAGAGAGCTTTTTTTTTTTTTTTTTGTCTATCATTCCATAATACTGTTTTTCCCTTATTTCCAATTTTTCAATATTAATGTGAAGATTTTCTACACAGTTACATGGAATTGCTATAACTTGCTTATTATAAGGTTAAACTCATCCTATTTATTTCATAGCTGAAATAATTGCAGAGGGATAGATTATAATATAGCAGACTGGATTGGGCTTTCTGGGCTTGAATCAAGAGATAATGTTTAAATATAAAAATCATAAACTTTAAGTCTGCATATACTTTAGTCAGAGCTGTGTGGGGACTGCTGATGGAGGTCTGTGTCCATACAATAAAAAAAATAAATAAATAGGAAAAAACCCAAAAAACAAAGCCAGAAACCAAAAAAAGAACCATCCTACAGGAAAATGTCATCTTCAGTGATCCTTTGCTTTAGGAGGTGAGCTTGGAAAGTGATTTTTGAAAGACTTCCTCCCCACCCGTTGGCTTATTATCATAAGAATGAAACCTTTGAATTACCTTCAAACACTAGCTATAGGTCCAAAGTTTAAAGAAAGTATTATATATAAGAATTAGCTTAAAGTATTTTAAAGATTAGTTTTATGTTAAAAATAGTGTAAATCATTTTAATGTAAGATGTAAAAAATTTAAGTTTACTTAATTAAAAATAAGAAATTGAGGTGGAGAATTTCTTTAGGATATGCTGAAGGTACCAGTGATAAATTTATGCTTCATTTCTTCTCACTTGCCTCTCCTTTGCTCTTTTTTTTTTTATGACCATTTCTGAGTTGTTACTCTATTGTGGAGCTTTATAGACTACAGTATAAAATGTGTTTAAATGGAATGGATTGAGGGATTTGTAAAAATGGCTTGTTGTTTGTTGTTGTTATGTGCCATCCAGTCAAACCCAACTCTTAGCAACCCCTCCTTGGGCCGAGGTGGTATCTCTACGGAAGTAGATTAGCAACTCTTTTATTTTCTGGGATGTTTGCATATGTTTATTATTTCATTATATTTAAGTGTCATTACCAAAACAAAACAACAAACAAACTTGTTGGTGGGTAAGTTGATTCCCACTCATAGTGACCATATAGAACAGAATAGAATTGCCCAGTGGGGTTTCCAATGTTGTGAATCTTTACAGAAGCAGACTGCTGCATCTTACTGCAGCATCTTTTTCCTGTGGAGCGACTGGTGGGTTCTTAGTGCTGACCTTTTGGTTAGCGGCTAAACACCTTAACTATTATTGGATCACCAGGGCTTTTTTGTGTCATTATAGTTAACTGTAAAATAGGATGGCATCCAAGATAGTACTAGCAATTCAACAAGTTCGAATTATGTCAGGATCTGAGAATACCAATCAAAATGGACATCGGTTAGTGGGAAGGAAGTTGGGAAGCTAGTAAGGATTTTTTACAATGAGTGTATTTCTGGAAAAGGGGAGGAAGTGCCTTGGATTGTGTAGGTTTGTTTTGTTCTGAGTCCCAGTTTTGTGTGAGGTTGCCACATCTTACTTTTGTATAAGCATATCAGGAATATTTGTCACATTTTTTTAGTTAATTCCATTTTCTTTGAAATAATGTCTTGATCACCCCAAATTCCACAGGACAAATGGACTTTTTTTTTAAACTACTTCCTCTCTCTGACCTCTCCATTTCTTTCTTTTTTTTTTTTTTTTTAAATTTTATTTTATTTAGGTTTGGGTGAAGATTTACAGAGCAAATTCACTCTCGATACAGCAGTTCACATATACTTTGTCTCATGTCATTGACCACAATTTACCACAATGCAACAGCTCCCCTCCAATTTCCTCCCCAAGGTACCACTTCCCAGTGTCCATCCCTCCATACTCTCCTGCCCCCTAAGCTGTCTCCCTGTGCATAAGGTGCCCTTCCTTCTCCCATGATTGTTCTCTCAAGGGCATGTGTCCACTTGAGGTAAATGTTCAACTCACATACCTGTACTTTGCTTGGTTGGAAACCACAGGTGTGGTCTCAATTCCAGGCCTGAAGGGTAGCTAGGGGCCATAGTCTCAGTGGTTCCACCAGGCTCTATTGGACCAGCAAACCTGGTCCCAACCATCCCCCCCCCCTTTTTTTTTTTCCCCTCCAAATGATTTTGAGTTTTGTTCCACATTGTTCTCCCTCTCTATCCAGGATCTCCTACATCCCTTCCAAGTGGATGACAGTGGTAGCCGGGCACCATCTAGTTCTTCTGGTCTCATACTTGTATAGGTTGCAGATCGTATGGTGTACCAGTCGTGGGGACTGATTGTTTCCATTAATTTTGGTTTTCTGCTTTCTTCTTTGCTCTTGACGAGGAGAGACCCATTGTTACATCTAGATGGCACCTTGCTAGCTTTTAAGATCCCAGTCGCTACTCACGAAAGTAGGAGGTGGAACAATGTTTTGTATAGTATGTTATGCCAATTGAGTTTGATGTCCCCTGTGACCATGGTCCCAGGCCCTCAGGATCAACTACTCAGTCGCTGTGGGTAACTGGCTGTGACCAAGCAGTGACCATAAGCTAGCCCCTTGTCAGTTGTACTATACTCCTGGGGATTCTGATCCTTCACATAAACTTATAGGACCATTGTCTGCCAACCCTATATATGATCCTGGATACACTCCCTCCTTCATAGACATAGTTAATCGTTTAGCCTGTCCACCTATCTATCCATCCATATATCCATGTTTACCTTCACTGAGAACTCAGTACTGTATATGCAAAAGGGTTCATATTTGTTGTCTGTACCTCCCATGTACCTCTCTATGTCTTTCTCATCCTCATTGCTGTCATATTTCTCCATTTCTTTTTATGTTATTGCCATTCTCCTAAACAATTTGCAAAGTGCAAAACCTGACTCCTTTCCTTCTGTTGCTCCTACATTCAATCAATTACTGAGTCATATCAACTAGAAACTTTTTAGACTGGAATTAAAGGCTTTTCACAGTCTGTCTCCAAACTACTTATTCATTTTTATCCTTTTCTGTTCTCTTACATTTGTGAACTAAATCTTTGTAATAGTTATTTGTATATATTTTTTAGGTTCCTTACTGGAATTTAATCACCTAAAGGATAAGGACTTTATTTTGTTGATAAAAATATTCTCCATAGTACCTTGTGTTAGTAACATTCAATTAGTGGTTTGACTTGAATTAGTGATTATCCAAAGTAGACATATTTCCACTTCCCTTGGTGCAAAACTCTCAAACATAGTCACTGACTATTACTGGAAGTTGGATGTCTGTATGAAACATTTTCTGCTCATTTACTCCCTCTATTCCTTTTGAACATATACATTTTCCCCCTGCCTGCCTAGAGCATAGTTCTTTTTCTGATTAAAGCTTGTGCTTCCACACTAGATGTGTTTCTTCTCTGTGTCTTTATCATTGTATTATAAACTGATCATAATTGTTTGATGACTTGTATCATTATAGTTCTATTATAGAGTTAACTTCTTGAGGGCAGGACTTAGCACACTGTGTGGCATAGGGATACAATACTGGTTTGTTGAATTAAATATTCTATAAATGGGGCGTAAATCTTTAGAGTATGGTAAATTTTTAGTTGGTTATCCATAGTGCCTTACTGAACTCTACTATGGGTCGTGATTAAAGCTGAAATATGTGTTCCCTGAAACTATTTCTTTCATTAATCCAGAACAGCAGGGTTTGTGCTTAGAGAACCTATGAAACATTTATGTAGTATCCAGCTCAGTTTGAATGTGTGGATGTTTACACATAGGGCAATTCACTTGGACCAGACATTTCTATTTAATATAGTGAGCTCAGTCTTCTACATAAAGCTTTCTTTTAACAATCAGAACTATGAATAATATGAACTGAACGATTCTACTAGTTTATTATTTATGTAATATCTAGCATGCATACACACATACATTATTTGGCTAATATTTATTGTCTTGTGTGTGTCGGGCATGAGCAAATACTCAGGAATGTGAATGAGTATGGAAGTAATTGTAATTTGGACATTATTTCCCATCATTTTATTTTGCTCTGATACACCCATTCTGTCATAGTGTCACTGGTTTCAAACAACAGCCCTTTTATTATTTCTTACACTTCTATGGGTTGCTGGTCTTGCCTGAGCTCTCTTTATAGCTATAAAACCCAAACTCACTTCCATCACGTCAGGTCCGACTCATAGCGACCCCTCCTTGGGTTTTTGAGGCGGTATCACTACAGAAGTAGATTGCCCAACCTTCCTTCCTTTTGAACCACCAGCCTTCTGGTTAGCAGTTGAATGCCTTAGGCACTACTCCATCATTCAGCTGACAACTTAAGTGGGGTTTAACTGAAATGAGTGAGCCTCTCTCCATGTGGTTTTTCATCCTGAGTGTCTTCACAGTTTGGTAATCTCAAGGTTCCAAGAAAGCAAGGCCTCAGGTGCAAATGCTCAGCAAGCTTCTGCTTACATCATGTTTGGTGATGTTCCATTGGCCAAAGCAAGTCACATGTCAAGCCCAGAGTCAGTGTGAGAGGGGACTTCATTGGGAGGCATGCATGGATCGTTGGAGACCATTGGGGACTTTATGGTTTTATATTTAACCAGTACTAGGGACTGACTTTTTATTTCATAATGGTTGTTTTTGTGGAAAGATAGTGAAATCAGCCATTGAAAATGCTGTGGAGCACAGTTGTACTCTGTCACACATGGGGTTGCCATGGGTTAGAATCTACTTGACAGCAACTGTTTTTTTTTTTTCTTTTAATGGATGTAGAGGAACTTAGATCCGGAAGGTACTTTAGAAATTCCTTCTTGATAAGGAAATTGAAATTAAGAGATGAGAAAAGATTTGCCCAAGGCCATACAACCAGTAAGTGGCAGTGTTGGAGCCAGACTCTGGTTATTTGACTCTCATTCCAGTATTTTTTCAGTTGCATTGTGTTCTTTCTGAAAGCCACTCCAGGACAGAGGTAGACTATAGTTTGACATTTTAGGCAAGGCTAAGGAATTATTTGAAGGGTTAATCCATGAAAGTACCTTTCAGTAATGCTAATAGCTTCTTTGATCAGCCTTTTTGCATCACTTGGAGCCTACTTCCAGTGTTGGTAGCACCTGAGTTAAGCATTCTTCAGTTACAATGTATAAAACTGTTTACTGTTAGATTTTTCTACCTAAATATTTTACATACATGACTTCCATGAATCAAAAAATAAAATGATACAAAATTATAAAACTCACATTTTAATCTCTTTTTAGATACACTTTTTGAAAGGAATTAAAATATTTGCAGTTGATTTTCAGTTTCTTGCCCTGAAGTTTTGCTGTATGTAGCCATCGTAGTGAAATATTGAAGGCCTATCTTGATAAAATAATTTTCTTCTTCTAGAATTGGAGGCATATGCTGGAGTTATCAGTGCACTTCGGGCACAGGGGGATCTCACCAAGGAAAAGAAAGATCTTCTTGGAGAACTCTCAAAAGTTCTTAGGTAAATTATCATAAAAGTTTGTGAGCTGGGACTTGAGAAATTTCATTTTGAGGAGTTTCATTACTACTATTCACTTTAGTAGTTCTCAAATTAAGTTGAAGAACAGAACTATTCAGATTGTTGGTGCTTAGAGATCTCCTCCCAGTTGTGTGATCTGTTATATAAAATTGAACAACTTGACATTTATTCTGAAGTCCAATCAGGAAGGGTTTAAGGCAACTTAATGTTTAGATTTGGGCCATCTAGGAAACGGAGGCATTTTTTGAGAGTGGTGAAGGAAAGAAGAACAGACACAACTGCATATGAAGATCTAGTGTGTCATTTGTTGAGGGGAAGCATGGTGTGCAAGGAGGATGGGATCTTAATTTGTATAAGTGGGTGGTGATTATATAGTCACAGCCTTATATAAGTAGGTGGTGATTATGTAGTCACAGCCTTCAGCATAATCTCTTCTTTAAGCTTCCCACTAGGGTGGCACTTGAATCCATTAAAACAATTGTAGTGAAAGGGGTTCCTTGACACTTTGCCTTCATCTAGTTTAAATTCTTGAGCTTTCACAGAAAATGTTGTTTTAACTGAATTTCTACATTTGAGGCCATTTTCTCTTCTTTTTATAAATGAAATATGGAATGGTTCTTTCTATATTTAAGTAATTAACATTAATATAGGCATGCTTTTAAGGGAAGTTCTTAGTCTTCTCATCTTTGTACTTAAGTTTATAGTTTTTGTTTGTTGTTTATGTTTCCTCCTAAATTTTGCTTTCCAGTCCCCAAATATTTTGGTACATGGTGCAGATTTAGCTTAAGCAATAAAGATTACAATTTGAAGAGTAGTTTTCATTTTTTTATTTATGAATGGAATGGATGTAGCCTTTTCTGATTAGTTCAGTATTAACTTTACATTGGTTAAATCAGGATCAATCTAAAGCACATTTTTATCATACTGGTACCATGACAAAATGTAAAAGACACACACCTAAAGTGTTGCATAATAAGGGATATTACCCTTGTGTCAAGTTTCATAGCATATAGCCACAGTAAACAGACTGTCTTTCCAGTCCCATTTCTTTATTATATTCATCGAACGTGAAATTATGGAACTTAAGCTTTAGAAAAGACCTTAGAAGACTCTTCTGAGTGTCCACATCCTCAGCAACCATGATTCGGAGGCCATCTAGCTTTGGTTTGCATAACAGAAACCTCTGCTAATCTTGTCCATGGTCTGACAGTTCTGAGTTTTGGAAATACTGCTTTGATGTCAAGCTGAATTTGTTTTCCTGTGATTTCTAATTTGCAGCTAATTCTCTCTGCAGTTAAACAGAATCAGTATCAATCCTTTTCTATGACTTTAAAGTAGTTGAAGATAAACATTAGGCCCCTATCTATGTTTTCACAAATCAATCTTGCCCTTCACCCTCCCCAAAGCAAAATGTTGATATAAACATTAAAAAAAGTATAGAAAAGAGCTGCCTGCTTGGCAGAGTTCTATAATGGCTATTTTTTTTCATAGCATCTCAACAGAACGCCACCGTGCTGAAGTTCGGAGAGCAGTAAACGATGAACGGTTAACAACAATTGCACATAAGTAAGCCATTAGTCATACAACCCCTGATTTTTTTTATGACATAGTTTAACGTTTTAAAAGTTTTCCTATTGTGTAGCAGGTTCCTGAGTCTGTTATCTTACTAGTAATACCTCTGAACTCGGGGATCCTGACCATAGTGTGTTAACTGATTATTCACTTGGTTATGTTTTTGCATTTGGTTAGGCAAGTTTCAAATACTCAAGTCAAATCTTATTATAGTGAAAGCTCTGTATAACTAAAGACCACAACAGTTTAGCAGATAATTCATTTATTTGAAGCAAAGTTCAGTAACAAAGTAGTGTGCCCCCCAAATTTGACCACCCCTTAGAGCTTTTTTTAATGGTATTTGATATGTATATTGCTTTATAAATAGGCATTATATATATATTTTGATATTTGACTAATCACTTTATGTATTTTGAGATTCAGAAAAAGACTAAAATATACGTTCTGCTTTTAAGAAATATGAATGTAATATATTTTAGCTTTAAAAAGCCAATAAAATAAAATATTAAAGGAGTCTTATCAAATTATTTTCAGATCATTTTAACTCTTTGACAGATGGGGTGGAGGATGGTGGAGGATTAAGTGCAGGCTTCAAGCATTAATAAAACCAAGAGTAGCATTAATAGAAACAGTGCCTCCTAAAGAATAGAAAGGAACAGAAATTACCTTTAAATGTTAATGCAAGGTGATGATGGTAACATTTCATAAAATTTGTTATAGTATAATTCATTTGTTTTTATTTCTATGTTTTAATGTGAAATAAAACTAAAGGAAAAAATTCAGTATATTATGAATACATAACTCATATAGTGTATAATGTGATAAATGGTATATTTAAATCAATTGGCAGTATTTGAATTAACTCCCAAAGATCCATTAGCTTCATGTTGTGCTTCTCTATCCCTCATTTTACCTAACTTATAAATTGGGGTGCTACCTTTTTTACTGCCTAGTTTGAAGGCTTAGCTGTTTATCTTGCAATTTTGTGATGCTTTTGTGGTAGGTATGCACTGTAGAAATTGGGAAAATTTCCATTAGAGACATTTAGTATTTAGTTGTCAGGTTAACATTGTTGAAAGATTAAAATGTTAATGTGTTCCTTCTTTAATTTGGTCTAAAGTTTAGAATTGAGGTACTCTAAAAAGAATAACTCATCCTAGATTCTAATTTGAGAACTGGTAATAGGAAACTTATGTGCTAGATGATCAGGTAATTAACGATAGTCAGCTCTCAGAGGCACTTGGAAACAAACTTAGACCTTAGAAGCATTGAACAGTATTGTGGGTTGTAAGTTGATGCATCAGTTTCATACTTAAAGGATAACATTTATTTAGTCTCCTTTTCCTTTTTTCCCCTTCCAAGAATGAATTTATCCTTATATTTGGGTGAAAGACCAAGTTACAGGTATGCAAATAGGTTATTATTATTTCAGGCTTTTTCTTGTATTTATTTCAAAATTGAAGCTCTCAATTATTCAGGGGCACACTTTTCCATTTATGAATTAACTGTGCTCCTTGCTTTTCCTTCTCTTCCCCTCTTAATGCTGCCCACCCTTTAGCCATTTTGCTGCTTGGGAGTACCTCTAGTCAGAGGGTGGGAAGGGAGAGGAGGTGAAAATTTTAATTAGTCATTTTACTGCATGTTAGTTGGCTGGAAAAGGTCTGGTGAAAGAATTTACAAGTATTTGCCAAAATATTTTTGGATAATACGTGGGTTTCTTTAATCTGTTTGACCTCTCCCTTTCCCTCCTCTCTCCATTAGCATGGATAATTGAGAGTTGGCTTTTATCTGCCTGTGTTTCCTCTTTTTTTCTCAACTTTCTGATTCATTTAATACATGAATTTCATTTTTTTGAAAAGAGTTTACTTCAGTATAATTTTAAACTTCTTAGGTCTTTCAATATTCCTGTTTTAGTGTTTTGTATTGTATTTATTTGTTAAGCCAAGGGTCAGTGACTGAGGATTTGTGAGGTGGGTGTAGATCCCTCATTCTCTCCATCTCCTCAGCCGTCTTTCCTTCAGGAATCCACTACAGCCTAGTCCCAAAGATTATAAAACCTATTACCATAGAGTTGATTCTGACTTGTAGTGACCTTATAGGACAAAGTAGAACTGCCCTATAGGGTTTCCAAGGCTGTAATCTTTGCAGAAGCAGACTGCCACATCTTTCTCCCACAGAGCGGCCTTTTCCCCATCACTGACCTGTTAGCAGCTGAGTGCTTAACCGCTGTGTCACCAGGGCACCTTAGATTATCTGTAGGAGGGCTTTATACTCAGCCTGAAGAAAGGAGATCTGAGGAGGAATGCACTGAACTGACTGCATTTCCTTTTTCTTCTCCCTTCCCTCCCCCACTCAAAACAGCAGCTTGGGCCAGAAGGAATGTGGTTGAAAGGTGATGAGAAAGCCTAGAAGATTGAGCACAGAGCAGTGGGGAAATAAAAGGAGTAGGGTGTCTGGGATCAAAGAACAACCTTGCTGTGGCATGCCGCTTGAGGCATAGCACGTGTTTATTGTTTGGCACCAGGCCATCTATTAAATTTAATACTCTAATTCAGTCTTAAATTATATCAGAATATTGTATTATAAAACCCTTCAAGAGGCTTCAGATTTTTTAACTGGGCCACTCTTGCCAGAATTATCTCTAGAATTAGAAGAAAATGGCTGTCCGGAATTTATGCTCTCTTAACCCTTTCCGCATCAGCCAAACACTCACAGTGATTTCTTGCTGGTGCCCTGCATGGCAACGAATGTGAGACCCAAGGTAGTTTTATTAGTATTATCTTAAATTTCTCACAGGAGTGGGGAGCAAGGATCTCTACCCTCCCTTGCCATGCTTAGTATAAACAGAGAGACATTGTTACATTGAGACTAAAGTATCTCATTGAATCTGTGCAGTAAGATGGCTTATAAGATTCACTTTAGATGACTTCTGCAGTTAATACATATTTATACCCTCATTACTGAGCAAATAGCATTTTAAAAATCTAATTCTAACATATTTAATTGTTCAATCACTTCAAATTTGAGCATGTTTGCATGAGTGGAAATTGGAAGATTTACAGATCTTTCTAAAAGTTGCAGTTGTATCTTTTGCACTGCAAGTTCTGTCTTTTCAATAGAATATGTTTGTGCACTTCAAATACTAATTTCCCATAATTTTTCTGCCACCATTTAAAAATGCACAGATAATAGCAGGAGAAAAATATCTAACTTTTAAAGGTAAGTGTAGACGTAATTTCTGTGGTAAATCCTCACTTTCATTAGTGATAGTCTAAGAAAATGATAGTAAAAATAGAGGTAAGACAAGACCACAGTGCTGAGTAGCTTTTAGGACTTTTTTTTTTTTTTTCTTTTGACAGTTAGCAATTGCTCTTTTCTGTCTCTCTCACCATTTGTACCATTTTCCTTTTCAGAACTGGCATCAGTATGGAGATTATGTAATGACAAATTTATTAGGGTTATTGGAATTTTCGGAACTCCTTTTTCCCTTGTCTTTAAGACAGACGGTGTTAAACCATGAGGGAATTTATGAACTTCCACAGTAATCCGGTTGGATTAATCAGTTCCTAAAAATTCTGTTTTTAACTGAGTTTTAAGTCCTTCTCAAATTGTGAAGTAATTAGTTTCATTCAGTGAAAGTTGTTAGTAATTAGACAGCAATAACCAATTAGTCTTAATCAACAGTAAATATACATATAACTTATCTGACAGGTTTTATGCTTTCTAGTTCTGATGTGGCAGATAAGTTTAATAGTATGATGTATGTTTGTTGAAGACATTTAATACCTGTATGATCTTAGGCAAGTTACTTAATTTCTCTGTGACTCAGTGTCTCCATCTATAACATGGAGAGAGTAATAGTACCTATTTCATAGGGTTGTTGAGAGATTTGTATGAAACAAAACTACATATAAATGTTTAGACCAGTACTTGGCATATAGTAGGTGCTTAACTCATGTTGACTGTCATCATTACCATCGTCATTATCATTAATTCTATCCCCTGACAAAGGTTTTTGTGAATTCTGTCTAAAGCTGAAGAATTAGTGGGCATACAGTTTAATTTCTAGGTTGGGCTGTAGAATTTCTGATTTTGAAAAAGGTATAGAACTATTTCTGATGCAGTGACGAGATTAATTGATTAATTAATTCTGGGTGAAGTTTAAACCTTTAATCATTAGTCAGGGTCATTCATGGAGCCAAGTCAAGAGAAGTAACACAACTACCTTTTGATATTTCAACCGAAGGTTGGATTCTTGATAAATTTGCTTAAGAAGTTTAGAGTAGAAACAGTGAGAATGGTGTCTGCTTAGGGGTAGAGTTTAATTGCCTCAAATCTTTAGAGTGAATGATCGTAAAAATAAATAAAAATAAATAAATAGCAGGTTTCTTCCAGTGTCCTCAGATCTAATATATTTTTAACAGGAAAGAAAATAATGCAATACATTGTTAGTGACACATACTGTGACATTTACAACCCTCTTCCATCCCTCACTTCCTAGTCCCCCCTCGTTTACTGCCTCAGTTTCCCTTGTTTGAAAGCCTTAGAACTTCTGGCCATGCAGGCAGTTAGATAAGAAGTTTTCATTTTGCAAAGGTTCCAGTGAATTCCATTTTTAATTATTAAGGAAAATCGTATTTTTAATATTATGAGTACTTTTTGCTATAACTATAAAATGTTAAGTTCTAAAATTTAATAGGAATACTAGTTTTCATTAGTGATACCAAATTTAGACTTATGTAACCAAAGTCAATATTATGGAAATCACAGGGAAAATTTCATTGTTTCAATTTTGTTCATTATAAGAATTCAGATTATAGAATAAAATGTGTAAGAACCTAAATGTGTATGAAATTCTTTGAATTCTAGTTCTTCATAATTTTGACTTGCTTCCTTAATTTTTAGCCTCTCTTATTCAGTGAGGGCATTTTTTATAATTTAAAAAGTTGTATCTGATTGGTCATTTTTAGTGATTGAGAACCCTTGTAGCAGCGTTTTCTTTTTTGTTTAGTATGTCTGGACCTAATAGCTCTTCAGAATGGTCCATTGAAGGTCGTCGACTAGTACCGCTTATGCCCCGTCTGGTTCCCCAAACCGCCTTCACTGTAACAGCTAATGCTGTTGCCAATGCAGCTGTCCAGCACAATGCATCTCTTCCAGTGCCTGCAGAAACCGGAAGCAAGGAAGGTGAGTAGAAAAATAGTTCTATGTGTAGAGATTATTTTTCTCAGTTTCTTTAGTTCAAGAAAAGTTGTCTTATTTTTCATCTGTTTTCATCCCATTGTTTAAAGGTTGTAAAACATAGTGGGCAACTCTGATTCTGAAACTAGGAACTGCCAGATTTTTAGTCTCAGTGAAAATTAAATCTCCCCTTTGTTGAAAGTGTAATTTATGTTAATCACAAAATTGCAAAAGTCTTCTTGGAATGAATTTTTGACATTAATGGGTCTTGTTAGAAGTGAATAGAAGCCCTTAATGAGTGCCATAGAAAATAAATGATAGAAGCCATTTAGCTACTGGAGAAAGATGCTGAACTGGTAGCTTCAAAAAACAAAGCTCTGCTCTGCTTGTCTTCTGAAATCAATGGTGGTATATGCTGCTTCTCTGTTCTAGTCAATGTGCTAAATCCACTAGGGATTACCTCACAGATAGAAAGGCTTTCTTATTGTTATTTAATCTAGTAATTGACATATACTTTAAAAATCCTTAAATTCTGTTGAGACCACCAAGAGTAGTATTAAATTTGAGAAAGCATATTTGAATTGACTCTAACGGCTAATTTGGTGTTACATGAAAATAACTCTGAACACAATGCAGATATTGAGTTACTCTGGGGAATTGTCTTTTCTTGCTTAGCAAGGGGCTGTGGGGCAGAGTTAACACTCTTTTTATACATACCAGGCTCAGTTTTAGGCTGAAGGGGACTATTTTAGAGAGAGACGGTGTGCAAACTTGGTCTCTTTTGAATTCCTGTTTTATTTGTTGTGGGAGAAATATCTGTGTTTGCATCCTAGTTTGTCATTTCCAAACTGTGTGATTTCCAGAAAATCATTTAGCATCTGTGAATTTCAGGTTCCTCATTTTTAAAGTAGAATAATAGTATTATGAGAATTAGTGCTAATATTACAGAAAGGGTTTTAGCACAGTGCATGGTGCTCATACCAGTAAATGGTAGCTAGGAGCTATTCTTGCTGTTGTTGAGCTGTGTCCCATCATTGGATGATGAAGAGGTTGACATGTGATGTCATTATTTTAGTTGAATTATTGTTACACTGCTTGGATAGCAAGTGACTAGTGAACTGGTTCATAATAAAAGAACTGTGTCGTGGTTTCCTCCTAGTAGCTTTGTTGGTAATTGCTATGATTAGGGAAAAATTATTCATCACCTCATCGTGGGTGCTGGTATTAGTAGTAAAAGGGAATACAAGTATATGCCTGTTGTCCAACTCCTGCCATGAATGAAAAATTATTTTAATTTTCCTCAATATAATTTTAAACTTGATTTATTTGTAATTGTTTTCTTCTCCACTGGCAATGTCACTTATAGACAGCTATTAAATACCCAATTAAGTGATGATTTTTTGAAATCTCTAACCTGTAGACTTAATACCTAGTACTCATCTCTGACTTCTGATAACATGAAAATGTTAAAATTGGCCTGCAATAAAAAAATAATTTTGCTGTATGCCTGGATAATTTTGGTGAAAGTTAACAGCAAAACTTTTTTTATCGTTTCTTTAGTAGTGGTTTGTTATTCCTACACAAGTACCACGTCAACCCCAACCTCTACCCCTGTTCCAAGTGGCAGCATAGCAACGGTTAAGTCTCCAAGACCTGCCAGTCCTGCCTCCAATGTAGTTGTCTTGCCAAGTGGAAGTACTGTGTATGTCAAAAGTAAGTGATACTCTCAGTGTTGTCAGAGCCATCTTGGCTAAATGCTAAAGCATAGGCTCTGATTAGATCTGCTTTCCAGGATTAAATCATCAGTCCACAGTCTGGGTATTAGCAGTGTTTTTTTGATGATTCTGAAGAATTCCTTTCTTTACATGTGACTTGGTATATTATGCTTTTTTTTAATCAGTTCTGGGGGTTGAGAAATGACTTCATTTTTGCTCTCTGTGGGGAATCTGACTTTGAACAGTGCTGTCCTTCAAGTGGAAGCTCTGGTGGTACAGTGGTTAAAGCATTTAGCTGCTACCAAAAGGTCAGTGGTTTGGATCCACCAGCTGTTCGGCAGGAGAAAGATGAGACGGTCTGCTTCCAGAAAGAGTTACAGTCTTGGAAACCCTGTGGGGCAGTTCTACTCTGTCTTATAGGGGAGCTATGAGTTGGAACTGACTTGATGGTACTGATTTTTTTTTTTAATCCTTCAAGTATTCACTCATTTTGATTGTAATGGAATAGAAATGTGAATAGAAAATTGAAGGAATTGTGATTATTCGGTGTTTATTCCTATAAGGAGCTCTGGTGGCGTAGTGCCTAAGGCATTTGACTGCTAATCAGAAGACTGGCAGTTCATACCCACCAGCCATTCCTCAGAAGGAAGGTTGGGCAATCTACTTCCATAGTGATACTGCCTCGGAAACCCAGAAAGTGGTCGCTATGAGTCGGATCCGACTCCATGGCAGTGAATTTGGTTTTGGTTTTTGGTAGTATTTTCTTATTTTGTATGATATATCATTGGCGGTTCAAACCCACCAGCCACTCCTCAGAAGGAAGGTTGGGCAATCCTACTTCCGTAGTGATACTGCCTCAGAAACCGAAGGAGGGGTCGCTATGAGTCGGGGCCAACTCGACGGCAAATAACAACAACAACATCATTGGATTATTAGATTTAGTAAAACATGCTGAAGAGCTCATCTTCTATATTTCTAATGGCTGTAATTTTTTGAAGTTTTTAAAATTTGCAGTTTTTAACCCCTTGATTCTACCTTGTGAAGCAGTTTGATTTCAAATTCACTTTTTAATTTATAAATTCTGTTATGTCAGTATTGCTTTGCTTTTGATATCAGCTGGAGATCATTAATGTTTGATTTTTGTTTTTCTCAGTATATTTATAAACTTGATATCTCTAAGTTTTAGAGGTGGAGTTTTAGATAGGAATAATTGTAGGTTATTGTTAGCCTTGTTTAAATTAAAGTCTGTAAATTGAAGGTATAAAGAGTTCTGTTTTATTATCCATTCTTTGAATCATGCTGTATAATTTTTTACGTCTGCTCTGTAGATATTTCCTTTGCAGGTTGCTAGGTTTTATGTTTCTCACTTGATTTTTTAAAAGCCATTACAAAAACAACTGAGGCTTTATCCATAAAAAAAAAGTAAAAATCTGGAACTATTAATTAAGTTTATATCTGACCTCTGAGGATTTAGCCAAGGTGGTCTTTTAAAATAACTATAGAAACTTGTTTTTGATAATTTTTTAAACAGAGTGAATTCCAAATATGAAGAAACTATATCATATAATGTGTTGTTATGTGATAACTACATAATGAATGATACAATTATTCATTCACTTAACTTCATATGTGCAAGGCACTATACAACGGAAACTAATAAGACATAGTTATTGTTTTCTGGGAGCCTCTTAATAACAGGAGATATGCTGATAGACAAGCACATTGCCATGTGGTAACTGATACAGAAGAGAGTGTACAGAGCACATTATAAAGTCAGCAGAAGTGTGGACTAGTTGTGCTTCACTGAGGAGATGGCTGGAACTTGCAGGACGATTAAGAGGTCATTGCTGAGAGATGATATTCCCTGGAAAGCACTAGTATAGAGACCTAGAGATGGATAGACTGTGGTAAGGTGGCTTTGGATAATGGCAAGGGTGCACAGGATTAGGTGGGACTGAGTGCTGTGTTCTTAGAAAGATGTAAGTAAGGTAACGGTAATGAGTTTGTATATCTTGTAGGAAGATAAAAACTACTGAAGGATCTGAGGTAGAGCATTGGTATGATTAAATGAGATTGTGTAACTGGTAGTAAGATGGAGGATAAAATAGATGTCTTTTAGGAGGTTGTTTGCTGAATTACAGGCAGCATATAAGGAATTCTGACATGGAGCATTGGCCTTGGGGTAAAGAAAGGAGGGAAGGCAGAGCCAACTTCTCAGAGGGAGGATTGATAGGACTTAGTGGCTGATTGCACTTATGGTAAAGGGAGAGGTCAAAGATGACTTAATGCACACAGAGATGTTTTATTTTGTTTTTTTTTAAACGTATGAAATAAAAAATTTATTCAGTGTAAATATAGCAATATTGTTGCTACCTTTCAGGTGTTAGCTGTTCAGATGAAGATGAAAAGCCCAGAAAACGAAGGCGAACAAACTCTTCTAGTTCCTCTCCTGTTGTCCTAAAGGAAGTTCCAAAGGCTGTTGTTCCAGTCTCAAAGACGATCACTGTGCCTGTGAGTGGTAGTCCCAAGATGAGCAACATCATGCAGAGCATTGCCAATTCTTTGCCACCTCACATGTCTCCTGTGAAAATAACCTTCACCAAACCCTCAACACAGACAACAAACACAACAACACAGAAGGTAGGTGGTGGAGGGAGTCTCTGTCTGCCAATTGACATTTCCGTCTCTTTCAGACAGTATGATTCAGATTTAACAAACATGCACTGAGTGCTTACTATGTGCCTGGCATAATGCTGGGAATGTTGACATGTCTCACTTTATTTAATTCTGTATGTAAAGCTTTGGAATAGGTATTATTCACTTTTTGTACATGAGGCTCAGAGATGCTAAATGACTTGCCTAAGATAACATATGTAGCTGGTCTTCTACTTTTGAGACTTTCACTTTACTTTATAAGTATGATACGATTTGGAAAAAAATAAGCCATCTTCCTAACATATATTAAGATGATCTTACCTTTAGGAACTGAATTTTACTTTGCCAAAGTAACAAAGTTGTCAGTTACTCAGTAGAGGAAAGGAAGGATGTATAATTAAGTTACTTACCATCTTTTTTTTTAAAATTCTTTGTATGCTATCATTAATTTATTCCTAAAATTTCCTCTTAGTTTGTTCAAATTGTCAGTATTTTGTCAATTTGTTATTAGACCCTCTGTCTTCACGCACCAATCTGGACCCTAATTGCTCTAGGCTTGCTGTATACCTGTATTTCTAGGATTTCTCTGTCTTCCTCTTTCTTGGTTTAATTTACTCATTTTGCTGGAGCATGTCATCCAGAGGTTACTGGTATATGAGCTTATAGAAAGTAAATTTTTTGAAACCTTGCATGGTGGACTAAAATTTTTTATAGCCTACCCTCCCACTTTACCGATCATTTACCTAGATGAATATTCTAAGTTGGAAGTAATTTTCTCTGTGAATTTTGAAGATACCACTCCATTGGCTACTAGCTTCTAGTTTAGCTTTGGAGAAACCAAATACTATTCTAATTTCAGATTCCGTTTTTCTCTTTGAAACTCTAAGGAACATCTCTTTGACTTTAGAGTTCTGAAATTTCAAGGTAATAGTCCTTGGTGTATGTCTCTGTATCCATTGGGTGGCACACTCAGTGGGCCCTTTCAATCTAGATACTCATATCCTTCAATTCTGGAAATTTCTTGAATTATTTCTTTGATTTTTCTCTGTTGTTTCTTTTTGGATCTTCTATTATTCAGGATATTGAACTGCCTTGGATTGATCCACTATTTTTCTTATTTTTTTTGTGCCATTTTCCATTTGTTTTTCTTTCTTCTATAGTTGCCACTTTTATTAGCTGTAAGACTGTGGGGAAACTAAACTTTATACCTAAATTTTCTCATCTGTAAAATAGGGAAAACAATTGTGTGTTTTGTAGAGTTTTTGGAAGTAAATAAATGAGATAATATATATAAAACTTTTAGAGCCTAATAGCATATAGTAAATATATATAAATAATTATTTTCTCAACTTTAGCCTTCACAGCTTCTAAGGAATTTTTCATTTTTTGCTATCATAACTTTACATTTCTAATAACTCTTTCTTGTTCTCCAAAAGTTTTTTTTTAATAGCATCCTACTATTTCATAGAATTAGTATATTCTCTTATCTCTGATTCTATTTATGATTTTTTTTTAATATTTTCTTTTTCCATGTTCTCTCTCTTACCTGTGAGTTCCTTTTATCTATTTGTTTTGATCTCTATCATTTTAGAGTGTCCTTAAATGTCTGACTGTTTTGTTGTATATGAGTGGATGCTAAAAAATGAGAAAGAAAGCTCTGTGTGCGTGGATGGGTGGGCCGTGTTGATTGCTGAATTTCATCTGAGTTTAATTTAGCTTGGCTATTTTGCTATGTTGTTGGGAGCTCTGGTGGCTAGTGCCTAAGGCATTTGACTGCTAACCAGAAGGCTGGCGGTTCAAACCCACCAGCCACTTCTCGGAAGGAAGATTGGGGAATCTACTTCTATAGTAATACTGCCTTGGAAACCCAAGGAGGGGTCACTCTGAGTCAGATCCAACTCAACAGCAGTGAGTTTGGTTTTTTGGTTTTATTTTGTTGACAAGTACCCACTGCCCCTTTTCCTCCACCAGTTGTTAGTGTCTTTAGGGCTTTTCTTAGGCTGGTCAATTCTTTAGAGAAGAATGTTCCAGTCATCTGCTTAGAGTTCTATATACCTGGCTGCCAGTGTTTTAGGAATAAGGGGAGGAAGAGGGCTGTGTGGTCCCATCAGTATTAGACTGACTTCTGTTTTCAATATAGCACCTGTCCTTTTGCCCCTTTGCCTGATGTTACCAGATTCCCTTAGATTCAGTCTCTTCCTCAGGGGAGTAAATTCCTAGTTTTCCTTTAAGGTAAGGGAGGAGAACTGGGGATTAAATGCTTCTTAAACAGATTTTCAACTAATTTTCCCATTGGAATCAACTCAGGGATGACAACAATAATAGCTGCTTCACTTTTACACCTACTTCAGGAGTAATTGATGCTCTCAAATTTTGAGTCTTTCTGGGGTTTTCTGATGGAAATTGTTCTTGTTCTTTGTTCTTTCATTTGCTGTTTTAGGTTTCTACTTTTTTGGATATGCTAGATCAATTATTACTTGTCTATTTGTTTTCTACCGACTAAGACTTGATAGCTGTTATTTCCTTTCTGTTCTGACCTTACAGGTTTACATGCCTCTCTCCCTTTTAAAAATTCCCTTCATACTGTATTAGGAGGGATTTTGAGGAAGGAATGAGGTAAATTCTTCTGTTTAGTGAATGGCCTCTCCTACCTTTGAGTCTTCAGTCTCATGATAACTTTGATTTAAAAGAACTACATTTAGTTTTCTGGAAAGGTATCACTATGTATAAAATATAACAACTAGAAATAATAATGAGCTGCTTTGTAGAATGTAATTCTGAGTTGTAGGATGAGGCATTATGATATAATGTTAAAATCAAGTAAGAATGTTCATAGTCAAAGAGACATGGATTGGAACCCTGCCTTTTCCAGTATGACCTGAAGTAGATTGAAGTAGATTACTCTTTCTAAATCTTTTTACTTATCTGTGAGATGTGGATAATGCCAACATTATAAGCATACTGCAAGGATTAAATGAGACTGTGTATTTAAAGTGCAGCATAGAGTGTTGTTGTTGTTATGTGCCATCGAGTCGGGCCGACTCATAGCGACCCCTCCTTGGGTTTCCGAGGCAGTATAGAGTAGGTACTCAAAAAATGTTGGCTCCCTTCCCTTGCAGGTATTTTGTGAAAAGTGGTATTTTATTTATTTACATTGTTGATAATGAGACTTTCCAAATAAGTAAATTTATCAGTTAACTGAAGCTTATCCCTTAATATAAAGAAATTAACTTTTTTTTGATGATTTCTTAAATGAACATAATTTTTATAACTTTACTTAATGATGCCAAGGCAATCTTTCTGAATATCATTTTTTGAATACTGTTTATAGGAGCTCTGGTAGCATAGTGCCTAAGGCACCTGACTGCTAACCAGAAGGCTGGCGGTTCAAACCCACCAGCCACTCCTTGGAAGGAAGGTTGGGCAATCCTACTTCTGTAGTGATACTGCCTCGGAAACCCGAGGAGGGGTCGCTATGAGTCGGGGCTGACTCGACGGCATATAACAACAACAACAACAACAACATTTATAATATAGTTATTGCTTTCTGGGCCAGTCCAATATATTGGAAGACATTGCCTGGTTGTTGTTATTCTTATGTGCCTTTAAATCAGTTTCAACTCATAGCAACCCTGTGTACAACAGAACAAAACACTGCCCAGTCCTTTGCAATCCTCAGAATCGTTACTATGTTTGATCTTATTATTGCAACCACTGTGTTGGTCCATTTTGTTGAGGGTCTTCTTGTTTTTTGCTTACTCTCTACTTTACCAAGCATAATGTCTTCCTGGGACTAACCCTTCCTGATAACATGTCCAAAGTACATGAGATGAAGTCTCACCATCCCCTCTTCTAAGGAGCATTCTGGCTATCTTCTTCCAAGTCATATTTGTTTGTTCTTTTGTTAGTCCATGGTATATTTAACTTAGTATACACTGGATTTTAATGCATATTTATAATTTTTTTCATTGCCTTGCTTGCTGGATTTTATCAGCAGGTTTTCTGTCACCTCTACCCCCTTCTCATCTATGCTTTTACTTTGGTATTTGAGAAATAGTGTAGCAACGCTGTAACTAAAAGAGCTCATCCATTCCTATCTCTATTCCCTTACTCTGTTTCATTTTTATTCATTATACATAACTAATTGACATTATATTACATATTTGTTTATTTTCTGTTTCTCCCATATTTCTGTTTCTATGTTGAAGATAGGGACTTTGTCTTCTTCATCACTGTTCCTTATAGTTTAGAACAGTGCTTGGCCTATACTGTTGTTGCTGTTGTTGTTATGTGCCATCGAGTCGGACCTGACTCATAGCGACCCCTCCTTGGGTTTCCAAGGCAATATCACTACGGAAGTAGATTGCCCCATCTTCCTTCCGAGGAATGGCTGGTGGATTTGAACCGCTAGCCTTCTGGTTAGTAGTCAAGTGCCTTAGGCACTACACTACCAGAGCTCCTTGGCCTGTATGAGGTGCCAATAAATATTTGTTGAATGAATGAATTAATTAAAAAAATGAATTAATGATTAAATAGATCTGGTTCCAGTCCTAGCTCTGCCACTTCTCTTGAGCCTTAGTTTCCCTATAAAGCAAAGATAATAAAAGTACTTACTTCCAAGAATTATTGGGAGAATTAAATGAGATGATTAATGGAAAATACTCAGTGCATATAATGAATGTTCAGTAAATGTCATCTAATCTAATTAACTTTCCAATATTCTTTGAAAAAAAGACTTATTAAAAAAAAGTTGGCAGTACATTAAGCGTTCACCTGTTATGAAATATATGATTTTTTTTTTTTAGATTCACTACCTTTACCATATCTGTATTTTTATCTCTGAATTCTCAATTGAGAAGAGTTGAGATTGTCAGACTTGTGATGCTTATAAGAGGGCATATTTATCTCTGAAGTCATAGTGAGCTATATATACCATGAGATTTCAGGCTTAGAACCTTAGATTTGTCTTACTGTGTTTTAAAAAATGAACATTTAAAACAAATAAAAAATAGGACTCATTCATTCCACAAATATTTTTTGAGCATCTACTGTGTTCCAGATGCAAAAATCTACTCTTTTACTCCATATATACTCAATGCCATCAGTTTTGTTACTACTTGGATAAGCTGAGTAGGACTAATAAGTATTCTGTGTTTTTTTTTATGTGTTTGTTCTTTTGCTGGGTAATTGGATTTTTTGAAATCTACCCAAGGCTGTTGCCATTACTACATTCACCTTGGGTTTCTTACAAATCTCATGTAAGTCAACTTAGAAATTATTTTAGGTAAAGTGACTTTTATATTAAGTATACTTATTTATGAATTCGTGGGCCTTATTCATATTCAAGTAGGTCATACATTTTCAGGGTAGACAGATTTCCACCTATGTTAATATGATGGCTTAATTTTAATTATTTCATTGGTACAGGACTTATAAATTTTTTTTCTGTAACAAAGCAACAGAATATAGCTTTGTGCTTTCACATGCTTGATTGATATTTTTTATTTTGTCCTTAGGGTGCAAGTCCCAGCACTCTTAAGGAGTTTTTGTGAGTGCTAGAAGGTCAGTAATTTGAATTATGGCCTGAATAAACACTGTTTGGTTCACTTGCTTTCAAAATCCCTTTATTTCCCCTTTTGTAACAAGTGACTTTGAAGTGCAAGTAGGTTTTCTTCAAGGTGGATCTCTACTTTTGAATAATCCCTTTTCAGTTCAAAAGTCATGTTGCAGACTAAAATCTCAACCTGTTTGATCATTTGTATCTGTAACCTAAAACATGCTCTTAAGGACTCTAGATTTATTTTGCTGAAATTTTGTTGTCTTAATGTTATAAGACTACATTCATACTCTAGTTCTGACTTTCCAAATATTTGAGACTATTTGAACATTGCCCCTTTCCTTGCTCATGACAGGCATTTCTTATGCACTGTGGCATACATTCCTGCTAAGCCTAGATGAATCCTCATCTATGCTGTAGATTCTATGTAAACACTGTCCTCCAGGCAGCTACTATTATTATTTCAGATTGGCAAGAGTGAAACCTAATTGCCATCACTCCTCTAATTGTTTTGGCTCTGGTGGTAGCTATTCTTTGAATTCTCAGGGATATCAGAATTTGGGGGGGAAAAAAAGATATATAAAATGTTTTAAATGAAACAAAAATAGAGGACATTGAAATCAATTTCCAGATTGATTTTATCTTTAACTCCTTTACTGATATCTCTTTAACATTTATTAAGTAATAAAAAGCTACTAATAAGTACCATTTGTTGACTGCTAAATATTGACCACCTGCTATGTGCCTAGCACTGTGTTAGATGCTTCACATCATTATCTCATTTAATCCTTGTAATAACTTTGCAAAGTAGGGCTTATTATTATCCCCATTTTATAGATGAAAATGGAGTCTAGAGATTTTAACATGTCCAGGGGCCTGCCATTTATAAGTGGCAGAGGCAAGATCTAATGCCAGATTCTTTTAACTCTTAAGTTAGTGATCTTTTATCATATTGGTCTATCTCTTCTCAGTTTTTATGATGATTGGTTGTTTTCCTAATAATTTTTGCTGATCAAGTCTATATACAAGTATGCTGGTCAACTCTGTAGGTTTTTCCTGGTGAGGCCTTATATATCTTTCTTGACTCCTCAGTTAAACTCCTTAAAATAGTGAATATGAACTTATATCTTGTAATTCCCTATAACACTGAAAATATATAATAATGATTTAGTCAAAGCTTCTGTGAAAAGTAGGTATTCAATATGGACATACTCAGTAAATGCTGATGATGGATTTTACTTCAGGCCTTCTTCAGTACTGATACAAAAATTAAAAAGAATTTCTCTCCTAAATTCTTCTGGTTTTTAAAACATTTTTTCTGTCCGAGGTAGGTATGAAAAAACAAAACAAAAAAGCATTCTCTGTTTTAAGTATCACTGCATCACCATCATACTGACCTCAAAATAAAACTGAGGCTATATATAGATTTATAAGTGATTTTTGTGTTCTTAACTGAAAATGGGGATAATGATGGTATCTGTGTCATGAAATTGTTGGAACATTCAAGTCAATGCATATTAGCTCTAGGAACTATTCTTGATTCTGTTCTTTTCCTTAGCCCTGCCATTTCCATCCACCATCAAGTCCTCCCTCTCAAAGTCATCTGAATTTTCACTTCTTTTTATTTTCGCTACTAATATACCAGTCCAGACAGCCTCTATTATTTCTTTCCTGCTCTACTGTAATACTTTCTTAATTGTTGTTGTTGTTGTTTGCCGTCGAGTCGGCCCCGACTCATAGCGACCCCTCCTTGGGTTTCCGAGGCAGTATCACTATGGAAGTAGGATTGCC
>NW_006921661.1:4565051-4565440 GCF_000298275.1 Orycteropus afer afer | reverse complement strand
AACAATTTTTACATGTATAATTCAGTGACATCAATCTTTCTATTTGTATCCTCTCCCCCAGTACTGAAAATCCTGGTTCTTATGACTAATGAAAGTACATATTTTTGTACTTGGAATATGTCATAGTTTCATGATAAGAAAACCACTATGATGACTATGGAAGTATATTGCCCAGTCTTCCTTCCACAACAATATGATTACTGAATATAATTCAAGATTTTATTGTGATTCTTTTGGTTCTTAGAGTATTCTCAGTAAGGTTGTACAAATTACTGTTATTTCAAATTAAAGTCACTTAAAATAATTATGTTCTCTGTGATCAAGCACTAATTTGATATATAATTAGGTTAATTTGTTTCATCTTAATTTTTTAGAGAGTACCATTTTAA
>NW_006921661.1:4558159-4564951 GCF_000298275.1 Orycteropus afer afer | reverse complement strand
GGGTTTGAACCGCCAGCCTTCTGGTGAGCAGTCAAGTGCCTTAGGTACTATGCTACCAGAGCTCCCACTTTCTTAATTAGTCTCACTATTTCTATTGTTGTTAGTCACAGTTCATTTACATTGTAGCTAGAGTGATCTTTTAAAATATAAATTAGAATTTGTTGTTTCCCTGCTTAAAATCCTCCCTAGTGTAAAATCTAAATTCTTTACCTTGGCTGACTGATTTGATCTGTTTCTTACCTACTTTTTCTTGCCTTGCCGTACATTCTTCTGCCACACTGACTTTCTGTTTTTAGATACATCAAGCTAATGATCACCCTGGCTCCTTTGTGCTATGCTCTTCCCTCCATTTAGAATGCTCTTATCTCTAAATCATATACAAAGAGTCCCCAGCTTATGAGGTGTTTGAGCTACAGCAAGCCATACTTAATGACTGTTAGTATATTTGGAACACTGCATCTTCCTGGGAAGAAGTTAAAAGAAAATGTGTGCAAGGGATATGGAAAAAATTGCTGAGTTACGTGAACCCTCTCCAAGCATTTGATTAGGATAGTATGATGGATGTGATTTGGTAAAAAGACCATCCATGTGGCAATAACGCTGAGTTTACAACTTGCTGACATGGAACAGTTCGTAGATCATGAAGTAGGACTTACTGAGTTTTGAAGAGGAAAGAAATGCTGAAGAAAAAGGAAATAATGCAAAAGAGGAAGGAGAGAAGTTGTCAAAAATTTTACAGTAAAATGATAAGCTGAAATTTTTTCTAAACTAAATCAGGGGCTTCAGTTGCTTGAAAATATGACCCAAATGCTGATTGCTTTGCTAGTTGATAGTTGGTGTTTTGGTTACCTAGTGCCGCTCCGACAGAAATACCACAAATGGGGTGACTTTAACAAACAGAAGCTTATTCCCTTACAGTTTTGGAGGTTAGAAGTCCGAGTTCCAGGTGCCAGGCTGTAGGTGCTGGGTAAGCCCCTGACCTTGGGCTTCAGCTCTGCCTCCTGCTCCACACCCACTGAAGCTAGAGGCATCTCTTTACTCAGGCAGCTGCTGGCTTTTGCAACTGACAAACCCAAGGTCAACAAGTGAAAAGGCACAGTCCCAATATTACCAAACCACCTGGCAGGTCACTGATTCAAGTCCATTAAAAGTCCCAAGATTGGCTGAGCATGGCAGTCTGCTGAATGAAGACTGGGCTACATATAGGGTTCAAGCATGCCAAAAAGCTGGAGACCTGCCTCAGAGTTGCTTCTTATATACTGGAAGCAGCCCACATCCCTAAAGCAGCTATTCAGCTGCTCCAGTAGGTTCCACCATGGAGTTCATTACCTGTCTCACCAGGGAGAATAACTACATCCAGCTGCCCAACCATTCAACCAGGCCCAGCCAAGTTGACATACAACCTTAACTATCACAGTCAGATTTGGAAAGCAGTGAGATGTTAACACAAAAATATGAAGAAAAAGAAAAGGCTCATACAGACAACTCTCTTTAATTTTCTGAGTAAAAGCACCATCCTCATTCCTACGGATAATCCAGATGATTCAGAACCTTCACAAGTGGAGTTATTACTGCAAATGACAAAATGCCGATGTCACCCATCCAACTATTTTATCATCAGAGTAAATTTTTATGATTTGTGTATTTTTTTAATGTATGTATATATTAAAATCTATCTGTAAGTTTATATGTATTGTTTCCAACTCCCAAAGACAAAGATTGCATATATAAAGATACTGATAATAAAAGACAATGATAATGAAAACTACACAAACAAACAAACAAAGAACAAGGTAGTCAACTTATGTCAGAACTGACTTACAATGGAGTCATTGGAATGGAACCCCGTTGTAAATTGTGGACTACCTGTAGTTTTCTAGCCATTCTGGCTAAATTTTGAATTCTCTTTTCCTGCATTTCTTTTTGCTCTTCTCCATACCAACCTATGAGTAAATCTTGTTGGTTTTACCTTTAAGATATCTCAGAATCTGTTCACTTTTTACCACACATACTTTGTCACCATCATCTCTGCCTGGTATGTTTCAGGTGCCTCCTAACTTGCCTTCCTGTTTCTACTTTTACTGCCCTACTCTACTTCTCACCTAGTTTTTATTTTTTTTAATAGACTTTATATTTTAGAATAGTTTTAGATTTTCAGAAAAATTGAGAAGATAGTACAGAGACATCCTTATTCTTAACATCATACATTAGTATGGTTCATTTGTCACAATTAATTCATCAATTTAGACACATTATTATTAACTAAAGTCCATGGTTTATTTGAATTTACTAGTTTTTACCTGTTGTCTTTTTCAGTTCTTGAATCCCATCCAGGGATTCAAGGATACCACATTACATTTACTTGTCATGTATCCTTAGGCTCCTCTTGGCTGTGAAAGTTGGTCAGACATTCCTTGGTTTTGATGCACTTGACTGTTTTGAGGAATACTGGTCAAGTATTTTGTGGGATACTCCTGTGTTGGGATTTGATTTTTTTTTTTTTTTTCATGATTAGATTGAGTTTATAGGTTTTGGGAGGAAGACTACAGAAGGAAAGTGCCATTTTCATCACATCTCATCAAGGGTATATACTAGCACATGATCTAATCCTGCATTAGTTCTCTGAATTTATCTCCTATTGCTCACAACCTTATAAATTCTAACCTTGTTTATTAGCTCCTTAAAGTTTCTAAAGCATACCAAACTTGCTTCTGCCTCAGAGCCTTTGTATTTGCTGCCTCTGGGCCTCAGGTACTCTCCCTCTAGGTAACAACAAACTTCACACCCCAAATTTTGGTCTCTGCTCAAATGTCACCTTATCAGAGGGTCTTCATTGAGTGTTTTATAAAAATTGCACATCACTCCCATCATCCTCTATTCCCTTACACTGCTTTATTTTCTCTCCCATTTATCATTACATGACATATTTACTTTTTATTTGTTTATTGTCCCTACCACCCACTGGAGTGTAAATTTCATGAAAATATGAGCTTTGTCTGTTTTGTTCATTCTCTATTCCCAGCAACTAGAACCATGCCTGGCACATAGAAGATGCTCAATAAATAGTTAACAATTAATGAAAGTCCAAATTGCTTTTTAGAAAAATTGTGACAATTTTTAACTTACTAAGCAGTAGGGAAACTTCCTAAGCAATAGGGAAATGCTTATTTTGCTGTATCTTGCACAGCATTGAATGTTGTCTTTTGAAATATGTAATAGGTAAAAATTGTTGCTTTTAAATATACTTTGATGATTACTAGTGAAGGAAAATTCATGTATTTTTAGTTGTATGTTCCTGTCTATTGAATTGTTTCTTCATGTTTTATAAGTTATTTATGACTTCTATATGACTAGATAGATTACTAGTATAATAGGTACATGAAAATAACTTATTTTTCTTCCTTTAGGTTATTATAGTGACCACATCACCAAGTTCAACCTTCGTGCCCAACATTCTCTCCAAATCCCATAACTATGCAGCAGTCACTAAGCTTGTACCAACATCAGTCATTGCTTCCACAACGCAGAAGCCACCAGTGGTTATAACTGCTCCGCAGTCTTCTCTGGTCAGTAGTAGCAGCAGTGGCAGCAGCAGTTCTACTCCATCACCTATTCCTAACACAGTTGCGGTAACAGCTGTAGTATCTTCCACACCATCAGTGGTCATGTCAACAGTAGCACAAGGTGAGTGGTGATTTATCATTTAATTCTGTCCCTGCTGGTATGTGGGAGTTTTGAAGAAAACTATGTGAATGTGTTTTTGTGCTTGAATGTAAAGGTTCCTACTCTTAATATAAGAGGTCACCAACCCCATTCCCCTCAATTTGAGAGTGTCAATATAGTGGGTTGCTCAGTTTTCTTACATTAATGTGTTTACCCTGAGTTTTGTTTTAAAATGCATAATGCATAATTACCTAGGAAGTTAGCATTCATAAAATGGTTAAATCTTGTCACAACAAACTGTAAAAGACTAATACACTGACTAATACATCCTATACACTGAATATTTTTAAGGAGCAACGTGAAATTATATTGCTATAGTTTCTTCAGCAGAAGCAACATACACAACCTCTAAAAGCTGGTTGGATGATGGAGGTGTTAACTGAGAGAGGAACCAAGTGCTGAGCTGGAGCACAGTTGGTGCTTACTAGCAGAGAAAGGGAAATGTGGAAGCTTAAGTTCCATCTTAACTTAAATCAGTTTGGCTCTCCTCTATATCTTTGTATATTCCTTCCATGTGAAAGGCAAGTAACATACTATCCAAAAATTTCTTTTTAGAGTCTTGTTAGGTTTAAGGCAAAAATCAAAGGAAAGCATTCATTAACAGAATTAATAGCCATATTTGTAATCTATCAAAAAGAACGTAGAAACAATATAGTACAGTACTTGGTATTAGTTTTCATTGTATTTGAATAAAATATAGCTTAGACTGGGGCTATATCCTAGACTGGGACTTCGCTAGTTTATGAATTAGTAGTGAAAGCAAGCACTCATGTAGAAAAATACAATGTTTTTCTGAATGTAGATACTCAAGGAAACTGATAGTTCTAGTTTCTGTTCTAGAGATACTTAATTTAGATCTTATTAGTGCTAAGAAATTGGGACATTTTATTTTTTAAAAAAGTAAACGTTTGTGGAGGTGGCAATATATAGACTGCAGTTGTGATTCTGATGTTGGGGTTTATGCAGCAGCTTTTATGTATTTTTTGGAAAAGATGCGGTTCAGTGTTGTCTTCTACTGGAGACTAGAGACAGGCTGTTTTAAAGCTAATGCATTTCTGGTTATTGTAGGGGTGACTGATGGTAGAAGGGGAAGGGTCTTAGTAGCACTAACTTGTTGAGTGACTCCATGTTTATAAGTGTTGAAGTGGTTTCAGAGATAGAAATTAGAGGGATTGTGGATGGTTGGCTCATGCTGTAGAAGTGGAAAGAAACTCCTTAGTATATGGAATATGGGAATTCTTAAAATTGTACCAGTTAAAATGGTTATTCTGACTGAGTCGGTTATCTAGAGGAAAGGATAAATAAATTTTTTTTTCTTATGGAAAATTTCGGGAGCTCTGGTAGCATATTGCCTAAGGCACTTGACTGCTAACCAGAATGCTGGCAGTTCAAACCCACCAGCCACTCCTCAGAAGGAAGGTTGGGCAATCTATTTCTGTAGTGATACCGCCTTGGAAACCCAAGGAGGGGTCACTATGAGTCGGGTCTCACTCGGTGGCACATAACAACAACAACAAATGGAAAATTTCAAACATTCAGAAGAAGTAGAGAGGATGGTAAAATAAACCGCACGTACTCTTTACTCGACTTCAGCAACCATCAACACGCAGCTAATCTTGTTTCATCTACACGCGATTCCTCCACACATACTCCTTCTCTTTCCTGGCACACATACCTGCCCTGGCATGTCTTGAAGCAAATCCTAGAATCATATAATTTTACCTATAATACTTAAGTATGTATCTCTAAAAGAAATATCATAACAATATGATTATCACCCCTAAAATTTTAAATAATAATTTCTTTATATAATAAAATACCCAATTAGTGTCCACATTTCCTTAATAATTTCATAATTTCTTTTTGCAATTGGGTTTTTAAAATTAGGATCCAACAAGGTACAGACATTGCAGTGATTGATATGTGTATCAATTATTTAACTTATTTATCTCTCTTCCCTTGAAATTTATTTGTTGAAGAAGCATCCATTTTTTGTGAGAGTTTTCTACAGTCTAGATTTTGCTGGTTTTATCACTATGGTGTTTAATGAGTTCTCCTACTCCATGTATTTTCATAAAACTGTTAGCTAAATCTAGACGCTTAATCAGATTCATGCATCATTGTTTTTAGAGGTAGGGGGAATGAACATTTTATAAGTGGTATTGTGTATTTCTGGAGTTCCTGGCTGGTGTAGATGGTTAATGTGCTCGACTATTAACCAAAAAAAGGTTGAAGGTTCAGGTTTACCTAGAGGTACCTCCAAAGAAAGGCCTATTTATCTACTTCCTGAAAATAAGCCATTGAAAAACCCTATGGAGCACAGTTCTGTTCTGACAGAGGCAGTCTCCATGAGTCTGAATCAACTGGAGGGTAATTGATTTATTTTGTATTTTCTGTTGTAACACATTGTTGTTGTCATTTGCCATCTAGTTGGACCCAACTCATAGCAACCCCTCCTTGGGTTTCCAAGGCGGTATCACTACAGAAGTAGAGTGCCCAACCTTCCTTCTAAGGAGTGGCTGGTGGGTTTGAACCGCCAGCATTCTGGTTAGCAGTCAAGAGCCTCAGGTACTGCACTTCCAGAGCTCCTTTGCAACATCTTATGAAGCACATAATGTGGGCTTGTCTCTTTTCTGATAGTAACATTGTTCAGTGGGTACAAGTGTTGCCAAATGGTTTTAATAGTTATTGATACTCTTTGCCAGAATGGTTTTAATAGTTATTGATACTCATTGCTAGGATCTTTTACTTTGTCGGTTAGCTGCAAAGTGGATTTTTATTTTCTTCATTTATTAGCTGGAATTCTTGAACTTTTTTTATTACCTTTGTTTACCCTGAGACACAGTTTACATAGGAAAAGCAGAATATAAATACCCTATTATTTTCATGTTTTTTGGGTAATGAGTTGGTTTGTTGACCAATGAGATTTTTATTCTATGTGTCATTAAGATTTTTGATTTATACCAATGCATTGCAGATAATTCTTTTTGTTGTTCAAATTGTTCCATTCTTTCCAGTGGGAACTTTTTAAAGTTGGTTCCTCAAATTCTTATTTGTCATGACAAAATG
>NW_006921661.1:4551191-4554734 GCF_000298275.1 Orycteropus afer afer | reverse complement strand
CAGAGCATGGCAGGCTGCTGAACGATGACTCAGCTATGTGAATGGTTCAAGTGTGCCATAAGCGAGAGACCATTGTCAAAGCTGCTTCTTATATACAGGAAGCAGACCACATCCCTAAAGCAGCTATTCAACAGCTTGTGGTAGATCACACCATGGAGTTGATTTCATGGGAAATAAATACCACCAGACGCCCAGCCACTCAACCAGGCCCAGCCAAGTTGACACACAGCCTTAACTACCACATACAAAAGAGATGTATTCTGAGAAATCTCCCTTTCATTTATAACTCCTTCACTGTGTTATCTCCTTTGCTAATAGGTAACCTGTTTTTTTTTCCTTTAATAAGATTTTTATTTATCCTTACATTTTTTTAACATATGAGTAAATATGTATATACAGTCAGCTTTCTGCATCCATGGGTTCCACGTTGATGGATTCAACCAGCTGCAGATTAAAAATATTTGAGAAGGAGAAAAAAAGGAAATTAAGTGGTCAAAGTACTCCCTCAAAGGCTAAGAGGGAGCAAAAAGTGCTATTTGCGTAGCATTTACATTGTATTAGTTTCTATAAGGAATCTAGAGATGATTTAAAGTATACGGGAGGGTGTGCGTAGGTTATATGCAAATACTATGCCGTTTTATGTAAGGGATTTGAGCATTACAGATTTTGTTATCTGTTGGGGTTCCAGGAACCAATCCCCTATAGATACTGAGAGATGAAAATTTATTTCCCCTCTTTCTTAGATAAGTGGTAGCGTATTATGTACACTGTTAACGTTTATGGAAACGTTAATTTTTAATTTAGTGGTTTTAAGTCTGATACTACAAAGGCCAAAAAAGACTGTGATAGTTAAAGTATGATTTGTGGATGTATATAGGGAAATGGTTTGTTTTAGATGACTGCTTCTTCATATTTTATTTCTTGCCTCCCACTCCTGTTTTTTTCCTCTGGATTATATGTTTATCAGCCCAGAAACCGTAAATGACTTTTTAAAACATTGTAGTAAAAAAATATAAAACAAAATATTTGCCAATTCAACAATTTTTACATGTATAATTCAGTGACATCAATTACATTCATCACGTTATGCAAGCATTACCACTTTGCTTTTCTAAATTATTGTACCACCATTAACAGAAACTCAGTGCCCCTTAAATAATAAAAAAAACAACTCCCATCTAGTTGACTCGTACACATGGCAAGCACATGTGTATTAGAGTAGAAGTTAGCTTATAGAACTTTCTGGAAATGATTGCCAGGTCTTTCTTTCAAGGTGCCTCTGGGTGGACTGGAACCCACAACCTTTTGGTTAACATCTGAATACATTATCTATTTACACCACCCTCTTCCTTTTAAACAATGGCTTCCTCTTTTCCCTCCATACTATCCCTGTTAACTCCTAATAAACTTTTGTTTCTGTATATTTGCCTACTAAGCTGGATCATAACAATATTTTTCCTTTTGTGAACTGACTTATCTCAATCAGCACAATGTTTTCAAGATTCATTCAGGTTTGTAGCATGTATAACAAGTTCGTTTTTCATTATGGCTATGTAATATTTCTTTGGATATTTATGTATAACTATATGAAGATGACACAGGACCAGGCAGTATTTTGTTCTCTTATACATAAGGTTACCATGAGTAGGAGCTAACTCGCTGGCTACTAACAACAACAACATTCCATTGTATTATGTACCACATTATATTTATCCATTCATCTGTTGATAAACATTGAGGTTGTTTCTACCTTTTGGCTATTGTGAATAGTGCTGCAATGAATCTTGTTGCACAAATTTCAGCTTGGGTTTCTGCATTCATTTCTTTTGAATATATACCTACAAATGAGATTGCTGGGTTGTGGTAGTTCTATATTTATCTTTCTGAGGAACTGCCAACATATTCTCCAAATGGCTGTCCCATTTTACATTCCTACCCAAAATGAATGAGGGTTCCAGTTTCTTCTTATCCTTGCCAACATCTATTATTTTCTGTTTTTGTTTTTTTTGATCATAACCATTTTAGTGGAGGTGAAGTGGTACCTCATTGTGATTTTGTAAATGGCTTTTTATGTTATCTCAGATTCATCTGCTGTTTCTTCTCCATTAACTAAACAATGGGTTGTTATTTATTACTCAGTTTGATTATTGTAACCTTTCTGCTTTTTGTTTTGCCTGTTAAGTAAATCCAGTTATCACTGTCTTTTCTCTCACTTTGGTGAGAGAAATTTTCTTTCATCTCATTCTCCTTGTAATCTTTTGTTGATTTCATGAATTATTTACCTATGGTAGTAATCTACTGGCCCCCCTTTTATTCTCTTCTTGACTCTCATCCTAAGTAATATGTTGTTTCCAATTACATATATCCACTAATATTCCTGTTCTCTTCACTTGATTTTTGTATTTTCTTTAGGCTGGGCCTGAATGCAGTTTCTGTTTCCCATTTCTTTTTCACAAAATTCTTTCCTTGAGAAATCCCCCAATCTTTATTTTAAATGTTCTTATTTAGCATCCTTTTGTGTTTTTGAAACCTTAAAGTTTTAGTGAATTAAACAATTGTAGAGAACAAAAGCCTACCAGTAATCCCAACCACTCTATCACAGTAGCACTTTCCATATATGTATATATTATTGCTGTTTATCCATGTGAAGGTGAGGAAGCAGAGGCAGGGACCCAGGTAAGGCCGGGGACCCAGGCCATGTCCCTACCAAGTGGCGGGAAAGCAGAGAAAAAGCCATGTGAATAATATTGTTTACATACTCAGAAAAAAAATTGTATCCCCTTTGATTTATCGTGCTTTCTTCATATAACATTATTAACATCCTATTTTTTTAAAAACAATTATCCTAATTATTTTCAGTGCTGTTTGATATTTCTATTATTGCATAATTTATTAAATTATTCTCTTATTGTTGAACACTCAGTATTTCTAGCTTTGGCTATTATAGATATAAGTGTTGTGGGCATCTTTGTCAATTTAATTAACCCTTATTTTTTCTTAGAACCAGTTCTCAGGATTATTAAATCAAAGGGTTGAAATTTTGGGAGGGAGTTTGCCAAATGCCATGTTTTCTTTTATCTCCTTGAAACATACCATCTTTGAGTATTTCACTAGTATCTTGCTCTGGTGGTGCAGTGGTTAGAGCATTTGGCTGCTAACCAGAAAGTGAGCTGTTCAAACTGACAAGGCTTTCTGCGGGAGAAAGATGAGGAAGGAAGTCTGCTTCCTTAAAGGTTTGCAGCTTTGGAAACCCTATGGGGCAGTTCTATTCTGTCCTATAGGGTTACTATGAGTTGGAATCAACTCGATGGCAGTGGATTTTTGCCACTGTTTAGTTTTTCTGTTCACCAAAAAAAAAAAGCTAATTCCTAGGATTAAACACAAAACCCAACTGAATGGTATACTGTTTAACTGATAAGTGTTCTACCTGATTTTTAAAATTCTTTAACCTCTGTTGGTGTAAGACAAAACACAGTGTAAAGTTACTACATTTATGTATCTTTCTTCTCCTCCACTTACATGTGGCATTTTTTTTTTTTTTTT
>NW_006921661.1:4549479-4551091 GCF_000298275.1 Orycteropus afer afer | reverse complement strand
AATTGTGATTTGGGTGAAAATTTACAGAACAAATTCACTTTCCATACAGCAGTTCACATACACTTTGTCTCGTGATATTGACCACAATTTACGACAATGCAACAGCTCCTCTTCCCTGTGTCCATCCCTCCAAGCCCTCCTGCTCCTTGAACTGTCTCCCTGTGCATAAGCAGCTCTTCTTTCTCCCATGATTGTTCTCTCCAAGGAGTGTATCTACCTCAGCTCCAAGGAGTGTATCTACCTCAGGTAAATGTTCAACTCATATGCCTCACTTTTCCTTGGCTGGAAGCCATAGGTGTGGGTTCAATTCCAGACCTGATGGGCAGCTAGGGGCCATAGTCTCAGTGGTTCCACCAGGCTCTATCAGACCAGCAAGCTTGGTCCTCCCCCCTTTTTTTTTCTCCAAATGATTTTGAGTTTTGTCCACATTGTTCTCCCTCTCTATCCAGTATCTCCTACATAGATCCCCTTCCAAGTGGTTGACAGTAGTAGCCGGGCACCATCTAGTTCTTCAGGTCTCATAGTCTTATAGGTTGCAGATTGGATGGTGTACTAGTCGCTAGGACTGATTGTATCCATGAATTTTTGGTTTTCTTCATTCTTCTTTGCTCTGGACTAGGAGAGACTCATTGTTGCATCTATATGGCAGCTTGCAAGCTTTTAAGATCTCAGTCGCTGCTCGCCAAAGTAGGAGGTGGAACAATGTTTTGTGTAGTATGTTATGCCAATTGAGCTTGATGTCCCCTGCGACTATGGTGCCGAGCCCACAGGTTGAACTACTCAGTTCCTCTGGTAGCTGGCTGTAATCAAGCAGTAACTACCTCCTTGCCTCTTGTCAGCTCTACGATACACCTGGGAATTCAGATCATGCACATAAACTTATAGGACCATTGTCTGCCAACCTTATACATGTTCTTGGGTACAGTCCCTGCTTCATAGACATTCCTACTAGTTCAGCCTGTCCACCCATCTGTCCACTCATCTATCTACCCGTATACCCATGTTTGCCTTCACTGACAATGCAGTACTGTATGTGCAAAAGGATTAATCTTTGTTTTCTGTACCTCTCATGTACCTCTCTATATCTTTCTCTTCCTCAATGCCACCATATTGATCACTCATATTTGGTGCATTGCCCTTCTCTTCACCCAAATCAATACTCATCTCTATCTATCTAACAGTGTTCCCTCCCCTCCCCTCCCACCCCTGGTAACCAACAAAGAAAATTTCCTTCCATAGATAAACTTTCTTTGACTTTTAAAATAATGGACTAATATAATATTTGTCCTTTTGTGATTGACTTAATTCACTCAGCATAATGTCCTTCAAGTTCATCCACATTATGCAGTATTTTGCAGATTCTACATTATTCTTTAGCGTTGCATAGTATTCCATTGTGTGTATGTACCGTAGTTTGGTTATTCATTTCTCAGTTGATGGACACCTAGGTTGTTTCCATCTTTTGGCTATTGTAAATAGTGCTGCGATGAACATGGGTATGCATATGTCTGTTCTTGTCATGGCTCTCACTTCTTTAGGTTATATACCTAGTAATGGAATGGCTGGGTCAAATGGTATTTCTAATTCCAACTTTTGAAGGAATCGCCATACT
>NW_006921661.1:4539999-4547427 GCF_000298275.1 Orycteropus afer afer | reverse complement strand
TGTCCCCTGTGACTGTGGTCCCAAGCCCACAGGTTCAACTACTTGCTCCCTCTGGGTAGCTGGCTGTGACCAAGAAGTGACTACAACCTTGTCCCTTGTCAGCTCTACTATACCCCTGGGGATTCTTACAAAACATACAAGTACACTTGTAGAACCATTGTCTGCCAGTTCTATACATGGTGTTGGGTACACTCCCTGCTGCATAGACATAACCTAATATTTCCGCCTGTCCACCCATCTATCCACCCGTATACCCGTTTGCCTTCACTGACAACGCAGTACTGTATGTGCAAAAGGTTCATCTTTGTTGTCTACACCTCCCATGTACCTCTCTTTGTCTTCCTCTTCCTCAATACCACCATGTTGATCACTCACATTTAGTATATTGCCCTACTCTTCACCCAAATCAATACTTATCTCTACCTGTCTAACAGTGTTCCCTACCTTCCCCTCCCACCCCTGGTAACCAACAAAGAAAATTTCCTTCGGTGTATGAACCATTCCTTGACTTTTACAATAATGGACTAATAACAATATTTGCCTTTCTGTGATTGACTTATTTCACTCAGCATAATGTCCTCTAAGTTCATCCACATTATGCGGTGTTTTGCCAATTCTACATTATTCTTTAAGGTTGCATAGTATTCCATTGTGTGTATGTACCATAGCTCAGTTATCCATTCCTCAGTTGATGGACACCTAGGTTGTTTCCATCTTTTTTGCTATTGTAAACAGTGCTGCAATGAACCTGGGTGTGCATATGTTTGTTCTTGTTATGGCTCTCACTTTAGTATATATACCTAATAATGGAATGGTTGGGTCAAATGGTATTTCTGTTTCCAACTTTTTAAGGAATTGCCATACTGCTTTCCACAGTGGTTGTACCATTTTATAGTCGCACCAGCAGTGTAGGAGAGTCCCAATCTCTCCACATCCTCGCCAGCATTTGTTGTTTTCTGTCTTGTTGAACTTTGCTGTTGGTGCTGGGGCAGGGTGGTATCTCATTGTTATTTTGATTGTTTTTTACCTTTTAACCATTGTGAAAAATGTTGTAATGTACATGTGTCTTTTTGAGTAGTTGCTTTAGATTTTTTGGGTATATACCTAGGAGTGGAATTGTTGGGCTATATGGTCTTCCTAAGTTTAATTTTTTTAGAAATCATCAAACAGTTTTCCACAGTGGCTTCACCAGTTTACATTCCCATCAGCAATGTATGAGTGTTCTGATTTGTCCACAACCTCACAAACACTTGTTTTTGATGATAGCCATCCTAGTTAGTGCACATGAAGTGGTATCTCATCGTGGTTTTGGTCTGCATTTCACTGATGACTAATGATGTTGAGTATCCTCTCATATACTTGTTAGCCATTTGTATGTCTTCCTTGGATAAATATCTATTTATTTATTTAGCCTATTTTTAAATTGAGTTGTTAATCTTTCATGGAGACTTTTATTGGGTTGTTAACCTGTAGAGTTTTAAGAGTTCTTTATGAATTTTGGATATTAAGCCCTTATCTGATAGATGGTTTCCAAATATTTCCTCCCATTCTGTCTCTTTACTTTCTTGGTAATGTCCCTTGATATACAAAAGTTTTTAAATTTTGATGAAGTCTAGTTCATCTATGTTTTCTTTTGTTGTTTGTGGTTTTTTCAAGATTCATTATTTATCAAGTTCTCTTGCCTAAAGAAAGGCCTTCAAGCATAATTCTATGCTTTCTTCTGAGTTGTCTCTTATATTTAGGTCATTCACAGTTAATGTTCATATATGGTGTGAAGTATGGGCCTAGCTAGCTTCATTCTTTGCATGTTGAAATCCAGTTGTCTTTCCAGCATTTGTTGAAAAGACCGTTGCTTTCCCCCACTGAATAGATTCAGTAACCTTAACAAAAATCAGTTGACTTCAGATTTATGGGTTATTTCTAGATTCTCAGTTATATTCCTTTGTTCTGTATATCTGTTATTATAATATCAGTACTATACTGTTTTAATTACTGTAGTTTTATAGTATGTTTTGGATAGTGTGAGTTCTCTTACTTTGTTCTTCTTTTTCAATACTGCTTTGGCAAACTTTAGACCCTTTTTACAGTTCCATATAAATTTGAAGGTTGGCTTTTCCATTTGTGCAAAAAGCTATTGGAATTTTGATAGGGATTGCATTGAATCAGTAGATTGCTTTGGGTAATATTGAGATCTTGACAATATTAAATCTTTCAGTCCATAAACGTGGAATGTCGTTTCATTTATTTGGGTCTTCTTTAACTTCTTTTGGAGCTCTGGTGGCGTAGTGCCTAAGGCATTTGACTGCTAACCATTAGGCCGGCGGTTTAAATCCATCAGCCACTCCATGGAAGGAAGACTGGGCAATCTACTTCTGTAAAGATTTACTGCCTTGGAAACCCAAAGGGGGTTACTATGAGTCAGAATTGACTCGATGGCAGTGAGTTTGGTTTTTTTGGTTTTAATTTCTTTCAACAATATTTATAGTTTTTTTCTAAGGTAATGATATCTTTATTAGAGCAAATCAACATAGCCTCTGGTACCCCTGGTTCACTACTATCATTCTGGCAAATGACTTTTTCTCTATAACAGTTTGTAAGTATTAATAAAAACAGTTTAAATTTAGCTGACATGAACCACAGTTTACTTTCACTAATTTATCTCAAGCCTATGTCAACCCTCCTATTCTCTCAAAATCTGGTCTTCAGAGATTTTAATCATCTCAGTCTCTCACAGGACATCACTACATTGATTATATCATTTTGATTGGAACTGATGAGCAAATAGGAGGAGCAAGTACTTTAGATTCCTAAGTATGGCCCAAGCAAGTCAGATGGTGGAAATCTTCTACAGTTTTTGTTGCACAAGTCTTTCACTTCCTTGGTTAAATTTATTCCTGGGTATTTTATTTTTTTAGATGCTATTGTGAAAGGAATAGTTTTCTTAATTTCTTTCTCAGATTGTTTATTGCTGAGGTATATAAACCCAACTGATTTTGTTTTTGTTGATGTTGAACCCTGCAACTTTACTAAATTAGTTTGTTAGCTCTTATAGCTTTCTTGTGGGTTCTTGGGGATTTTCTATATGTAGTATCATGTCATCTACAGGTATTTATTTTTCTTTCTTAATGACTCTGCCTAAGATTTCCAGTGCATCGTTGAATAGCAGTGGTGAAAGCAGGATCTTTGTCTTATTGTTGATCTTAGGGGGAAAGCTTTCAGTCTTTCATCATTGAGTATAATGTTCACTGTATTTTTTTTTTTTAAACCATAAATGCCTTTATCATGTTAAGGAGTTCCTCTTCTATTCTTAATTTGCTGAATTTTAATCACGAAAGGGTGTTGAAGTTTTTCAAATGCCTTTTTCTGCATCAATTGAATGATCATTTTTTCCCCCCTTTGTTCTATTAATATTGTTGTTGTTGTTGTTGTTATGTGCCGTCGAGTCGGACCCGACTTATAGCGATCCCTCCTTGGGTTTCCAAGGCGGTATCCCTACGGAAGTAGATTGCCCCATCTTCCTTCCGAGGAGTGGCTGGTGGGTTTGAACCGCCAGCCTTCTGGTTAGCAGTCAAGTGCCTTAGGCACTACGCTACCAGAGCTCCTCTATTAATATGACATTGATTGATTTTCTTATGTTGAAACACTTGTGCTGGGTTAAATCTGATTTGGTCATTTTTCTATAACCTTTTAAATATGTTATTGGATTCAGTTTACTAGAATTTTGTTGAGGATTTTTGCATTTGTATCATAAGGGATATTGGTCTATAGTTTTCTTTTGGTGTTTTTATTTGGCTTTAGTATCAGTTACACGGATCTCATAAAATAAGTTAGTCAAGTTTCCATCCTCCTCTTTTTTGGGGGAAAAGTTTGAGAAGAATTGGTGCTAATTCTTTAAATGTTCAGTAGAATTCACTACTGGGCCGTCTGGTCCTGACTTTTCAGTGCTGGAAGATTTTTGATTGTTTCAGTCTTCCCTTGTTAAAGATCTGTTAAGATTTTCTATTTCTTCTTGAGGTAATTTAAGTAACTTGTTTGTTACTAAGAATTTATCTGTTTTGGGTAGGTTATCTAGTCAATTATCATAAAGATGTTCATAATCTCCTATAATCTTTTTACTTTCTGCAGGGTCAGTAGTAATATTGCTCCTTTTAGTTCTGATTTTAGTTACTAATGTCTTTGTCAGTGTAGCTTGAGGTTTATCAATTTTGTTAATCTTTTCAAAGAACTAACTTTTTTTCTAATTCTCTTTTATTGCTCTTCTAGTCTCTGTTTTGTTTATCTCTGCTCCAACCCACAACATCTTCCTTCTGGCTGCTTTGGGCATCGTTTGTTGTTCCTTTCTGGTGTCTCAAGGTGTGAGTTTAGGTTGTTGATTTTGATCTTCTTCTCCTTTAATGAGGTGTTAAATAGCTATAAATCTCCTTCTGAGTACTGTCTTGCTGCATCTCATAGGTTTTGGTACGTTGTGCTTTCATTTTAATTTGTATTTTTTTATTCCCATTATGATTTCTTCTTTGACTCATGGATTGTTTAATGTTTTAATTTTCATATTTGTGGAATTCCAGTTTTCCTTTTATTATTGATTTCTAATTTAATTCCCACCACTTGTCTGTCAGTTTGTTGTACAGTGGTGGCTTGCTGTGTTGCTGGAAGCTGTGCCACCAGTATATCAAATACTGGCAGGGTCACCTGTGGTGGACAGGTTTCAGCAGAGCATCCAGACTAACACAGACTAGGAAGAAGGACATGGCCAGGTTCACTTCTGAACAAAATGACCACTGAAAACCTTATGAACAGCAGGGAAGCGTTGTCTGATATGATGCTGGAAGATGATTCTCTCAGGTTGAAAGGCACTCAGAATAACTGGGGAAGAACTGCCTCCTCAAAGTAGAGTTGACCTTAATGACATGGATGGAATAAAGCTTTTGGGACCTCCATTTGCTCCGGTGGCATGATGCATAATGAGAGGAAAAAGCAGCAAACATGGAATGTACAATGTGGGATGTACAAAGTATGAATCTAGGAAAAATTGGAAGCTGTCAAAAGTGAAATGGAATGCATAAACATCAATATTTTAGGCAGTAATCAGCTGAAATGGACTAGTATCAGCCATTTTGGATCAGATGATCATATGGTCTACTATTGCCAGGAATAACAGAGCAATGGCATTGTACTCATCATCAAAAAGAACACTGCAAGATCTATCCTGAAGTACAATGCTGCCCATGATAGGATAATATCCATACACCTACAAGGAAGACTGGTTAACGCTATTATTCAAATTTACGCACCAACCACTAAAGCCAAAGATGAAGAAATTGAAGGTTTTTACCAACTTCTGCATTTTGAAATTGACCAAACATGTAATCAAGATGTATTGATTATTACTAGTGATTGGAATGCAAAAGCTGGAAACAAAGAAGTATCAGTAGTTGGAAAATGTGGCCTTGGTGAATGAAATGGCACCAGAGACTGCATGATAGAATTTTACAAGAACAACAGCTTATTCAATGCAAATACCTTCTTTGTTGTTGTTGTTGTTGTTATGTGCTGTCGAGTCAGACCCAACGCATAGCAATCCCTTCTTGGGTTTCCGAGGCAGTATCACTACGGAGGTAGATTGCCCAACCTTCCTTCCGAGGAGTGGCTAGTGGGTTTGAACCACCAGCCTTCTGATTAGCCGTCAAGTGCCTTAGGCACTATGCTACCAGAGCTCCAAATACCTTCTTTAAACCATATAAATGGCAACTATATATGTGGGCCTTCCCAGATGGAATACACAGGAATAAAATCAACTACATCTGTGGAAAGAGATGATGGAGAAACCCAATATTGTTGGTCAGAATGAGGTCATAGGTTGACTGTGGAACAGGCCATCAGTTGCTTATATGCAAGTTTAAGTTGAAGCTGAAGAAAAGTGGAACAAGCCCATGAGAGCCAAAACATGACCTTAAGTATATCCCACCTGAATTTAGAAACCACCTGAAGAATAGATTTGATGCATTGAACACCAATGACTGAAAACCAAACTGAGTTATGGGATAACATCAAGGACATCATAGGTTATTGAAAAGACAGGAAAGGAAGAAAAGACCAAAATGGATGTCAGAAGAGACTCTGAAACTTGCTCTTGAACTGAATAGCTAAAATGAATGAAAGAAATGAAGTAAAAGAGCTGAACAGAAGATTCCAAAGGACAGCTCAAGAGGACAAAGTATTAAAATGAAATTTGCAAATACCTGGAGTTGGAAAATCAGAGGGAAAGAACATGCTCAGCATTTCTTAATCTGAAGAACTGAAGAAAAAATTTAAACCTTGAGTTGTGATATTCAAGGATTCTGTGGATTCATAAATGAACATGGAACAAGCATAACATTGCTAATGTCAGGTGGATCTTGGCTGAAAGTGAAGAATACAAGAAAGATGTTTGCCTGTGTTTTCTTGGCTATGTAAAGGCACTTGACTGTGTGGTTTATAACAAATTATGGATAACATTGCAAAGAATGGGAATTCCAACACTTGATTGTGCTCACAAGGAACCTCTACATAGATTAAGAGGCTGTTGTTTGAGCTGAACAAGGGCATACTACATGGTTTAAAATCAAGAAGGATGTACATCAGGGTTGTATCCTTTCACCATACTTATTTAATCTGTATGCTGAGCAAATAACCTGAGAAGCTGGACTGTATGAAGAAGAATACATCATCAGAGTTGGAGGAAGAATCATTAACTACCTGTGATATACAGATGATACAACCTTGCTTGCTGAAAGTGAGGAAGACATGAAACACTTACTGATGAAGATCACAGACTTACTGCCTTATGTATGGACTGCCCTTAAACATAAAGAACACAAAAGTCCTCACAACTGGATCAATAAATAGAGAAAAGATTGAAGTTGTCAGGCATGTCATTTTACTTGGATCCACAATGAACACCCATGGAAGCAGCAGTCAAGAAATCAAACAACGTATTGAATTGGGCAAATGTGCCGCAGAAGACCTCTTTAAAGTGTTTAAGACTAAGATGCATCTAACCCAAGTCATGATATTTTCAGTATCCTCATATACATGTGAGAGCTGGACAATGAATAAGGAAGACTGCAGAATTGATGCGTTTGAATTGTGGTGTTGGTGAAGAATATTGAAGGTACCATGGACTGCTAAAAGAATGAACAAATCTGTCTTGGAGGAAGTACAGCCAGAATTCTCCTTAGAAGTGAGAATAGCCAGAATTCATCTCCTTTATTTTGGTCATTGTGGTATAGTAAATTACTTTGTGTGGCTTTTCTACCCATAAGTCTTTGTAAACTCCAAGGTGGGATTTGCTATGAGCAACTGAGGAGCTCCTGATTGCTGAAGGTGTCCACCTGGAGTATTTCTGTTGGGAGTGGCACAAAACAATGTTCTGGGAGGTGCCCACTCTCT
>NW_006921661.1:4514545-4539552 GCF_000298275.1 Orycteropus afer afer | reverse complement strand
AATAGGCCTTGGGTTACTGCTGGTAATCCTGTCTTCCCCTTGTGAGATTAGAGAAGGTCAGAACATGTGGCCTCCTTGCCGTTGTTGTCAGAACGGACCTGTACCTGGAGAAGGATGTCATGCTTGGTAAGGTAGAGGGTCAGCAAAAAAAGGATAAGATCCTTAACGAGGTGGATTGACACAGCAGCTGCAATGATAGGTCAAGCATGGCAATGATTGTAAGGATGACAGGGGACTGGGCAGTGTTTGTTGTGTTGTACATAAGGTTGCTGAGTCGAAACTAACTCACTGTGGTCAGAGAAAATACTTTATATACTTAAAATTTTTAAATATTTGAGGCTTATTTTGTTACCTAACACATAGTCTGTGTTAGAGAATGATCCATGTGCTTTTGGGAAGAATATATATCCTGTTGTAGTTGGGTACAGTATTCTGTAAATACCTGTTAGATCTAGTTGGTTATAGTGTTGTTCAGATCCTCTACTACCTTACTAATCTTTTATCTGAATGTTTTATTGAAAGCTTTGTGTTGAAGCTTCCAACTGTTATAGTAGAATTTGTCTGTTTCTCCCTTCAGTTCTGGCAGTGTTGGCATCATGCTGCTAAAAGATCTGGTGGTATAGTGCCTAAGGCATTTGACTGCTAACCAGAAGGTTGACAGTTCAATCCCACCAGTCACTCTGCATAAGGAGGACGGGGCAATCTATTTCTATAAAGATTTACTGCCTTGGAAACTGCATGAGGATTGCTATGAGTCAGAATCAACTCAATGGCAGCGGGTTTGGTTTTTTGGTTTTATGAAACCAAAACCAAACCCATTGCCATCATGTCAATTCCGACTCATAACAACCCTGTAGGACAGAGTAGAACTGCCCCATAGGATTTTCAAGACTGTAAATCTTTATGGAAGCAAACTGCCACATCTTTCTCCCATGGAGCAGTTAGTGGGTTTGAACTGCCAGCCTTTTGGTTAGCTTAACTACTGTACCACCAAGGCTCCTTATTCTACTATTAAGTGCACATATATTTATAATTGTTATCTCTTCTTGAGGAATTGATCTTTTTCTCATTATGCAATATTCTTTGTCTCCCATGACAGGTTTTCACTTAAAGTCTATTTTTTGTCTGATTTCATGTAACTACCCTGGCTCCCTTGGTTTCTGTTTGTGTAGAATATTTTTTTTCCTAACCTTTCACTTTCAACCTATCTATATCTTTTGTTCTCTTCCAAACAACATATAATTGTGTCATGGTTTCTTCTCTGTTCTACTAGCCAGTGCTTTTCGATTGGAGAGTTTAATCCAGTCAAAATTAATTACTGATAAAGAAGAACTGACTTCTGTCATTTTGCTATTTGTTTTCAGTGTGTCTTACACATTTTTGTCCTTTATTTCTTCGTGTTCTTCCCTTTTTTTGTGTTTAGATAATTTTGACGGTAAATCGTTTTGATTCCTTTTTCTATTAATTTCTTTTAGAAGTGTTAGTATACACCATAGGGATTATCTTTACCATCCTGAATTTATAACAACCTCATGTCAATTCTAACTGTACCTTTTGTCTCTCTTCTAAGTGTTCCTCAATCTAGTATCGTACCTCATCCACACAGCAACCCTTAAGATATTTGTAGGAAAAAGTTAGCAAATGAGGAAGCTGAAGCCAAGAGAGTCAGAGTGACTTCTCAAAGACTTCTTTTCCATCTTTGTTTTTCTCCAGACATTTTATATGATGATATGATATTGTTGTTATTTAAAAAGTCTTTTACAATGCAAAGTGATTGCCATGGGGTGTAGTGGAAGATGTGAAATAACATCCTATTGGTATTTGATAATTAAGTTATTTAACAGTTTCCTTTCATTGTTTCAACGTGCTCAACAAGTTCATATGGTAAATTATATTCCTGTTAGGAATATTAATTTATTGATAGATATTAGTCCTGCTGGATAGATGATATATTATAAGAAGATTAGAGATGAAAAATCTGTGAGAGAGGGAAGAATTTCTTTGAAGCTCATACATCTTTGCTGGAGTACATCTGGTACTCCTTACCTATACGTACTCCTATAATGTTAGTACTGCACATAAGATTATATCATCAAGATTCCCCCGGGGATATATTGAATATACCATTAACATTTCACATATTTACTTAATGACTCAGTCCAAAATCACATGAAACAACTAACCTATGTATTATTGGAAATGAGATACCAAAAGGTACTTTGCCATGCTAAAGAGTTCAAAAGGTGAGTTATTTTTTCTGATGCCATGGTTAAATTGGCTGATTAGAACTTTAAAAGTGGTATTTCAAAACATGTATTACAAATACAATTCAGAAGTCAGTCAATCTGTTTTGTTCATATTGTTCACATTGAAACCTGCATTTTCTAACAGAATATCTATTGAGAGACAGATTTGTGAATGTCCTGCCTGATACTTTGTTTCTTTTGGTTTGAATCTTTATCAAGAGAAAAATCAGTTAATTTTTTTTTTTTTTAGTCTCCCTTGGAGAGTTTGAGGGCTAAATATCAGATAAATAAAGAACAACCCATTATGTCTGGAATTTACTAGGTGCTCAGTCAATCATAATTTTTATTGGTTTTTTAATCCCTAAATATTATCTACTGTAGTAACTGGAAGTAACTTTAATTATACTTTACTCTTAAATTCTCTTTCCCTTACTCTTCTACAGGTGTATCTACATCAGCAATCAAAATGACATCAACCAGACTTCCTTCCCCTAAAAGCTTAGTGAGTGCACCAACTCAGATTCTTGCACAGTTCCCTAAACAACATCAACAGTCTCCTAAACAGCAATTACATCAAGTACAGCAACAGACACAGCAACAGGTGGCCCAGCCTTCTCCAGTGTCTCATCAGCAACAGCCTCAACAGACTCCTTTGCCACCTGGTATCAAGCCTACCATCCAAATCAAACAAGAGTCAGGTAACTGGAAAATATTTATAAGATATGGTCATATGTCTCCAATCACCAGTTCTCTGAAGACTGCTAATTTATATGGATTTACTTCCATACACAGTTTCCTCAAGTACCAAAGTTTTGATTCTAAAATATAATTTGTGACTCTCTTGTTGGAAATATGGAGAACTAGGGCTTGAGAATAAAAAATGAAGAAAAGTAACTTATGGAACAATGAAAGCTTTTTCCAGTGAAGTGTCAGGAAGGATAAAGGAAGCCAATGAAACAGACCCAAATTTTAGAACTATACTCCAAGACCAAATTGGGGTTATGGAGAGTGGGTGTGGAAAATTGGTCTGGAGAACTTTGTTAGAGGGCTAAAATTAGGAGTTTGGCTTAAAGGTGTTAGTTTAGCAGTTTATCAAAAGCATCTCCAGCACAGCTAGGACTCAGAGGTGGGAGTCAATTACTGTAAGTCATAAAATCATAAGGGTATTGACTAGAAAGGCAGGTAGGATAGAGGTTGAGACACAGGGAAATTAAAAAACCTCTTTAACATGCTTAATAGCTTTAAGCAAACAAAATGAATTCTTAATCATCTTGTTGGAACAGCAGAGGTGGGAGATCATAAAAATTTTCTAGTAAGGAGGGTATAATAAATTATACTTTATAAACTTTATTATGGCTAATGTAAGCCATGTGACATAATTATTTATTGTATTGTTGGATTCTATTATAACTTATATAAAAATAAAATACATTTCTAGATTTATTCAAAACTTCAGTTCTGTATTTTTTTTCCCCAAAATCTCAAGTTCCTCAATTTCAGAGTTGTATATCATAAGTGTTTTCAGAGATCTCACCATTGTAGAGAAGGAATATGTTATTAGCAGTAGCTCAGTTATCGGGTTGGGTTTTGTTCACTAAATAGATTTTGGTGAAGTTAAGTTTATCAGTTTTTCCTGTTATAGATCATAACTATATGACTGTCAACACTAAGCCTAGCCCTAGGTCTTAAAAGATTTTTTCTTACATTTTTTATGTAAGTTTTATAGTTCTACATTTTATATTTGTCTTTGACTTATTTTCAGTTAATTTTGTATAAGGAGTAAGATGTAGGTTGAGGTTCATTTTCTTGTATATGAATGTCATATTGCTTCAGCACTATTTGTTGAAAAGACCATCTTTTTCCTCTGTTGAACTGCGTTCTCATCTTTGTCAAAATCAATTGAGAATATTTGTGGGGTCTATTTCTAGGTTTTATTTTCTGATCTGTTCTATTTGTCTATCCCTCTGTTAATACCATACTATCTCAATAATAGTAGCTATACAGGTAGTCAGGAGCTCTGGTAGCATAGTGCCTAAGGCACTTGACTACTAACCAGAAGGCTGGTGGTTCAAATCTACCAGCCACTCCTTGGAAGGAAGGTTGGGCAATCTACTTCTATAGTGATACTGCCTCGGAAACCCAAGGAGGGTTCACTGTGAGTTGGGTTCAACTCGACACCACATAACAACAACAACAACAACATACAGGTAGTCATCGACTTACGACATATTTGAGTTGCAGCAAACTTCACTTATAACCATCTGGTGGTTTTTTTTTTTATACATCTTATCATTAGTGATATGTGCTACATATAATATTGCATTGTGTAATTTGCTGATATTATCATTCTCAGATGTTTAATTTACTATTTAAAACATTGCTGTGTAGTAGCAATTGAAATGTTCAATTCTAATGACAAGTGAACTATTCATGCACCCAACAGCCATTATGACTCTGATTTCCTTGGTATGATGGACTTATAAAGATACTGATAGTAAAAAACAGTAGTAATGAAAACTGGGAAGTGAGCGGGGAGAAATATTCGACTTACAACGTCTGAACCAACTTATGACAGAGTCATTGGACGGAACCCTGTTGTAAATCAGGGATTACCTGTATAGTAAACCTTAACATTGAGTAGAGTATTTCTCCTTTATTCTTTTTCAAAATTGTTTCAACTCTTAGTTCTTTTGCCTTTCCATACAAATTTAAGAATAAACTTGTATATGTTTACTAAAACGCTAGGATTTTCACAGAAATTGCATTAACCTATAGATCAATTTAAGGAGAATTGAGATGTTTTTTTGTTATTGAGTATTCCAATCTATTTGTTTTATTTAAGTCTGCTTGATGTCTTTTATCACTGTTTGATAGTTTTCAGCATACAAGTCCTACACATGTTTTTGTTAGATATATGCCTCAGTATTTCCTTTTCTTGGAGTGATTATAATTGGTATTGTGATTTTAATTTCAGTTCCCACATTTTCTCTGTTAGTATACAGAAATAGTGTTAATCTTATGTTCTTTGATCTTGCTGAACTTACTTATTAGTTATAGTAGTATTTTCATAGGTTCCTTAGGATTTTCTATGTAGGCAGTCATGGCATATGTAAATAAGGACAGTTTTATTTCTTCTTTTCCAATATGTATCCCTTTTATTTCCTTATTTATTTATTTATTTTTCTCTTTTTTAACCCAGGGTATGTTCTGTTTTGGTGTATGTTCCATGCCACTTGAAAAATCTTGCTATCGTTGAATAGAGTATTCTCTATCAGTTAGATCCTGTTGGATATGTTGTTGAACACCACCCCCCCATAACAGCTCTCAGTTTTTGTTTCATGTATTTTGAGACATCTATCTTTAGTTGCCTACATATTTAGAAATGTTATGTCTTCCTGGTGAATTGGTCTTTTTATCATTATGTTCTGACCTCAGGAGGGCTCTTCCCAGTTGCCTTATTCCTCCATTTCTTCCTACAAACTAGTCAGCCTAAAGTCTGAGCTGTTCTTCATTAAAACCATGAATCTTCTCCCATTGTCTTCCACCACAGCCCCCACTGTTCTAGAGTATGCCCTTAGTCTTGAACTTCTCTGTGCTCTGTTGTAAATGAAGTCAATTTCTTGGGAACTGTGGGTGGGCAAAATGGCAAGCTTCTCTCTGGATGAAATCCCATCTCTAGGATTTGAATGCCTGTTGGATTGGGGCCCAGCAGCCTGAGGCCCTCATGGTTTGCCTCCCCTTTTCTGGAACCATTGCCTTATGAGCTGGGGCAAGAGTATTAAGGCCTCAGTGCTCATTGATGGCACACACAAAGTAGACCCTCCATTGCATTAATGGAGGCTGGACAGAAGAGGGAATCCCCTATTTCTCAGATATAGTCCCTTAGGACCTAGCCTCCGCAACACGCAACAGGTAGCATGGAACAAAATAGCCCTGCCAAGTGTTGGATAAAATGGTACCAAAAATTTCCTTCTAAGTTACCAATTACTGCTAGTTAGCATAAAAAAATTTTCTTTTAAATTAACATTTACTTTTGTACAGTCAATGTAACAAATAGAACATTGTAAATAAAATTTTTGAAAATATTTTTAAAAAATCATAACAGCAGTACTCTAACACTTATGTTTGCACACTGAGATGCTGTGTTCTTGGCTGTGGAGTAAAATCTTTGCCTCAGTGAGCTGGCAGAAGGCAGGGAAAGAGTGGTCTTGGTTTCAAATACTATAGACTTTCACTTTTCTTACTGAATTTTCATAAACTTTTCTGTAGTAGGTATTTCTTCAATTTCTGTTTGCCCTTGAATTAGAGATTATGCCATAGTTTTGTCTAACTATGTCATAATTTTAACTTTTTTTTATTGGTTACAAGAAGTTTAACATTGTATGAGACTATTATTAAGAAAATAGCCTACCATCCAAATAGATTTGTCTGCTTCCTAGTGTTTCAGTCTAAGTCACCATCCAAAAATGTAATATAATTCCTAGTTTTCTATAGCAATAGATTCTATCCTATGAATTATTTCAGTGGTGTTAGTGGTGGTGATAGGGAAATGTTAACAAATTTTTTCTTCCTAATACTTAAATTAGCCACAGCACAAAACCAAACTCTACCATTGAGTCAATTCCGACTCACAGCGACCACTCCTTGGGTTTCTAAGGCAGTACCTCTATGGAAATAGATTCCCCGGTCTTCCTTCCAAGGAGGCTAGTGGGTTTGAACTGCCAGCCTTCTGGTTAGCAGTCAAATACCAAATCTATATTTAGTATTTGGAAAGTTAACGTAACAAATATAACATTTTAGGTAAATATTCTGAAAATGTGAAAAGAAAATCACATTAGTATGCTAACACTTTTATTGTTACATATTATTATCAAGTTCTTGAAAACATTCATAATTTATGTAGGAGCAGTTACAATGTAGTCTTTATTTTGTAGTCTGTATTTGATAGAGTTAAGTCATTAAAATATTTTTAAAAGAAGGCAACTTAAAGATTCAAAAACAAAATATTTTTGCTCTGATAAATTTCGGCAGTTTTTATAATTTAAAAGATTATGGAAAATTTTTGATGAAGTTGGAAATATATAAAAGCTACCTTAACTTTTGTTTTTTTGTTATTCTTATCCTTTCATCTGAAGTATTAGCATGAGTCAGATCATTTACTTGTCTGTATAAAAGTTCAAGACTAGTGGCTAATTTTAGGTTTTATTTGGTTTGAAAGTTCTTGTATGACACAATCATAGACAAAGGAAAAATAAAGATTTTTCTTTAAGAACTTTGTTAATAGGTTGTATAAGGTTTTTATTTGTTTCTTGAAATGAGAGAAATTAGGAAAGATAAGACTCTGAGGAATAAAAGATTAAAACATTTTATGAGTATGGTGGCCTAGTGCCTAAGGCATTTTTGACTGCTAACCACAAGGTTGGCAGTTCAAACCCACCAGCCACTCCTTGGAAGGAAGAATGAGCAATCTACTTCTGTAGTGATACCACCTCGGAAACCCAAGGAGGGGTCATTATGAGTTGGATCTGACTCAACAGCAGTGAGTTTGGTTTTATGAGTATGAAGAAGCTCTTTAGGCAAGACTGAGTAAACGTGGGACTACTGCCCTCTTGGGTTGGTATAAGGGACATCTTTTTAAAAATAATTTGTACTGAGATTTGTCTTTCTTCTTTCAAAGGTGTTAAAATCATCACACAACAGGTTCAACCAAGTAAAATCTTACCCAAACCAGTGACGGCTACTCTACCCACCAGTAGTAATTCCCCAATTATGGTGGTTAGCAGTAATGGTGCAATTATGACAACTAAACTGGTAACCACTCCTACTGGTAAGTTTTCTTGAGCATCACTCCATTCATTCATCATAACATTTATTGTGCACTTTCTCTTTACCAGTAACATGCTTGATGCTAGGGATATAAAAATTAATGAGATCTCTTCTGGCCTTCTCTCCCAAATTGAAATTAGCTCTGTGTTTTTGTCCTTTCTCATGATCCTCTGTTCTTTCTTTATACCATTTATCACAGTTTCTAATCACTTAGCTAATTGTTTGTTGATTTGTTTAATACTCTTCTTATTAGATCACAAGCTCCATGAGGACAAGAGACAGTATGTTTTATTCACCACATACATGCAGGGCTGGCCTGCATGTAGATAGATGTTCAGTTAGAATTTGCTGAGTGAATGAAAACATGGTCTCAACCTACAAGGCATTAAGTGATGAGGTTGAGAGTCCGTATTACATTACAGTGCAATAAATGTTACTGGGACTGAGGGAAACACAGCATGCCATTGTGTCCAGATGAGAGATCAGCCAACCTATGCTCAAGGAAGTGTCAGGGTAGACCATTTTAAGTTGGATCACCTTTTGTGACTTTGACCAGGTTACTTAGTCTCTCTAAATCTTTTCCCTCATCTCTTTAAATGACTGTAAGGATATTGTATTAAATGAAATTAGACATGTAAAGTCCCTAGCACAATGCTTAATAGCTATTACTATTAATTACCAGACTTTTTGAGGAAGACCATTATTTAGATGATATAATCTAAATAGTATAAAATGATAACTGTTTCAGGTTTATAAGCTATCAACTTATTGAGAAGTATGTAAAGGACTGTACAAATACTGCATTTAATCTCTTTAAGATTTATCACCTACATCTATATTGGCAAAACAGACTTAAGTTAAGCAACCTGCCCATGGTCTTACAGTAAAAATCAGATGTGGGATTTGAACCCACATCTGTTTGACCCCAAAGCCTCTGTTTTTAAATACTTACTCTTGTATTGAATCTTTGTTATAATTCCCCCAAATTTGGCACAAAGAAAACATTGATGTGTACATGTAATTACTTACGGTAGGGAAAGTTAGTGAAAAATAATGAGTCTATGTCTATATGTCTATCTTAGAATAAGTGATTTCCTTTTTAAAACAAAATCTTAATTTGAAAATTTTCCAGTTGTAGTTCAACTGACTAAAACTATATCTCTGTAGCATATTTACTTTGCACTAGACTTTCCTTTTCTGACTCAGATATATGCTTGTAAACAATTTAAACACCATGTTTTATGCAGATAATGTGCGTCTTATACATTTTTGCATACTATACTCCCCCAAGCATTTTTTTTGTAAGTGCAGTATACCAGTATTTTTTTTTTTTTAACATATTAATGACTTCAATTTCAATTTTTCTTTTCCTGTGCAATGGATTTAAGTCTTCATCATGGTGCCTGTTGACGTGGAGCTTTGATTCTCAGCAGCAGACCCTCACGAGCCTACCCTTGAGTTTCTAAAGATCCCTTCCCTGCTCTGCAAACTGCTTTCTCCAATGCAGGAAGAAATCACTTTCTCCGTCCCGGAAACAACCCTTGTCAGAATGGCCGGCCCTAGCCCAGGAAGTGTGTGGGTCTGTGCACCACTGGCCAGAGAGGCCACTCACACAGCCGAGGCTGGTGCATCACAGCTGCTCCATTCTGTCCTGCTGCTGTGGTTGTGCCGTTTGAATCTCCTGCCTGCACAAACACCATTGGGTGGATGTGAGAGCCATAGGCACAGAGAGGTTGCATGTCCTTTGCTCAGATGAGTCCAACTGGTTGTTTGAAGGCCCCCGCAGGTCCTGGGCAGTACGTGCCTGCACTTGAACCATCCTGCTGCCCAGCTTCATGTGGGGTAGGCATCATAGAACCCGGACACATGGGGCAGTGCCCCTCACACCCCCACAGTGGGACCAGCCCCTGTTCAGGCTGTGGGAGCCCTGCAAATACCCTTCTACTCTATCCTCTGCCCATCTCTGGCACCACATACCTGGGTGCAGATTAGCTTCAAGCAACTCTGTCCCTCTTGGGCCTAGCCAAAGAGCAAGCACACAGTTTTGACCTTTTATTTTCTAATTACTGGGGTACTACCAGAACTCTGGTAGTGCTGTGGTTAAAACATTGGACTGCTAACCAAAATGTCAGCAGTTTGAACCCATCAGTTGCTCCATGGGAGAAAGATGAGACAGTCTGTTTCCATAAAGATTTATAGCCTTGGAAACCCCGTGGGAGCCGTTCTCCTCTGTCCTATAGGGTCACTATGAGTTGGAATTGACTCAATGGCAGTACATTTGGTTTTTTGCTTTGGGATACTACGTAACTCAAGCCATGACTTCTTGACCATGACTTAACACTTCAATTATGCACATAGGATCAAAAGTAACATTTTGGACTGTTAAGTGAGGGTGAATGAGGCTGAAACTCACTTCTGGAAATATCATGAGACATGCACAGTGTATGCGTGGGCATGCTATACCAGAACTTTTTAATGTAATTTTGTCATTTCCCTCCATTATATGAGTGTGCTCATTATTTCCACGGGCATGCCATTTGTGAAAAATGCGGTAATTCTACTATATGTTCTTCCCTCTCCACCCCCAATTTTGAGTAGTGATCGTATTTTTTTTTACAACATAGGTAACTTTCTGAAAACATTATTTCTTGGGTTTATTGAAAATGGCTATCACAGTAGTTTCTGAATCTAATTATCAATATCATTAAAAAATGGTTTTTATTTGAAGAGGGTGCTATCTTTATTATTTTCTTCATTCTCCCCAAGACTAATAATTCTTGGCATAAGAATATTTCTGACTTTGTAAAAAAACTGTACCAGGCTCATCTAGTTAGATTTTTATTCTTATTTGGAAAAGGAACAAGTCCTAGAAGTATTAGGGTAAAAATCTCTTCAGAGACATGAAGGAAAATACTCTAACAGGTCAGTTAAAGTTAAGGAAATATGTAAACAGAGAACCTTTTAGACGAAAGAGAAATATTCTTGGCTATTCTTGGCAATTCTTGGCAACTTCAACTTTAATCTCTCGTAAAATGATAGAATAACCCCTTAAAGGATGGAAATATATTTACCAGGTAGCAGAGTACAAAGCAGTAAAAGTTTATAAAATTTTAAGCAAACAATACCGCCTTATTTGCTGAGTGCTGACATTGGGTTTGGCACCAAGACAGCATAAAACAGATGTAGAGACCTTAAAATCTTAAAACAGACAAATATCGGAAATGCTCTGGCGGGAAAGATGATTAAATTTAAGTTTTTTTTGGCATAAAAGTAGTGGAAGAAGGGTAGTGGAAGACATGAACAGAGTTAGCTATAGTTTTTCTTAGGCTAGTAAATTGATGTAACACATCACAAAATTTTATGTATAAAATTAATTCAAATTGACTTGGTGATGGCTCTTGCTATGTGTATTGAAAACTGACTGTAAAATTGTAAATTAATGATCTGACACCTTGAAATTCCATTTTCAAGTTAAAGCAATGAGATTATGTTGAATTTTTAAAACTGTGCAAATGATCATCTTCTATAAACAGTGACAAGTTTTTCTTTTGACTTTTCCTTTTTTATAGGCACACAGGCAACCTATACTCGGCCAACAGTGAGCCCATCCATAGGTCGAATGGCTGCAACCCCTGGAGCTGCAACCTATGTGAAAACTACCAGTGGTAGCATCATTACAGTAGTACCCAAATCACTAGCTACCTTAGGGGGCAAGATAATTAGCAGTAATATAGTTTCTGGTAGGTATACCTGAAATACATTAAATGTATAGGTGACCTGCAGTAAGAGGAAAAAACAAACATATTTCACTATTGAAGGATTCTGTTTGATCTCAGTTTTCTATTAGAGATCTAAAGCTGTGTTTTCAGTTCTTAAGTTCAGTGATTAAATGTAGGGTCTGAATTTAAGTTTTTTAGTTCTAATATTGAATATTCACACATTTCAGCTTTTGATAGTTCCAAATAGAAAGAGCATTTAATTGTTTTTAATCAGAATGGAGACAGGAAGTGGGGGAAAAGCGGGGGACAGCAGACCCGCAGGATTCAGGTAAGGGGAGGGAGACAGGCCAAAGCAGGAGAAAAAGCTGGGGATGACAGAGCTGCAGGATCCAGGTAAGGGGAGGGAGGCAGGCCCCACCCCAAGATGCAGGAAACGGGGGAAAAGCTGAGGACAACAGAGCCGTGGGATCCAGGTAAGGGGAGGGTGGAGAGGTTTTGAACAGCTAAGGAAGAAAAATTTGTCAGTTTGTCATACTGTGGTGGCTTGCGTGTTGCTATGAGGCTTGAGGCTGTGCCACTGGTATTCAAATGCAACAGGGTTGCACATGGTGCACAGGTTTCAACGCAGCTTATAGACTGAGACAGACTAGGAATAAGGAAGAAGCCATCCACTTCTCAAATAATTGGCCAGGGAAAACTTTATGAATAGCAGAGAAACACTGTGATACATCACTAGGCAACTTTATGAATAGCCTGGAAACATTGTCCAATACAGTGCAGGAAGATGAGCCCCTTAGGTTGGAAGGCACTCAAAATACGCCTGGGAAAAAAGAGCTGCCTCCTCAGAGTAGAACCAAACTTAATGATATGGATAAAGTAAAGCTTTTCAGACCTCCATTTGCTGACATTGCATGACTCCAATTGAGGAGAAACAGATGCAAGCATCCATTGATAATCAGAACATGGAATGTATGAAGTATGAATCTAGGAAAATTGGAAGTTGTAAAAAATGAAATGGAACACATAAAGCTTGATGTTCTAGACATTAGTGAGCTGAAATGGATGGGTTTTGGCCATTTTGAATCACACAACTATATTATCTACTGTGCCAGGAATGAAATTTGAAGAGGAATGGCACAGCATTCATCATCACAAAGGATGTTTTAAGATCTGCCCTGAGGTACCATGCTGTCAGTGATAGGATAATGTCCATACACATAGAAGGAAGACCAGTACTACTACTATTCAAACTTACACACCAACCACCAAAACCAAAGAGGAGGAAATTGAAGATTTTTATCAACTCCTACAGACCGAACATGCAATCAAGATATGTGTTAATTATCACTAGTGATTGGAATGCAAAAGTTAGAAACTGATATTGGAAAATTTGGACTTGGTGACAGAAATAACACTGGAGATCACATGGTAGAATTTTCCAAGACCAACGACTTATTCATTGCAAATACCTTTTTTTCAACAACACGGTGGCTATACATGTGGACTTCTCCAGATGGAGTACAGAGGAATCAGATTGACTACATCTGTGGCAAGAGGCTATGGAAAAGCTCAGTATCTTCAGCCGAAACAAGGCTAGGAGCTGATTGTGGAACAGATCATCAACTGCTCCTATGCAAGTTGAAGTTGAAGACAATTAAATCCACAAGAGCCAAAATATGACCTTGAATATATCCCCCTGAATTTAGAGACCACCTAAAGAATAGATTTGATGTATTGAACACCGGTGACTGAAAACCAGAAGAATTACGGGATTACAGCAAGAACATCATCCATGAAGAGAGCAAGAGGTCATTAAAAAGGTGAGAAAGGAAGAAAAGACCAAAATGGATGTCAGAAGAGACTCTGAAACTTGCCCTTGAGCAGATAGTAAGTAGCTAAAGCAAATGGAAGAAATGACAAGATAAAAGAGCTGAACAGATTTCAAAGAGCACCTCAAGCAAACAAAGCCAATTACTATAATGAAATGTGCAAAGACCTGGAGTTAGAAAACCAAAAAGGAAGAACATGCTCAGCATTTTTCAAGCTGAAAGAACTGAGGAAAAAAATTAAGCCTCGTGTTGCAATATTGAAAGATTCTATGGGCAAAATATTGAATGATGCCGGAAGCATCAAAAGAAGATGGAAGGAATACAGTGTCACTGTACCAAAAAGACATGGTTGATGTCCATTCATTTCAGGAGGTGGCATATGATCAAGAACCAATGGTACTGAAGGAAAAAGTTGTAGCTACACTGAAGGAATTGGCAAAGAACAAGGCTCCAGGAATTGATGGAATGTTTCAACAAATGGGTGCCCCGTTGGAGGCAGTCACTCATTTATGCCAAGAGATTTGGAAGACAGCTACCTGGCCAACTGACTGCAAGAGATCCATATTTGTACCCATTCCAAAGAAAGGTGATCGCACACAATATGGAAATGATCAAACAATGTCATTTACATCGCATGCAAGTAAAATCTTACTAAAGATGTATCAAAAACGGTTGCAGCACTGTATTGACAGAGAACTTCCAGAAATGCAAGCTGGATTCAGAAAAGGATGTGGAACGAGGAATATCACTGGTGATGTCAGATGGATCTTGGCTCAAAGCAAGGAATACTAGAAAGATATTTACTTGTGTTTTATTGACTATGTAAAAGCATTTGATTGTGGGGATCATAACAAATGATGGATCATACAAATCATGGATAACATTGAGAAGAATGGGAATTCTAGAACACTTAATTGTACTCATGAGGAACCTGTACATAGAATCAGGAGGCTGTCATTTGAACAGAACAAGGGGATATTGCATGGTTTAAAATCAAGAAGGGAGTGCATCAGGGTTTTATCCTTTCACCATACTTTTTCAATCTGTATGCTGAGCAGATAATCCAAGAAGCTGGACTATATGAAGAAGAACATGGCATCAGGACTAGAGGAAGAGTCCTTAACAACCTGTGATATGCTGACGACACAACTTTGGTTGCTGAAAGTGAAAATGACTTAAAGCACTTCCTGATGAAGATTGAACACTACAGTGTGCAGTATGGATTACATCTTGATATAAAGAAAACAAAAATCCTCCCAACTGGATCTATAAGCAGCATCATGATAAATGGAGAAAAGATTGAAGTTGTCAAAGACTTCACATTGCTTAGTTCTACAATCAATACCAATGGACGCAGCAGTTAGGACATCAGATGACTTATAGCAATGGGCAAATTGGCTGCAAAGATCCTCTTTCAAGTGCTGAAGAACAAAGGTGTGTCCTTGAGGACTAAGATGCACCTGACACAAGCCATGGTATTTTCAGTTGCCTTATATGCATGTGAGAGCTGGACAAGAGCTAGACAATGAAGTAAGGAAGACCAAAGAAAAGTTGATGCTTTTGAGTTGTGCTGGCAAAGAATGCTGAAAGTAACATGGACTGCTAAAAGACCTAACAAATCTGCCCTGGACGAAGTGTAGCTCCTTGGAAGTGAAAATGGCCAGACTTGATCTCACCTACTTTGGTCATGTCAGAAGGGACCATTCCTTGGAGAAGGATGTCATGCTTGGTAAGTGGAGGGTCAACAAAAAAGGGGAAGGCCCTCAACGAGATGGATTGACACAGTGGCTGCAGCAATGAGCTCAAGTATAGCAAGGATCCTGGAGCTGGCACAGGACTGGGCAGTGTTTCGTTCTGCTGTGGATCAGAGACGACTCAACAGCACCTAACAACAACAGTCAGAATGGAAAGAGGATGGTTTACATTTGCCTAAATATTTTTCTTTCTCCTGTATGTCAGCACATTCAGACTTCATAACAGCTCTGAGGTAGTTATTATCATCCCCAGTTTACAGATGAAGGTAGATTTGGGTTTAGAGAGGTGACATTGACTTGTCCAAGGCCACACAAACTAGATAGTGGAAGAATTAGTATTTGTTTAGCTAAATATGTTTAAGGGAACATATCACATACTTTCAATTACTAATATCACTTTATCTATTAAAAGTAAGTACTTTTATTTGTTTTTCACTATTTACATTTCTTTTTCACTTAGCAAGTATTTTTTGGTATTTTAGAACTTTGCCTGGTTTTTATTCACTCATTAATTGTTGCAGTATTTGGATTGTGAATGTAAAATGAAATGTTAACGTGGCATTTGTTTTCATTATTTTTTAATTAAAATGTTGTGAATAATCTCTGATCAAGCAAGCCCTGTAGACTTTAAGTGTCTACTGTTTTTGTAGACTAGCTATATTTTGTATACCCCAGGTGAGTTGTTGTAACGTTTAGTCAAGGGATTGAAATTTCTGGCAGCAATTTGATGTTGCTGATAACTCAGGGAGTGAAAAAAAATAGTGAAGCAGTGTATGGTATTGGCATAATGGACTGTATTTAAAGCTGTTAATTTTGGCTCTACTTTTAAGTGTAAGTGAGAAAATCTAATGTTTGCCAAACTGAGGAGAGTGAAACCAGTAGGGAAAGAATCATCATATTCCAGCTTTTAAGAGGATATTTTAAAACACAGTTAAAACTTAAATTATAGTTTATTACTTGACAATGTCTTTAAATAGCATAGAGCACTTACTCAATTAAAATTTTTTTTTTTTTAAGTGATTATGTTTTTAATTGGTTGGTCACTTTTTATGACCTTCGGGTTTTTCTTTACTTATATATGAATTCATTGTACCGTATGGCTTAATAGAATGTGTAGATGTCATGAGCCCTCTGTTTCCATACCTTACTCGTTGTGTAGCTGCCTTGTACCAGATTAGAGTAATACAAATAAAGCACACTTTTGTAGAAGTATAGAGATTGTCTGAGATATATACCCTATACATGCATGCAAATCATCTGTTTTACATCTAAATATAAAGCAACTCATATTTAGTTACTGTTTCAAGTATATGAGTATGTATGAAAAGAGTTTGTAAGCTTTTCCAGCACAGGATACACTTGGCGCAGAAACAGCTTTATTATTCATTGCACAGAGCTCACTATGTCTTTTCCTCTGCATCTCTGTTAACACTTGATTCCAAAGAACTTCTTTCACTTCTTACTGCTCTAAACTGATCTTTATATTATGTATCAGTGTATAAAACAATTCTCTTAGAGTAGTCTTGTTCCATGATACTGGAGAAAACGGTTTATTAGTTGTTTTTAATCCCACAATGTCTAGTCATATTAAACTGGTAAGCCTTGGTGGGTGAAGTGACAGTTTTCTACCTTATCCATGAGCAAATACTGGATTCTGGAGTTTTCCCAGCCCCCTAGCACAACAAAAAAGAAGTCCTTTTCTAATAACACACTCAAACATTTAGCTGTAAGAATAGGTTTTTTTTTTTTTTTGCAAAACAATATTCTTTCCCTCATTTTGGGAATTTGGAAAATACAAAGAAAAATAAAATCTGTTATTTTTACTGTCCAGTGAAATGTGTTAAAATTTAGATGTGTTTTTCATTATTCTGTTTATTTACTTAAATAAATATGTTTGCATATTTATGTATAAGAAATTAAATGAGATCTGACATAATCAGTTTTTCTCCCTTTTTCATGTAATATTGATAGTTTTTTCCCATGACATTCAATGTATGTTGAAATCTTCCCTTTAATAGTGATACAATATTCCTGCATATGCTATACCATAATTTAACCATATTGTAATTTGTTAATGTTTCAGGTTGTTTACATATTTTTTGTGATTATAAATAATCCTGTGATGCTCATCATTATATATAAATTATTACCTGAAGTTCTTACTTCCTTTGTATAATGTCCTAGAAGGCAAGCTAATGCTTCCAGAGTGCCTTCTAGAAAGGTCAAGTTTTTTTTTAAGTAGAATAAACAAATAGCAGGCATGACTCCATTTTTGCAGTTATTTAACTCATATTCTATGGCGTCACATGTTTATATGGTGTATATAGAGGGAAGTATCAGATTTGTTTTTTTGTGAGCTTTGGCAATAGTTGAGACATCACGCAGTTGATTGGATCCTTCAGAGATAAATTCATTGACTCTTAAGCATGTTATGAGAACCTGTGACAGTGACAAGACTTGATTTTGATTCTTTTGATCTTTAGTACAGTGACCAAGTAAATAGCTAGTGTTTGTACACCTTTTCATTTAATGAATCACTCATTCTTTGAGCAAAGCAAACTAAAACATTGTTCTTTATTCCATTTACTCCTCAAGAGAACTAGATTGTCACAGTGATTTAAGAATCTGTGAATAGTAAAATTCTAGCTAGTACATTTGTATTCTTCTTTAAGTCTACCTACCCATAATAGTAGAACTTTGAGTGGTATCTTCTTTTTAATGAGGAATCCTTAGAAGGCATAAATATCATAGCCCATTATGATCCAAATATGTGATTCAGTTATTTGCACCTATTGTGTCTTGACTCTTTGTAAGTAAAGACTGTGTAGATGAGTTCTTGGATATGCTGTGAGCCAGGTACTATGCTGTGTGCTGTAATGCATAGGTATGTACATGAGGCACATTGTCTGCCCTAAAGAAGGCTGAACAAATGAATTTGGATATATATTATTGTAACAGAACTATAGTCCTGTGAAAGCATAGTGGAGGACCTTTTTTTTTTTTAATGAATAACACTCTTTTTGGGTACAATATAGAAATCTGAGATTTAGAAACACGCTCACTGGAATATCAGACTTTCATAATTGATAATTCTAATTATAAATTATATTCTATTTTAATTTAACAGTTTACTTGCTTTTCCTTATGCTGTGCCTTTTTCTTTCATTTTCTAATCTCCCCCTCTATTTTGTTAAGCTAGTAAACTTGGTTTGTAACTGTTTTATAAATTGACAGACCTCTGTAACAGAAGGGATTAGATATTTTAGTAGATATAAATATAATTCATTTGTTAAGCAAGTTTTATCAAAAAAGTGGTTCTTGTGCTTTGATATAAAGTTAAAGCATGATTTACATTTCTTGGTCATTTTTAATGCCTGTTTTCTAAAAATACTTAACCAAGTATTTTAAGTAAAAATAATTAACCAAGTATTTTGTGAGACTTTAGTATCAAAAATAGTATATACAACCAATCACAGATGCAGGATTAGAATTAACTTAAAGTTGGTATAAATGGATTATGGGCAGCTTGGTTTTTGTGGCTTTTAAGAGTCCCACCATTCAGAGACTACAAATAAAGAAGAAAATGTTTTGAAGCGGGCTCATAGATAAAAGTACCTTGTAATATAACCTCTGAGTGTGTTACCTTGGACTGACATGACATTGGATGATGGCAAATATATTATAAAGGCCTTTTTAGTCACAGACATTGCCAAAATTAACACATAGGTCAAATATTCTTAGAACAATCTTATTTCTAAAGCTCTCATAAGGTATGCTAAGGTTTTCCAGTAAAAAAGAACAAAATTTTGTTTAAATTTTCTCCTTGAGAATATATTAATCAGTGATATTTTTATTGAGTGTGTACTTTGGACTTAGCCATTTGATAGATGATATGTAGGCCAATAGAAAAAGAATGTGATGTGCCTGCTTTCATAGGCAGAGGAAATTATGAGAACAAATGTAGCATTGGGACTGGCATGCTCAAGGACCAATGTGGAAACCAGCCCACTGAAGGAGAGGTGTATGTTGGATAATCATGAGCAGTAAAGTCTGACAGTACCTGGAAAACTAGGCAGAGGTGTTTGGTCTTTTTACGGTAGGTAATAAGAATCCATAGTGAAGAAGTTACTTTTAGAGTTTATAGTGTATGTTGTGGAATCAGATCAAATTGGTAGATTAAAGTCCAGATCATGTAGGCTTTTGAAACCCAGTGGAGAAAGTTGAAATTAAAAACAATAGGAATTAGGAAGTTTTTGACCAATTTGACAAGTTCTGGGTTTTTGCCATGATGAAATTAATATTTTCAGGATGTTTAATAAGACAGGGCACACTAGAGCTGTTTACATGGTAGAAAAATTTGAAATTGGGAAGCCAAAGGGCATGAGGGCCTACTTGTTGAGCTGGCATTAATATATTTTGAGAGAAAATGCGTGTTCATGGCAAACTTGGCAAACTGAGTTCTTTCACATACTCATTGAACAACTATTACTGAGTATATGCCAAGCACTGAAGAATCAGTGGTATAAAATAACACAGTCTGGGCCTCAGTTGGCTGGCATTTTGTTGGAGAATACAAGGAATGAAATAAAAGTAAATCAAATATCTGCACCAGGATTTCCAGTTTGGACAATTAGAAGAAAATGGGGCATACATTTGATAGGTAGATTAGGAGCAAATTGTAGAAGGATATCGGGGAGAGGGCAAGATAATATTATGTTTGAATCAGCAGATCAAAGTAGAGTGATCTTAATGGTTGAAAATGTTGGACTGGAGTATAAATTAGAGTTTTCTATTTAGATTCTTCAGGGTGCTGTGGATTATAAAAGTATATGTTTAATCTGTAATGTGGTCTTGAGTATCATGTTTGCTTACTCTTTTTAAACCACATGAAAGTACATGGCTATTTCTTTTTCTAAATTTTCTCCAGAGTCTCATGTTGTTTGGATTTTGATAAGTATTTAACTGTTTCTTCATTATTTCCTTTCTTGAAGAGTTTTCCACATCATGCTAATCACAGAGATATAATACTGAGTTTGGGGAAAGTATTTGTCGTGAAATAGAGATTCTGATTATTTCAATTAGCTAGGAAAGAAATATTAATGGGGAAATTGATAGTGATGTTTTAGGTTCTTGGTTTGACATATAGGTCTTCAGATTCCAAAAAGATGACTGCTTTAAGAGTCAGTTCTTTTTCTTTAATTCCAAACCTTCATTTTCATCCTTATGACAGCCTTCTTGTCCTCTAAGGGATAACATTAACTACATGTATTAATTGTGTACAGCATAAACAGAAATAAGGAAATGTTTCCTGTCTTTAACTTGGGCCTCCTTTTCTTTTCTTTTCTCTTAAGGAACAACTACCAAAATCACTACAATCCCAATGACTTCCAAGCCCAATGTGATTGTTGTACAAAAGACCACAGGAAAAGGAACAACCATTCAAGGCCTCCCCGGCAAAAATGTTGTCACAACATTGTTAAATGCTGGAGTAAGTAAAAGCTTAAACTGCAGACTCAGCAATGTACTGAGGATTTTAAAGACTGGCTGTACAAATATTTGCCTAAAGACTTCAGAACCCCACAATGGCCAGAATGGCTTGATTTAGCACTGCTGCGATGTAATAACTGTTGACATACCACCCACTGATGCCATTTCCACAGTAATTTCTAAAGCATATTGCTTATAGCTAGGATGTTTGTCACTAAGATTTAGATGCTTAGCTTGGTTCCAGATGGAGAACTTCATTGACTTAACTATGGGGAGATCCCTGGTTAGAGGACAATTTGGTTCCTGCTTATGTTCAATAGTTATTGACCTAGTATTTAATCTAGGCTGAGAAAAGAGAAATATTTGGGATTAAGACAAATTAATTGATGGAGATTTGTCACTTTGATTTTTACATCTGTGGGCTAGTTAAAAAAAAAAAATGAAGTAAATAATTGATTCAGTTATTGTTCTGAAGGCATTTGAGCAGAGTAGTTAAGATCTTTCTAGTAAGAGACACCTAGGTTTTGTCTCTCAATATTGTAGTAGTTGGACCCCATTGGGTTTCCAAGGCTATAAATCTTTACGGAAGTAGATTGTCCAGTCTTCCTTCCATGGAGCAGCTGGTGGGTTTGAGCTGCTTGCTGACCTACAGGTTAGCAGTCAAGTGCCTTATCCACTACACCATCAGAGCTCCTTAGTTTGACTTTAGGTAATTTATTTGACCTCTCTGATCATTAATTTGCTCATTAGCACATTATAGGTGATAATATCTACCAGTGAGATTGTTCAATAACTGGTAGCTGTTTTGAAAGTGCTTAGGAAGGTGCCTGGCACAAAGAAGTCCTCAATAAATCATTTTCTTCTCATTACTCTCAGTATTTAACTAACTGTTTAGGCTAGGTTATGTCCCTACCTTGCCTGACTTTGTTAAAAAATAGAATGCTGTATTTCAGTAAAGTAGATCTCAATAAAAGCTTCTTGGGCATCACATTCCTTACAATGTTGTTAGAGGCCCTGCATTAGATTTTTTCAATACATGGGAAAACTTAAATTCTTCCCAGCCTTGGTTCACTCAGTAAGCCAAAAGTAAAGCCAAGGTTAGAATTCAGACTTTGAGAAACCTTTATAGTATGATTTGAAATTCCATAGAACTTGATGTGTGAGAAGGGATGCCATATACCTTAGGCATTAGGGTTACATAGATCAAAGACTCATGTGTAATCACTTGATTAGACATATCTGATGCATATGTACCTGTACTTATTACTTGCTCATCTGTGCATGTCTCACACACACAACAAAATAGCTTTTTTAAAAAACAGAGCCTGCTATTTATTTTAATTAACTTTAAATAGGTCATCCTACTTGGACAGGGCCAGGCAAGCTATTTAAAAGGCTCTTATCAAATGAACTAGAAAATGTTGCCGTGAAGGAAGGTGGGTGTGTGTGGAAATAAATAATTGCGTGACTGTCAGACCCCTCTTATTTCTTTTAGATAAATACAACAGGTAGTTAAATTTCTGAGAGTTGTGATCATAGCTCATTTTCATAGAGTGATTGCTCTTTGCCAGCTCACCTGGATGCTTTACTGAGTTTAGATGGCTGCATATTTAGATGATGAATGCTAAAAATTAGGAAAAACTGATAAGTTGAAAAATTTCTGATTCTTTAATTTCCTTTTTAATCTTATGAATTTAAATTTATTATTTTAATAATTTAGTAAAATCACTGTGTGTGTGAACTTATTTTGATTAAATTCAAGTAAAAGGACTTCAGGCCATGCATGAACATAAAGTGATACTTAAGTATAATATAAAAAAGTACAAAGAATGGTGAAAAGTTAATGGACTCAAGCTGCCTAATGAATAGACTAAAGTGATTTTAGTAGCATACTAATAGTAAAATGTGGGGAAGCTCTTTAACTTTTTCCTTCATATGTTTTCATATAACCTTAAAAAAAATGTTACTATTGCTGCTGATTTCATCTCTTCCTTAGACTTTTTCACGTACACATTCCTCTGTCAATTGTTATGATTTCATATTTGGGGAACTTGGGGAGTTTACTTTGTGTGAGTGCATTTAACTACTGGCATATTACACAGTAATAGAATTTTTATTGCATAAATGTTCATTTCAGCTAAATTAGAAAATAAAGATTAACGTGTATGTATGGGAAGGGAAAGACCCATAATTCCAATTCTTAGAGATAATCACTGTTAACGTTTTAGTATAATCTTTCAGAATTTTCTGACTCTATTTTAATATACGTATTGTGTAAGTGGGATGGTATAATAAGTATTCTTACATGCGGTATTATTATTATTATTATTAATTCATTCTTTAGGAATCAGTTCTTTCTTTGGACAGAAAGTTGGTTGAGATGACTTGTCAGGTCATTTCATCCAAGTCTAGGATTTTTGATCACCTAGACATATTGTACTTTGTCATATAATCTATAGACCTTTTCCCATGATTCTGGTAAAAGCAGTCTTTGATTTTTAAGTAATCCAAAATGTGATTTATCATTTAAATTCCTATGTAATCATTGACTTCAATTTAGGGAGAAAAGACTATTCAGACAGTGCCGACAGGAGCAAAACCAGCTATCATCACTGCTACAAGACCCATCACCAAAATGATTGTAACTCAGCCAAAAGGAATTGGCTCCACAGTTCAACCAGCAGCTAAAATCATCCCAACAAAAATTGTTTATGGACAGCAAGGGAAAACGCAGGTGAGCTTTAAGAGCTGGTGATTTTTCTTGGCTTTTGTATATTTTATAAATTCCTAAAATTTCTAGGAAAAAACATGAAGGAAAAGATCAGTAACCTAAGAAAAATTCAGATTGTTAAAATTTAGAATTAAATATATATTTATTTAATTTCAAAACCTGTGTTTCTCCCTTCAGTACTTCTCTAGGTATCTAAATATTTGTTTCATGTCATCAACAAAGATCAGGAAAAGTGTCCTCCTAGAATAATTGTTTTTGAAAGTACATATTGTTATTTGAGTAGATGGTTAAGGTAGGATGAGAGTTGTTCAGAATCTCTCAATGAAATATATTTACTTTTTCTAAGCTACATGGCCTACAAAAACATGTTATTTACTTATAAAATCTGCTTCACTTGAGCCCTAAATCATGGAGAAGCTAGAGACTTGTTCATTTGCCATCCAACAGAAGATAAAAGAACTTTTCCCAAAGATTTTGCTTGGGAATTTGAGGCTTAGGATGTAATCTTATGTTGCTAGGATACTGTTTATTTTGCAGGTATTTAACTTTTTCTGAAAACATCAAAGGAAGCAGTGTCAGTGAGTATTTAGAACTTTGATCGAGCAATGCGATCTTAGAATTTTTGTAAAAAGTATTAATTTACATAAAAACTAATAATTTGCCTTTTGGATCTGTTACCTAAGAAACATAGTCAAATAGTTTATGTATCTAAAAATATAAATTTTGTGATTAGAAATAAGACACCAGTCCAAATTGCCTATTGATTTCCATCGGTAAAAATTTCATTTTCTCCATAATATATATAAGTCATAGTTGTTGTTGTTAGGTGCTGTCAAGTCAATTCTAGCTCATAGCAGTCTTATGTACAACAGAATGAAACACTGCCCTGTCCTGTGCCATCTACAATCATTGTTGTGCTTGAGCCCATCATTGCCGCTGCTATGTCAGTGCATCTCGTTAAGGGTCTTCCCGTTTTTTGCTGACTCTTTACTTTACAGGCATGATAATCTTTCTCCAGAGACTGCTTCCTTTTGATAATATGACCAAAGTACAAGAGATGAAGTCTGGCCATTTTTGCATCTAAGAAACATTCTTGCACTTCTTCCATGACAGATTTGTTTATTCTTCTAGCAGTCCATGGTATTTTCAATATTCTTTGCCAACACCATAGTTTATATGTATCAGTTCTTCTACCATCTTCCTCATTCATTGTCCAGCTCTCATATGCATTTAAGACTATTGAAAATACCATGATTTGTTCTTTTTTTTTTTTTATTGTGATTTGGGTGAAGAGGTACAGAGCAAATTCACTTTCCATACAGCAGTTCACATATACTTTGTCTCATGTCATTGACCACAGTTTCCCACAATGCAACAGCTCCCCTCCCACTTCCTCCCCATAGTTACCTCTTCCC
>NW_006921661.1:4511077-4512504 GCF_000298275.1 Orycteropus afer afer | reverse complement strand
TTCATTTTTCTGCAAATGGATCTCCAGTTTTGCCAGCACCATTTATTAAACAAACATTCTCTTCCCCATTTAATGGATTTTGGGCCATTGTCAAAGATCAGCTGTCTGTAGGTCGATGGATCTATATCTGGGTTCTCAATTCTATTCCATTGGTCTGTGTATGTGTCATTAAACCAATACCAGGCAGTTTTGACTACTTTGGCTGTATAGTAGGTTTTGAGATCCGTCAATGAAAATGCCATGGTTTGGGTCAGGCACACTGTAGTTTTCAAAATGACATCTTTATCCTTTAACACTTAAAAGAGGTCACAGTACAGTGCATGTTTTCATGCTTGAATTCCTGGAATTGAGTGACTTAATAGAGTCAAAAAAAGTTTAGAGTCTTATATATGGTAGAAATGAAAGTGTTGTGGTCAGTTAACATTTTTCTTTCATGGATCCGATTGAAGTCAACTCCAGGAGTACAAATTTTAAAATGGAATTGTACAGTTTGAAAATATTCTCCCATTTCACTTGTTTCATTGCGTATTGTTTTAACCTTTGCCAGGAAGTTGATCCATCACACATTCCATGTTGCTTCAAATAGTTGTCTAAATCAGTGTTCTTCTGGGGTTTTCTTCAAAGATGACTTAGTTCCCAAACAAGTTTTCTTTCTGTAGATGTGTCAATTAGGAATTTCATGGTTGCTAATAAAAAGAAACCTGAAGAATAGTGTCTTAAGCAAATTAGAGTTTTGTTTTTATTATGCTAATAAGAGTTCAGAGGAAGGCAGTCCTGGCTGATAGTGTGGCTCACAGATTTCCAATGGGAATCTCGTCTTCTTGTGTCTTTCTGTTTTGCCATCCTTAGCTGTGGCTATCATCCTACTGTATACCCTACAGGTTGTAAAATGACTCTTAAACTCATTATAACCCAAAAAAACTAAACCCATTGCCATTGAGTCTATTGTGATTCATAGTGACCTTCATTGGGCTTCCAAAGCTGTAAATCTTTGCGGAAGTAGATTGCCTCATCTACCTCCTGTGGAGCAGCTAGTGGGTTTGAACTGCCGACCTTCAGGTTAGTAGCCAAATGCTTTATGCACCATGCCACCAGAGCTCCTTTAAAGTTATTATAGGTAACAGAAAATAGAGGCTTTTGTCAGAATCATGGTGGTTGCAGTCTGGCCTATGCAACTTAAAAAGTTGTATGTGGGAGTTCTGGCAAGATGGCGGACTAGGCAGAAGGATTGCAAAGACTCTCTTCAACAAAGAAAAGGGAAACCAATTAACACAGACACGGAAGATAATCTTGGACCCCTGAGCCTTGAAGGGAAGGATACAGAATTGGACTAAACCTCAACTAGCAGAAGAATTTGCGTGAAAATACCAAAAAAAGGAGACATACGGAGCTGAGGTCTGACAGCGAACTGAGTGACCCTGACAGTA
>NW_006921661.1:4449429-4502802 GCF_000298275.1 Orycteropus afer afer | reverse complement strand
ATCTATTGGAGGAAATTTTCTTTGTTGGTTACCAGGGGTGGGAGGGGAGAGGAGGGAACGCTGTTAGATAGATAGAGATAAATATTGATTTGGGTGGGAAAAAAAATTAAAAGTTGTATGTGAGTTAACTGTATTTTTCCATAGATTGAGTTAGTCTTTCATGAACAGTACTTTGCCCAAAGCATGATAAATGGACGGATGCTGAATTCCATGTCTGAAAAATATTAGTTCATGACCTAGAAGTTTAGCGTTGTAAATAGTGCTCTGAAATTTCATTTGGATATGTTTCTGCTTTTCTTCTAGGTTCTTATTAAACCCAAACCAGTGACGTTTCAAGCTACAGTTGTTAGTGAACAAACAAGGCAGCTGGTAACAGAAACATTACAACAAGCATCCAGGGTAGCAGAAGCTGGTAATTCATCTATTCAGGAGGGAAAAGAAGAATCACAGAGTTATACAGATAGTAGTTCCTCTTCTACAGAGTCCTCCCAAAGTTCCCAAGGTAAGAGACATTTTACTTCTGATTTATATAATCATCACTGACATAGTGCCCTAGTTCTAAAATAGAAGTTGGATCTAGAGATTCCAAAACAAACTTTCATGTTTTAATTTGTTGATCCTTTTGATTTCTTTTGTTTGATATTAATCACTGGCTGAAGTTTATTTTTGGTGAAACTTACTATTCTTCCTAATATGGCTTATGTTCATTAAATAATTGGTAAACTTTAGAGGATGATTTTGTCAGGTAGGTGCTATTAAACTACATAGACCCATGATTCCCAGATGGTAATTCTCATATTCCTCTTGTTTTGCTTGGGTAAGTAGGGGGAGAAGTATACAAGAAAGGGAATATACCTTTTGAAGTAGTTGTTCCTGAACCTTGAGGATCAAGGTAGCTGGAAGTGGGCCATTAGTAAGGTGACCATACATTCCAGTTTGTATGGGACAGTCCTAGTTTATACCTATTGAGCTAGTATAATTATTAATGGCATGCCCTTTTCACTCAAAGGTATCCCAGTTTAGCTGATAACTATGCTTGTCCACTTATAAGGAGCAAGTTATGGTGCTAAACTCTCCAACTGGCAGGTCTCTTGAAATAAATTCATGATCATAGGCTTTTGAGATCTTCTATAAATCTAATACTCATATCTATCACTTATCTTAACTGCTCTTATTGTCAGATGGTATATTTATATCTATGTTTATGCGTTCTGATGCATATAAGCAAAACTGTTTCTCTTTCCTTGCTTATTCCTCACTCACTCCATTCCCACTCCTTGCCTCCTCATTATCCCCTCTGGAGTGCTTTCTTAGCCTTAATGTTTCTAGTTTAAATTCTTCGTATTGTGCAAACAATGTTATTTAATAAACTGAATCTGGACTCTTTCCAGATTGGTCTTACATGGGTCAAATTTCTGGTTATTCCATTAATTCAATTAACAACTACTAGTTGAATCTTGTACATTGTGCTAGACCCTATAGAGGATGAATAAAATGTAGTTCTTACCCTCTAGGAACTTAATATCTAGAATAGGGGATGAAAGTGTACAGATAAAACCCTAGTACCAGGTAGTATTTTGTTAGTAACAAACAAAAACCCCAAAGGCTGAAAGTTTACACTCTAGTGAGACAGTGATGTGAAAGAAGTAGCCTTTGAAATGGTCCTCAAACACTCATGAGTTAAAAATAAATAAACATGTTGATTTTTAACAAACAATATAGCACTTATTTCAGAAAGTAGATCGTTTTCTTCAGCTTATTATCAATGATAGTAATGTTTTCTGAATCAGTTTGCTAAGATCTACTCATTCTTTATTATGTATCAATTTATGTGCTAGTTACAGTGGAGTGATGCTTATTCTCTCTTTCAAACTTAGTGATTTGATATTAATTCCATTCTTAGTTCAACAAACCAGCTTCATTATCCTCTTTTATTTTCATGTCTGTGGCTCCTTGAATATTTTCTTTTTTTGCCCTTGAGAGTTCCCTCCCCCACTCTCATAGAAGCTAGGTAAAATATTTAGCTATAAGTTGGTGTCAAAGGGAGACACAAACAGTAAAGATCTCTAGACCCATCTACTTATCTTTCTGTCTCTCTGTCTGTCCCTCCATCCACCTATCCACCCATCCATATGTGAATAATCTCAGGGATCCTTTGAAATTGCTAGTCTTTTCCTAAGGAAGCTGTAAGCCATTGCCAAAAGGGTGTGGAGGCAGGGTCTTCATCTGACTTCCTCTGGCTTCTCAAGGGGGAGAAGGAATCACCATCAGCAGCCCGAGGCTGATTCCTATGAGGTGGAGGTCAGACGTGCAGCTACCCTTCAATCTGTTTGCCATTTCTGATATCAGCCATTCCTTCCATGGAACTCTCCATTTCTCTGCTGAGTTTGATAATTTGTTGCAGTGGCTATATAGAACTCACAGATAATACTCACGATTATGGGGTTTATTAGGGAAGTAATAAGTTGCAACTCAGGATCAGAAACAACTCAGGATACAGTTCTTCAGTCGGGACATGTTCTTGTCAGCCGTGCCACAGGTCTGCTTCTCTATGGCCTTGGCCTTTTCCCTGTTCAGGCAAATGTTACAAAGCTCTTTCAGCTTTGCTGGTGCCCAGCGAGGCACCTCACTCCACCAGCAAGCCTCCTGGCACTCAACTTTTTTGCTCCATAGGCCAGGAAGCTTGCTGCTCTGTTTCATGTCTGTCTTTTGGATCTACTGCCTCTGCTGCCACGTCTCTGTGTGCAGGAATCTCAGGTCCAAAGGACATGCTCCACTGTTGCCTGTTCTCTTTTGATGGTACTGAGATCCCCCTTTTCTGCCTCTCAGATGGCTCATTTTTAGCCTAGTGGAATGGCAGGACTGACCAATCCCCATATTAGGGTTCCATACACATTATTTGCCTTGGTTTCACCCCCACAAATGTGGTATGTACCTTACTAACATTATTGGCAAGCTGTCCAATCCCTTTGGTGGGGCACAAGCACCTTACATTTGCATAGTTTCACCCATTTTTCTGGTGAGAGTCACAAAGACCATGGCTAGAAGAGCCCTATTAAGTAATTCACTGCACCATAGCCAATCAATACTTCCCAAACATGCCAATATCACTAGTGAGTCTTCAGTTTTCATTCTAAGAATGGGACAAAAGTTTGCCTGTTTTTACAAGTGATTATGTGTAAGGTTTTCTGCTCTTCTGTTTATGTATGATGTAATCTATTTTACTTATTCTTTATCTTTCATTGTGTATTGTTTCTTTTTAAAATAGTCTGTAATACTGAGAATTTTCACAGTTCAGAATAGGTGAACTAATGAAGTTGACTATAAAGCCAGTTTTTGTAATCTGAGTTTGCCCCTCACTTCATATCATTTGTATAGCTTCTTATTAGTACATTCTCACAAATGCAGGGGGCTGGGATTATATATATAATGATTTAAAGAGAAAGGGACAGCAACCAATGTCACAGAACACTATGTGTATAAATTGTTGAATGGGAAACTAATTTGGTGTGTAAACTTTCACCTATAGCACAATAAAATGTTTAAAAAAATAAAAAGAACTGGATTAAGGTTTTGGTCAGTCTAAAATCATGCTGGTTTTTAAATTATACAAGGGCCGTAACTACTAGAAATATGAATACTACAAAGCTGTCCATTTTTCCTTTACATTGCTTTATAGTTTTTAGCTCCTTTTTTTCTTAAGGAAGCTTTATTTTTGATATAATTTCAAACTTTTAAAGTGGCAGAAGTAGTGAGAAGAATTCTTGGCATACTCTTTACCTAGATTCATGACTTGTATACATTGTACCCTATTTGCTTTGTCATTGATTCTCTCTCTTTCTCTGTATATATAATTTTAAATGTTTTTTCACCATTGGAGAGCAAGTTGCAAGCATAATGTTCCTTTACCTTATATTCTTAAATTTGTAGGTATATATTTCCTAAGGATTATTCTCTTCATGAAAGGTCCTTGGGTGCACAAGTAATTTGCAATTAGCTACAAACCCACACAGCAGTGCCATGGAAGAAAGGCCTGGCTGTCTGCTTCTGTAAAAATTATAGCCAAGAAAACCCTGTGGAATAGTTCTGCTCTGTAGCACATGGGGTTACCATAAGTCGGAATCAACTTGATGGCAGTAGGTTTGATTTTTAGTGTTTTTTTTTCCTTCTTCATAACCAAGGTACTGTGATCAAAGTCAGGAAATTTAACAATTGTTATAATTCTATTATTTTCTGATCTATAATCCATATATAAGTTATCAATTGTCCAGTAATACTTTTTTTTTAAAAAAATATAATATTCTTTATATCTTTTTTGCCCCTTATCCATGATGCAGTTCAGAATCGTCCATTACATTTAGCTGCATTTAACTGTCAGAGTTCTTTATTCTCCTTGTCATGGGGTTAGTCCCTCAGCCTTTGTTTGTGTTTCTTGACCTTGACAATTTTGAGGAGTATAGGCCAGCTGCAATAGCCCTTCGAATTGGTTTTGTCTAATGTTTCCTCAGGATTCGATTTAACTGGAATTCCACAGATGTGATGTTTTGTCCTCAGTTTAGGAGGTATATGTCATTTTGTCCAAATACTGATAATGTCATTTGGTTAAAATGGTGTTTTCCAGTTTTCTTCATTGTGAAACAAAACAAAACAAAAAAACCAAACCCCAAGCCCTCTGCCTTTGAGTCATTTCGACCCCTCCTTGGGTTTCCGAGGCAGTATCACTACGGAAGTAGGATTGCTCAACTTTCCTTCCGAGGAGTGGCTGGTGGTTTTGAACCGCCAGCCGTCTGGTTAGCAGGCAAGTGTCTTAGCCACTATGCTACCAGAGCTCCCTTCTGACTCATAGCAACCTTATAAAGTAGAACTGCCCCACAGGCTATAAATCTTTATGGAAGCAAGCTGCCACATCTTTCTCCCATGGAGTAGCTGGTGGGTTCAAACCACTGACCTTTTGTTAGTAGCTGGAAGCTTTAATCACTGTGGCTCCAGGGCTTCTCTCTCTCCACTGTAAAGTTATCATATTTCCCTTTGAGATGAATGATAATTTGTGAGGAGATACTTTGAGACTATATAAATATTTCCCCTATTAAACATTTGTCCACTAGTTTTCGTACTCATTGATGATTTTCTAACGTCTGTCATTCTTTCTACATGTAATAGTTGACATTCTTGTTTAAGGAAAAATCAACCTTTTCTTGACTTTAGATCCTTTTTCTGATGACTTTCCCTACACGAGTTCTGGAATATAAAAGTATTTTTTATGTCAAGGGAACTCCTCCAATCGATTGCCTTAAAATTACATCTAAACTTCCTGTTATCTCCCACTGCTGTGAACGCAGTTTAAGCCCAATACTTCATTCCTGAACTGTCTCCTCACAGGCTAGAATAGAAGTCTTCATCATTACCCTGTTGTAAGGCTTTTCATGATCACCCTGCCAGGGTTAATCTTTCCTTACACACTGTTATTGTTGTTGTTAGGTGCCGTCAAGTCGGCTCTGACTCATAGTGACCCTGTGTACAACAGAACGAAACGCTGCCTGATCCTGCGCCAGCCTCATGGTCCTCGCTATGTTATTCATAAGGTTTTCACTGGCCAATTCTTTGAGGAAGCCCCTTCCTTTTTCCAAAGCTGTTTTAGTCTGGAAGCTCCACTGAAACCTCTCCACCGTGGGTGACTCTGCTGGCATTTGAAACACCAGTGGCATAGCTTCCAGCCTCAGAGTAACACGCAAGCCATCACCATATGACAAACTGACAGACAAGGCCTCCCACACTGTGCTTCCAATATTACTTTGTACTAGCAGCTATTTTAATGTTAGCCATTGTATTTTGTACTTTTTTTTGTTTGCTTATTATAATTCTTTTCATCTTCACTAGGCTTTTCAAGACCAAGGATCATATTTATTTCTGTATATGCAGTATTTAGCAAAGAAGCTAGATTGCACTGAATTGGCAACCATAATAACTGTGGTATAGAGTTTATATGTGCCAACCTTATACACTCTTTGTCACCTGAATCCAAAATGTTTCCTTTCTGGAGTTAATCATAATCTTTTGAGTGGGCCTCTTAAGTGCTGTACTACTGTTGCTTAAATACTGACAAAGCCTAACATTTCAAGGCCATGCTTACTTAGGTCACTTATTGAAGATTTAGTCATATGCCTTCCACAGCTCCTGTGGTAGCCTCATTGGGTTCTAGATACCACTAGTGTGAGACTCCCTTGCTATCTGTACCTCAGTGTTCCAGCATTTAGAGCTGTATATGTTTTTCTTTATATCCTGCCTTATTTCGGAAAGATTTAAGGTTTAACTTGAATACAAGATTACATTAAGTAAAATAGAGGAGAACAAGGAGAGAAAACCAAGGATAGGGATTTAAAATGGAGCAAGGCATGGGGCAAATAAAAAAAGTGCATCCTGTAAAGATATTGCTTAGATAGGCTACAACTCAATTTCTAAGATGATATTTCTTGAAGTTGCATCATCTTGATAGGTGAAGGTGAGGGTGGGGAATAAACCTGAGTTAAAGAAAATGTATTTTGGGCAAGACTTTTCAGAGCCAGTATGTGCCCATATATATTGTGATAAATGAAGAGTTGAATATATAATGTAAAATGTTCCCCAACTTTTGACCATGGAACCCTTCTTTTGCCAAACACTTTGAGGAACTAATGTTCTTGGAACATTTTGGGTGATACTGGGAAGGCCTTGGACTTTATGACAGTGCTTCAGAGGGCAAGTACGTATTACATCACAGAGAGGATATAGGCATCTTGGGCTAAGTTTAGAAGCAATGATTTAGGTGTGTAAGGCATCTGAGAATCATTTTGTATAAGGAATGGTTGGTGGCAACCGGGTATTTATCCTAGAGAAGAGAAGATAAGGAGTAAGTTGGGGTAGGAGGGACGTGGGTGCTATCATCAATTATCTTGAGGACTATTGTCTAGAAGAGGGAAAGGAATTGGTCTTTGTGGATACATAGATGGAAACTAGAACCACTGGAGAAAAGTCACAGGAAGACTTTTCTGATTGTCAGCTGGGCAGAGATGGAAGGAGACAATCTTAGAAAGTGGAGAATTCTCTGGTGCTCCCAGACTGGTAGAGATATTGTGAAAATTTTGATATAGAACTGATCAGGCACTAAGCAAACTTTAAGAGTAATTTAGCTGAGAGGTCTTATACGTCTCTGATAGTGTGATATAGACTTTTTATACTAAAGACATAGGGCACATTCTTCCATGTAGAGAGACGCCTTTGGATTAATAATGAAGTATGTCTATCTAGTACCTAGTATGTAGTAGCTATCCAGTATTTGTTGAGTAACTTGTGGGGAAAGCAGGTCATCATCCTCAAGAGAGGTAGAGGAGTCTAGATGGATGCTTACTGCATAATCAGATGGGTAACATCAGGCTTGATAGGCAGTAGATTTATCTTGCTACAAGTATAAACCAAAAGTAGGGTGGAGAATCACTTAGGGAATGGTTTTCACATTTGACTTTATGTACTCATTCTGTGTCACAGCTGTTGGGGTTGTTGCTATAGTGATACTTTGTGATCAGTATGGGCAGATCAGTGAGCAATTACTCCATCCCCTACAGGATGATGTTTTTGGGTTACAGTCTCTAATAGGTTCTCCCTTGTAAAAGTTTGTCTTCCTTTTCTAATTCCTTTCTACATTATCTCACTATAGATGCAGTCAATGCTTTCTCCTAGATTTTCAGTGTGTCTCATAGAGTTGGATTACACAGTCATTCTTTACCTATAGGTCCTCTCACCTAAACAAGAGGTACTTATATCATCATGAAGATTGCTTATGTTTGAGAACTTAGGTTATATAAAAGGAGTTATTCCCTAACGTAATCAGTTAAGCTTAGAGTCTGTATATCTACTTAGAATGAGTAAAGAAAAACTATTAAGTATTTCACATGTCATTTAATATTGCAAGATTGTGTACTTCAGTCTTCTGCATTTTTTTTGAAGTTCAATGGAAATCATCCATCCTTGGAATGACATATATTCTACCCAGTGTTTTTTGAAATACAGTTTATTAATGGTAATTTAAAATTCCAAATCTGTTGTGTATTGATTTTGTTTTCTTCAAGAAGTCTGTTTTATTTGAATATGTTTTTCCCATTATAATCTAAACTTCAGAGGAGGGATCATGCCTTTATATCTTTCATAATTTTCTATATGATATCTTGGACAAAGGAGTTAAAAATTCAGTGATAGTCTAGTCCGAACTGCTTATTTTATAGATGGAAAACTCAAGTAATTTATTGCTTGATTTGATACACATTTACTACTTATATACATATTTGTTGTATAGCATGAGTATGATAAAAAGAACAATCTTGAATTAGGGCTATAGTTTATTTTGAACTTAATAAAGAGTCTTAGAATTGAGAGAGAATTTTCAGGCCATAATAGCAATAATAATAATATTTCTTTTGTCCTTTGTAGTTTATAAAAGTCTTTTATATATTATTTCATTTTATCCTTAGAAGTCTTAAGTTAGAGAGGTAATTTTCCATTTTAGAAATGATGAAATTAAGACCCAAAGAATCAACTTGCTAGTATTGATAGAGCTGGGGCTATATAACCCATGACTTTTAACTCCAAATGTTATACTTGTCCTGTTATATCATGCTCCTTCTAGGTCATCTGTCCTTTCTTGCTGTTGGTGGACAGGATTTCCTTTCAGTAATTCAGCCATCCAATACATGTTGACTGAGTGCTCATGCTGTAATACAGAACCATTTTCAGGTGCACTGGGGTAAATAAGACTCCTACAACATTTTGTTCTTACTATATACAAACATGCACCCACCTACACAAATACAAACTATTTATTATAGCAGTTATCACATTGAACTGTAATTTGTCTTTTTACATGTCTGTCTCCCCAACTAGATTGTGTGCTTCTTAAGTATCCTCTGATAATTCTGTGAGCTTCTTTATGCCCTCAATGCAAATGTAGATTCTAGCAAATAGGTTCCTAGTTGAAGCAAGGAAGGAAGGAAGGGAGGAATGAGTGAATGAATGAATGCAGAAGTGAAAGACCTTTATGCCCTCTGGGGCTTACAGTCTTGTTGGGGAGATAAAGCATAAAGTTTACAATAAATACAAATATAAAACAAAAACAAATTGTTTTTTTTGTTTTTTTTTTTATAAAAGAGAAACTTTGTTTATAGGGTTTGTTTTTTTTTAACTAATATAAAACAGATTCCCAGCCTGTAGTTCATGTAATTGCTTCCCGGCGTCAGGATTGGTCAGAACATGAGATTGCAATGGAGACTAGCCCCACCATAATTTATCAGGATGTATCCAGTGAATCACAATCAGCTACTTCAACAATCAAAGCTCTATTAGAACTCCAACAGACAACAGGTATGAATTCACATGCTCAATTGAATGAAGCATGTTTTCTCTAGAGATGGGTTGTGCTAAAACACTACCACTGTTATATTTTCTTTGTTATTATTTGAGCACATTTCCCCCCTCTGGACTTGTGTGCGATCGTTGGTACAGTCTGTTTACTTGTCAAAGTACTAATAGAAAGGAGAAAACAAATGACAGCACCCTCTCTCTGTCTTCTGCTTAAAATGGACAGTCCTGTTGCTTCTTACCACCAGAAAGGAGTAGGTCCATTACTCCTAAGCATAAAGGATAAATGCAGTGCAGTTGCCAGTTCTCAACAAGGCTAGAAGGTGGCTGAGTAAAGGGCTCTGTCTTTATATTTATTCCTTAGTATGAGTGAGTGTCCATGGAAAGCTATCCTCATATAATAAGATCTCATCAGTATTTCTAGTTATAAGTTTGTCCTAGAGTCTGTTAAAGATACTCTCAGTTCTACTGACTTTTCTGTTATAGTAGGTCAAAGATACCTCATTCAGTCCTTTCATTTTACTGATAAATAAATTGAGATCCAGAGAGGTTATCCATTTGGTTAGTGACAGAATGATTTTCTTTTGATAACTAGTTCAGTGCCTCCTCTGCTTCTGGGGTGACTTATATTCCTTTTGTTTTGTTTTGTTTTCTTTGTTTAAATGATTGTTTTCACTTACATTATATACTTGGTGGAAATAATTTGAATGATCATTCAGTGGACTTAATTACTGGTTGCTGTTTATTGTAACATCTACTTTACATTACCCAAAGAATGCTAGGAGCTCTGGTAGCGTAGTGCCTAAGGCACTTGACTGCTAACCAGAAGGCTGGTGGTTCAAACCCACCAGCCACTCCTCGGAAGGAAGGTTGGGCAGTCTACTTCCATAGTGATACCGCCTTGGAAACCCAAGGAGGCGTTGCTATGAGTCGGGACCGACTCGATGGCACATAACAACAACAACAACAAAGAATGCTAGCACTTAAATCTTTGGTTAATACTTCTATTGGTGTTACTTTTTATCTTAGGCATTCCTCAGTTTCTTGTCTTTGACACACTCAGCCATTTTCCTTATTGCCTTATAGCCAGTTTCCTCTTAGCACAACTTTAAAAGTTAGAGAGCAGGAACTAACTGAGTAGCCTTTGTAAAAAAAAAAAAAGGGTAGAAATGAGATAGAAAGTAGGTCTATCCACTGAAGCCAATCTTGGTTCCAGATGACTCTCAGACGTTTTTGTAGACTTAGAGAGGCCATTTTTGCCTAACAGTAAACATTTTTATTCTTTGAGAGTCATTGAAGACATTGTAAATTTCTTTGGTGATTATCTTAAATTTTTAATAGATCAAATTAAACTGGTCACTGTGTTTTGCAATTCTGAGTAGCTGTGCCCTAGATCAAATCATACTGTACTGCTTATTTGCCCTTTGTTTTTAGGTTGGTGAGCTCAAGAACACCAGGGACTAACTTGAAGAAGGGTAAAGGAAATGTCCTAAGGAGAGTCTATATCAGGGAAATAGCAAACCCAGTTGTTTGGCCTAGTGATAGTAGGGGGGATTTTAGCCTGATTGTATGAGTCTCAGATATTTTTGTTATGTTTAGAGCACCTTCTTGCTAGTCTGCTGGTTGAGGTTGTACAAGTTGTACACTGTGCAGCCGCACATAGCAGTTCTGCTTCTCTCTTTCCAATTCACTGCCTCCTTAATCACTGCCACTGTGGCACCCCAGAGGATTGGTTCTTTTTTCCCATGGACAACTCTGGTTTTGGTATCTGTTTATAATAAAAGTTAACTTTTCCCCTGACTTTTTTATGCAGTAAAGGAAAAATTGGAATCTAAACCAAGACAACCCACTATTGACTTGAGTCAAATGGCAGTGCCTATTCAGATGACCCAGGAAAAGAGACATTCTCCTGAGAGTCCATCAATTGCTGTGGTAGAGTCAGAACTAGTTGCTGAATACATCACTACTGGTAGGTGTCCTATTAAAAAGTAGTATTAAGGTAGGAGAGCTACCTTTCTGGATTTCATGGGATGGTTGTTTGGGGGAGAATAAGGAAAAGTATATATATATATTTCCAGTTTGCTCTCAGAGCAAATTCATGCTGTCCTTGGGCTTTACTCTGTCTTTAATAACTAGGAAAAAAATCAATAGGATGTTATGGAGTTTGTAAATGATACAGAACTACAAGTGGGCTGTAACTGACTTCTGTGAATAGGGCAGCAGTTGTAGAGAGAGAATAAAGTATCTTTTATGTAAGAACAAGTATTTTCATGCATCTGGATTTTTTATTTATGGGACAGATGGATCAAGGGAGAAAGAAAGTATAAAATTTAGCCTTTATAATGCAAATATATATATATATGGAAAACCTTAAATCTCTATAAATACTTAGGAGTTCTAGTGGGAAGCATATTAGATATTTGTTTAAAATGTGGTCTGGCAGCAAAAAATGCTAATGAGATTTTTGGATGGCATACGTGGAGAAAAAGAACAGGAAGGATAATAGATTCTTTCTCTCATATTCTGGTAAAACCACACCTGGAAAACTGCTTTCTGTTTTGGACACTTCATTACCTTGAGATTTGAAATAGTTCAGAGAATAGTAATGTCAATAATTAAGGGGTTAGGAGAAATGATTAATGAGGCAATATGTAAAGAACTCCTGTCTTAAGTTTTCTTAAGGAGTAATTAAAGGAGAACATAAAGTTAAAAATATTTGAAGGATGTAAATACCAAAGAGGGAAGAAGAATTCTTTGGCATTATTTCAGGTTATATTATTAAGATTAATATTATTAAAATTAACCAAAGGGAAAATCCAGTCTGGGAAAAAAAAGAAAAAGATTATGGAAAGTCATCTAGGGTCTTTCTCTTTCGAGATACTTAGCAGAAAGCCAATTAAAGCAGAGACCAGTATGTGACAGAAACTAGTATTAACCTCTAGGGGTGGTGCAGAGTATCAGATGGTAAACAGATGTAAAGACCTATGATTTCTTCCCTTCCTTGTCCTTTTCAGAGTGCACTGAGGAGGGGACAGAGGTTGCTTTTCCCCTTCTAGGTAAGTGGTGTGCATCCATTTGTAACATTATTGAAGATAACAGACCATTGTTTTTTTGGGGGGGACCATTTAAATGGATGCGCTCTACTCTGATCTGGTAGAGGAAAGGTAAGCTCCACTAGTGAAAGGGAGGGAGAGTTACCTTATGCAGAGAATAGTGGGATTCTTCTTCAGAAATGAGCAATTTGACACTAGAAAAAATGTTTAAAGAAATAAGTGACTATTTTATGGTATGTATATGGCCCAGTTAAGGTCACTTCAGCTGTTCCAAATGTTCACTCTGTGACCTCCTTCTACAGTCTCTTCTCATCATACCCTCGTGACATTGAGCTTTTTCTTTGACTTCAAAGCCAACTGCCTGACCCTGGCCCCTGTCTGATCCTCTGGTGGTGGGTGTTAGTTTTCTCGAACTTTCCTAAACTCCAGGGAATTACTATGAAGAGGTTTATAGTATCCTGAATGAGGATTATTTTTAAATAGTTTTAGTTGGTCTTCTATTAAATCTATTTCATGCCTTAATAAAAAAATTTTCATTATATAAATTAATATGGGCAGCAGAAATGTTCCATTTAATAAGGTAATTTAATCAGAAATTTATTTTTAAAATGTTGTGCATTTCTGATGATGTGTCCCTCAAAAAGAAAAACTCATTAATTTGCTTGCTTTTTTTAAGTATTAGTGTAATTGTTTTTTCTCCTACTCAATCATATTGTAAATGATTTCATTAGTTGTGTAATGTAAATCTTGACTTCCTTTTGGTTGAACACATATAGCCTTAAGATTTTTTATTAACTCATATAATTTAAAATGTACATAAAAACATACTGTGAAATACAGTAAAGTGGTGAAAATTTAAATTTGGAAAAGAATACTGATGGTGCTGGCTATAAGCTCTTGTATCACATGTTGATTGTGTACAGCAACAACAGAAAAATAGCGTTTGTAAATCTAGATAGAATCCATCATAAAAAGAAGCAAAACTTGTTTATATTTCACTGGATAGTTTTAAAATTCTGTCCTTATAATACATAGATGGGGTTTTTCCATTGCTTTCTGTACTAGTCATTTTTTACTCTTGGTCTTCCCACTGTGCCTTGTCTAAGTGTGCAGTCAGTACTACTTGAGATTGTAGATGAAGGTAGATGGACATTAGGATCATGGGCTACTGACAGGGTTTTGATATTCTCACAATTCCTAGTTAATTGACAGATTTGCTCTGCTCTATTTGTTCCTTATTGGAAGAGTTGGTTTCCCAGTATCCATAGGCATTTTAAAACTCTGTAGAGTAAGAAGTGGCAAATGTTCTTACTTTTAAAAAATTTAAATTGAGGCTGGTAAAAGATAATTGATTAGCATCTAAGTTTGTTGTTGTTGTTGTTATGTGCCGTTGAGTCAGACCCGACTCATAGAGACCCCTCCTTGGGTTTCCGAGGCAGTATCACTACGGAAGTAGATTGCCCCATCTTCCTTCCGAGGAGTGTAGGTGTATAGTTTTAATTACTCCATGGGACCTGTGTCAGATGAATTAAATTTGGAAGAAGAAAGAACACTGATTTTTTTTTTTTTTCTATTTTTTTAGTAACCTTACATATGTTTTCTGCTTTATAGTTTAAAGATCATTTTTTAGTTTGTAATTTCATTTGGTCCTCTTCTAGGAAACAGCAATTTTTTATTACACCATTAATTTTTAAAAAATCAAACAAACAAAACCTCTTAGGTTTTAAAGATTAATAGAGGGTTGTACCTCTTCAAATTCACTTGGCTGTTTGGTAGAAGAGCTGAACAGAATCCAGGTGTGCTTCTTGGTCCAGTTCTCTTTCTGTAATATCACTCTGACTTCTTATAACTGTATATACTGTAAGGCCCTGGGGCAGTGCCACTTCATACAAAGAAGTGATTGCTTCTGATTTTTGTGTTGTGTTTAGCACTGGGACTGATTAAGGAGCTTGTATTATCTTAACTATCCTTAAACATAATAGTCTGGGATTTGATTATAGAAACTGATTATTGCTTTATTACCTTAATGGGATACAAATCATTGGAGAAGTGAGTACAACCCACAGGAGGATATAACCTTAAGGAATTTGTTCCTCCTTTGTGATAATAGTTGTCACAGTGCTTCTACATACATTTCTCATCTCATCCTTACTAGAGCTCTGTTACTCCCTAAGAGAAGGTAAGTGACTTTCTTAGAGTTATACAACTTGTAGATGGTCAGACTCTGGTTTTCTCTGGTTCACAATACCACATACTCTGTGACACTAGTTCACAGTCATTTGTTTAAAATGACTACTGATTAAAGTGCTGTGGTGATTTCTGGAGAAATAGCATTATTGTTTCTGTTTCTAGTAAGCCATCGTTCCCAGCCCCAACAGCCCTCTCAGCCCCAGAGGACCCTGCTCCAGCACGTGGCTCAGTCACAGACTGCAACACAGACTTCAGTGGTGGTGAAGTCCATCCCGGCATCTTCCACTGGCGCAATCACCCACATTATGCAGCAGGTTGTATCTCTTTCTTCCAGCCTTCTGTAATTGCCTTATTCATAAGATAAGAGTCCCTTCCATCTTCTATTTAAGGGAAAAATACTGAATCATAGAATGTATAGTTCTTTCATCTGTAAGTAGTGAAAACGAGAAATGAATTGAGGCTCTTAACACCTCAAAACAATGAAGAAACGGTTTCCTTGAATCTTCTGTGAACTCTTAGCATTTTTAAAGGATGAACAATCTAAATGAAATGATATCAGGATTGGTGACTGTTTCTGTGTATTTTATTGTTATGAAAGAATTTATCTGAGGTGAATAACATTTTCAAATGAAATAGCATTTGGCTTATCTAGCTCTTTTTTTGCTAGGCTCTTTTGTTTGCTTGTTTTGTTTTTTATTTCTGTAATGGATCCTCACAGGACCATTGTGAATAAGTAGGTAAATAAATATTTGATTTCTTTAACTATTTGTGACCAATTAAAGAAGAAGAGATTCAACAGGAAGGAGAGAATGAATATAAAACAGAAAAACCTGATAATGTGGGTGATGAGAAAAAGGAAAAATAATCTTTATGCTAAGGTGATTTTGTGCCAGATTCTATGCTTTGATCTTTATAAGTATTAACTGTTTTAATTCTCACTATGATCCTGCAAGGTAGGTATATTACTCCTTTTTTTTTCACAAATGAGGAAATGCATGCTTTTGGACCTAACTTGCCTCAGATAGCAGAGACAGAATTTAAACCGAGATCTGTCTAACTGCAAATTGTACTGCCTCTGTTTTATTGTATAAATCCTAGTTATATCATGGATATCAGATTTTTGCATGACTTATCATTAGTAAGGAGCTGTGGTGGTGCAGTGGTTAAAGCATTCAACTGCAAACCTGAAGGTTAGTGGTTTGAACCCACCAGCCACTCCTTAGGCAAAAGATGAGGCAGTCTGCTTCCATAAAAATTTACAACCTTGGAAATCCTATGGGCAGTTCTACTCCTATAGGGTCATAGTCCTATATGGTGACTATGAGTCAGAATTGACTGGATGGCAATGGGCTTTTTTTTTTTAAATAATTATTAGTAGGCACATAAATCATATAACTCAACTGGTAGCATTTGACCATAATTATAGGCAAACTGCCTGAAAGGCAGTGAAGAAATGTTGAATTCTCTGGTAGCATAGTGCCTAAGGCACTTGACTGCTAACCAGAGGTCAGCCAGGCTAGCCCTAACTCTCTCATTCATATTGTCCCAACACTATTATAATTGACACCAAACAATTTCTCTTTCCACTGACGGGAATGCTCCTGTCCCCTCCTAGGACCCAGGTCTCTGGGAAGCTGTTTCAGGTGAGCCTAGAATCTAGCAAAGGGACAAGGAGGGCTCGTCTAAGGGATTGCTCACTCAGACGTTGGTGAAGGAAGCCTGACAAACCCTGTCACAGGGAGGGCCTCTGTAGGGACAGATGAGCATGTCCCTCAGACAGCATCTTTTACCTCCAGGCAGTGCTGGGCATGCACATGGCTGAAGAGGCTAGTGTGAACCTTGGCTTTCCTCTGGATGTCCCCTTAGAGGCTAATCTCTGATGAATAGGCTTGAGAGAGCATTTCCTGAGCCAGGAGGCCTTTCTCTTCTTTTTCCCTGTTGTCTGTGCCTGCAGGGCAACCTTAGCCTCTTATTTATAAGTTCTGGGTCCTCTAGGACTTTTGCTATAGAAGTGAATAGACTAGTTATTACGGTACTTAATGTTTGCAAGTTAAAATTCTAAAAGTCTCAAGCTGAAGTCCCCTTTAGGTTTCTTTGTCTTTCAGGCTCTTCCTTCTGAATTATTTTTAATGAATCTTATAATCAAGTCTTTTGCAGTTTGAGGAAAATGAAGCAATGTAGGTGTTTTTCTTATTTCATTCTTACTGTGTACCTTTTTTACTTAGGCGTTAAGCAGTCACACTGCTTTTACCAAACACAGCGAGGAACTTGGAACTGAGGAGGGCGAGGTTGAAGAGATGGACACTTTAGACCCTCAGACAGGTCTGTTTTACCGATCTGCCCTAACTCAGTCACAGTCAGCTAAACAGCAGAAACTTAGCCAGCCCCAGCTGGAACAGACTCAGCTGCAAGTGAAAACTCTGCAGTGCTTCCAGACTAAACAGAAGCAGACCATCCACCTGCAGGCAGAACAGCTCCAGCACAAACTTCCGCAAATGCCCCAGCTTTCCATCAGACACCAGAAACTCACCCCTCTCCAGCAAGAACAAGCACAGCCCAAGCCAGATGTACAGCACACACAGCATCCCATGGTGGCCAAAGACAGGCAGCTTCCTAACTTAATGGCACAGCCCCCACAAACTGTAGTGCAGGTGCTTGCAGTGAAAACCACGCAGCAGCTCCCTAAACTGCAACAAGCTCCGAGTCAACCAAAAATCTACGTGCAACCCCAAAACCCCCAGAGCCAAATGCCGCTCCCTGCCTCATCAGAGAAACAGCCAACAAGCCAGGTAACGGAATATTGATAGCATGCAAAGTTAAACTTCTCTGTTCACGGAAAAAATGAGAACATCACAGCCCTATCGTGATAGCAGTGCTTTCTCCTGGCAAGAGGAAATCCAAAAGCCTCCTTATGCTGATAGTACTGTATCCCGTCAGAAGGTTGACATTAGGGAAGAAATGCACCCATTAATATAGGAAGACAAAAACATAGCACTCAGAATTTAATTTTACAGCCAGTTTTTAATGAATTACTTCAGCACTGACTAACAGTTCATAAAATTGATATCCCTAAATTATTTTTATTTTTTAGGTATACAATATTTATTTCTGTGTCTGTAAACTTTTTATTTCTGTGCCAATAATGCTACGTAAACTGCAGTCTTTTAAGGAGCTTCATTGAACGTCTTCCTTTGTTGTTTACATCATCACCATATAGTTAAGAAATTCATCTTCTAGATTTATCTTCTAGATTGCAGAGGAATTATCTGTGGATCATTGAAAGAAAAATTACATTAAGGAAAATCAATGGCATTGGAGTGATAAGTGTGTATGTATTTATTATGAATACATATATATATATATATACACACACACACACACACACATATATATACATATACTTTTATATATACATATATATGTGATATGTTTGTATGAATGTATTGGAAGCAAAATATTGAAAAAAAGAAATCATTACTTCTTTTTATTTTAAAAAGCCAAAAATTGTGTAAAGAATTTGAAACGCTTTGAAGGTGTACTATGTGGAGATGTAAATCCCAAAGGAAAACAAACAAGGCTGCTGTGATTTTTTTTTTTTTTTTTCTCTTTACTGCTATGAACTTTTGCTGGCTGAACAGAGGTTTTTTCAGTCCCTCCTCTATTCCTAGGTTCCTGGAAAGTAGCCATATATTTCCCATCCAGCCCTCTTATTAAAACAGCGAGCTTAAAAATGTCCTCCTAGTATACTGCACGAATGTTTCTTTTGCCATATTGTCTGGGGTGTTTGATTAGGTTTCCTCAAAGAGATGTAGCTGTAACACACACAACCCCGATTTATTTTCAGGTGGAGCAGCCAATTATAACTCAAGGATCCTCTGTTACAAAGATAACTTTTGAGGGGCGCCAGCCTCCCACAGTTACAAAGATAACTGGTGGCAGTTCTGTGCCTAAGTTGACATCACCAGTTACAAGCATATCTCCCATGCAGGCCTCTGAGAAGACAGCAGTGTCAGACATTTTGAAAATGTCTTTGATGGAAGCTCAGATTGATACAAATGTAGAGCATATGGTAGTGGAACCCCCAAAGAAGGCCCTTGCCACTAGTATGCTCACTGGTGAAGTGGGATCATTACCCTCCACCCATGTGGTGGTGGCAGGGATGGCAAATTCTACTTCCCAGCAACAGAAATGTAGCGAGTCCTGTTCAAGTCCATCTGCTGTCGGCGCACCCCTAACGACAAGGAAAATCGACGTACCAGGAGTGCCTGCGACAGGCCAGTTCATGCGTATTCAGAATATAGGCCAAAAGAAAGCTGAAGAAAGCCCAGCAGAAATTATCATCCAGGTAAGAATTAGAAGGAAAATGAGAAATCTTGGTACCTTGGAGGTTGTGAGTTTGGGTGTGTTTGGGGATGTCCCAGAAGGATTCAGGCATTCCAAGCCAAGAAGGTATGAAGACTTAAGATTGGTTTTGAGATAGTGTTTGATGAATTTGGTTTAATACCTCCTACAATGTACACATTTATAATTAATTTTCTGGAAGAGAATCTTAGAAATGTGATGGATTTTGTCACACAGCACACCTTGGAGACAAACAAAAGCCCTGAGCTTGATTTTACGAGTGTAAGTCACACTTGCCAGAGTCATCTCAGCAAGCTAGTCAGAAGATGAGCTGTTTCCTGGGTCCAAACGTTGGCTCCCTAAATTTTGCTCAAAAATTCCTGGAATATAACTGGATTGCACTTCTTTGTCAAGTTAATTTCAGGGACCTTTTCTTTGCAAAAGCACAATAGTTATTCTTGACCCAAATTTATGATTCTCAGGACAATGGAATCTCAATTAACTGGAATTATCTAGAGAAACATGATGTAAGGGGATGATTCTAAATAATTCTATATCTAATTTGGAATTAACCCTAAAGATGGGCTTTTTATTCCAGTCATTTTTAGTAAAAATCTGGTTGTGGTTATTTTTCTGCCTTGGTAAGTACAGGCTAGTAGACATAATTAATATTGACAGTAGATCATTCTGTGCATCACATTCCCTCCATTCTAAAATCATGTGTCTTCATGTGTGATAGAGAAAGGCTGCAGAATTACTGAGTCTATTCTAGTCCCTGGAAGTTGTGTTTTATTTCCCTCTCCTGGCGGTTCAAACCCACCAGCGACTCCTTGGAAGGAAGACTGGGCAATCTACTTCCATGGTGAAGGCAGTAGCCTTGGAAACCCAAGGAGGCGTCACTATGAGTTGGGTCCAACTCGACAGCAGTGGGTTTGGTTTTTTTTTGTTAGTTTGTTTCCTCTTGTAAGGTGTCAGGTTGTTTTCTTGACATTTGTCATTTCCTGCTAAACATGACAAGATATATGACTTAGACATATCAGAACAGCACATTATACCTCATTGAAATTTGGATGTGCTGAATTGTGGATAGTGTAGGATTTACCATAGATTCATTAGTTTATAATTTGGAAGTTCCTGTGATAAACTTTCTCCTCACACTAAGCTATGAGAGAATGCAAATTAACCAGTATTAAACCAAAAAAAGCATAATTAGACGTGGAGGAAATGCTTGAAGGTAGATGTTGTTGTTGTTGTTACGTGCCGTCGAGTTGGACCTGACTCATAGCGACCCCTCCTTGGGTTTTTCCAGGCAGTATCACTACGGAAGTAGATTGCCCAATCTTTCTCCCGAGGAGTGGCCAGTGGATTTGAACCACCAGCCTTCTGGTTAGCACTTAAGTGCATTAGGCACTACGCTACCAGAGCTCCCTGAAGGTAGATAGAAATAGCTATTGAATTATCTAAATAATTTGTTCTCTGTAAATACAGATGTTAGTGAATTAAGTAATCATTGACAAAAAGTTTCTCTGTTTTGTTTTTTGCCCCTGAAGAGATAGGGTACAGGAGAAAAGGAGTGGTTTCCTGGGATTGCTATTCACTCTGTAACTTTGGGCAAGACCACTCGACCTTGCTCTCCCTTAGTTTTCTCATCAGTAAAATGGGAATAAGTAACACCTACTTCACAGGATGGGTGTGAGGACTGCATAAAATTGGGACGAAGTGCCAAGCACATCACCTGGCTCTAGTGATTGCCCGATAGGTGGCACCCATTACGATTTTTACTGAAATTTATTGGTGATTTAAATTGATACACTTACTAAACTGAAAATCCTGTTTGATAGCTTATTTGGAAATTACTGTTCTGCACTTTTTTAATAGTGGTAAAAATGCAATTTGCTTTATGTATCAAGGATGGTAGCTACTGAGTAGGCCCTCTACAGAATGCCCAGGTAGCTTTTGGCATGGAGCATATGTAGGTAGGTGTGCTGTTTCAGAGGGAAGGACAGTGATTCAGAACCATGCTTTTGGGGTCAGCGATTACCTTGAGTTAACTGTTAACCTTTACTAGCATTGTGACTGAGCAGCTGAATTAGACTCTGTACCTCAGTTTTCTCATCCATGAAATAGAAACAGTAACACTTACTTTTGCAGGGTCATGTGGAAGTTGAAGAGAGAAAATGTATATACAGCACCTGATGAGTGTCTGACTAGAATGTCCTATTGTTATAATCAGTCATCATTAATGTACTGCTAGAACTCTTCGGTTCTTACTAGTTATGCTAAGCTTTGATCTAAATTATTGATTTTACTGCTTTAGTAAAATACCTATGGAGATTAGTGAAGAAAGTTTGTAAAAGTGCTTTAATTCCTTGAAGAATGCTCTGGAAAAAGTCCACATGTTTAATGTTAAATGCTTTTGAATGAAAAGCCTTTTAGTAGATGGACAATGTATATTTCTTTCATTGACTCATTCATTCCACATGTATTATTATTTATCTGCTGGGCTCCAGGCACTGTGCTAGGTGCTGAGATAGAGGAGTAAGCAAGGTGGATAGAGTTCTTCTCCTGAAGCAGTCTTTATAGATGGAACTGAGAGAGTTTTTGAACTGCAGACATCTTTAAAGCATTTCTCTTCCAACTCTCTTCATTTTACACAGTATTAAACTAAGGCTCAAAGGAGAGAGGCAACTTACTCTGAGGCCCACAGCGAGTCAGAGCCAGAGCTGAACTAAACCCTCGGCCTCCTGCCCCACCTAGTACAAACACACCTCCACCCGAGAACCAGTGCCAATGTGCCCTGCATTATTTTCTTGATAGTGTTAAAACTAAATTAACATCTGTCCCCCAGTAAAGAGTATTCTGGCAAGGTATATTTGCAAAGTGCTGATATGTAAATTTGCTTTAGGGTTTTTAATGTTAAAAATTCATTCAGCAAATGTCTATTGAGCATCTGATGTGTGTTAGACTCTGTTTAAAGCTCTGGGCACCTAGCAGTGGACAAGATAGTCAAGATCTCTACTCTGGTCCATGCTCTCATGGAGCTTAAATTCTAAGAATGAGAAGCATTTTAACAAACCAATGATAAATGCAGTGAAGAAAATGTATCTGGATATAATGAGGGGCGGGGCCTAGCATGATATTTTTGGTTTCATGATCATAGAAGGCTCCTCTCAACTTCTGAGCTAAGATACGGGTAATAGGATGGAGCCAGCCAGGCAAAGTTTTAGGGAGAAGTATTCCAGGAAGAATTAGTGCAAAGGCCCTAAGGTACAAGTATGTTTGACAGAGGCTGGAGCCCTGGTAAGGAGTTTGATTTTTATGGCAAGTACGATAATAATAAATGATTGTAGAGTTTTAAGCTGGGGTATGACACAAACTGATTTGGCTTTTAAAAAGATCTATCTAATAAGAAAAAGAATCTGACAAGGTAATGTGCCCATAATATGTGTTCACTTACTGATATTTTTGTTTTTCAGAAGACAGTTTTGCCCTCTCTTGTACTCAAATGCTTTTACTACTCATTTTCAATAAAAATGGTTACTGTGTGACCCAAATAACTTCCCCTTTGAACCACCAAATGACTTGCATTAGAAAATTAATCATTCAGTACAGATATTAAAGAATAAAATGTGACTGCATTTCCATTTAAATTTGCTTAATGATCATATTAAAATGTCTTTGAAAGTCTGTCTCTTGAATTAGACAACAGACTTCAGCCTCCTTTGTTAGAAGAGGCTCCATAAAGGAGTGGAAAGAACACTTTGAGTTGTACAAGACTTGGATTTGAATTCTGGCATTACCCCTGACCAACTATGTAACCTTGGTTAAGTCCCTTAGCCTCTCTCAGTTTTCTTATCTGTAAAATGGGAGTCATTTTCCTTGCAGTATTGTAGGGATTTAGCAGAATCTTATATATGAAAGCACCTAGCACAGTGCCCAGGAGTGTGGTAGTTAATAAGTGTCAGTGTCCTTTCATCCTCCCTTAGCTTTGTTGAGGAAAAAAAATCCTTCTGTTACCTTTTCTTCCTGTAAAGCTTCTCTCCTGTGTCTTCTCTTTTAGGCCATCCCCCAGTATGCTATTCCTTGTCACTCCAGCTCCAACGTGGTAGTGGAGCCCAGTGGGCTCCTTGAGCTCAACAACTTCACCAGCCAGCAGCTGGATGATGATGAGACAGCGATGGAACAAGACATAGACAGTAGCACGGAGGATGGAACTGAGGCCAGCCCGTCTCAGAGTTCTGCGGAACGGTCCTAGTGTTTTGGACACAGGAGTGCACTTTAAAACCTGTTTGGTTTCCAGGTGTCCAGGGAAGCCCTTGTATTTTGATGTCTAAAGAGCACTTTGCCCATAATTAGGCCGTGGACCCTGAAACAGCAGTGTTTCAGCAAGATATTGCTTCAGGAGCAGCGTTTTAAAACAAGATAAAACTCACGAGGGAATGTACTTTTTTAAAAAACAAACAAAAAGTCCAAAAAAAAAATGCACATCTGCAGTGACTTAAGACCTGATACTCCTCTGTAGAATGATGGCTGGCAGAAAAGTTTATCTTGCAGTGGAAAGAGACTTTTCCTGTGAATGTTCCTCGATTGGTTTTTACTGAGCAAAACATCAAAAAAGAACATAAATAGTTTGTATTTTAAATGGTGTGTCAGGAGCAGTTTTTTAAAAATCTTGTGTGGTTTTGCAAATCCCTGGAAGTGTTGAATTGGTTTAATACTTTATGTTTGCTCAGTTCATAATTAGTTTATAAAATATCTAGAAAAAATAACTAGCATTAAAGAGTCCTTGTTGGATGGTGGAAATCAGATCACTAAATTAGTGGAAAGTGCTTTTTTGGTGGCTTGTACATTCTCGCCAGTTGTGTGATAATTTATTGTGTTGTTGTTTCTTTGTGCTTTAGGCAGCACACTTTGCCTTTTATTTATTTAAGTGTAAAATTTCAAAGCTGTCCATATTCCTTCTGACAAATTTCCTGTAACCAGGATTGCCTCCTCTCTCCACCTCCCTCCCTTCTTCTTTTTTCCTCCAACTTTTGAGAAGATGTTTCATTGTGAAGTAGAGGAAAAGAAACATTTTCTGGCCCAAAGGAAATGTTCAGTTATATTAAGGAAAACAAATGATTCATTCATATGATGCGTTCTCACATTGAAATTGCACATTTATGTTGGACTGAGACTTTGAAAGTAACTTTTATATACTTTTGTTTAACCCCTTTGAAATGTATAAAACATTCACTTATAGTCCTAAATGTAATATTTTTAAGCATTTTACCTTTTTAGGACATAATTTGTTCAAGCAATATGTTTGGGTACCTTGTGATCAGTGTCTGTCACAAATAGAATGAGGGGAAGAGGGTGGGAGGGCCAGAGTCAGTTTTGACAAGTTGTGGCAAAGGAAACTATACTTTTCATTTTTAAAAATGTAAATATGAAAGTTTTTAACGGTTTTATATAGATTTCACTATAAATAAGCATTTTAAGACTGACAAATGTTGAACTGTACATATATATATATCAGCATAACTGCCCAATTTTTGGTGCTGAAGTACTGTAAGTAGAATCATCAACAGTCTCCTACTTTTTGCATCTCCATCTGGAAAAAAAAAAAGCTGTGATATAGTTAATGAATTCCAACTAGAGTGACACTGAGGATTTAAATACAAGCATTCGTAAGATGCACTGATCTCTCTGGTGATTGTCAATATTTCTATTTGGTGATAACGACTTACCCATAGATGGAGCTGTTGGATATTATTTTATTGTACAAATTCATGTTTAAAAGACTTTGTGACTCTGTTTCTAGGTAAATAATTTTTTAACCTCTCTTGGGTCATAGACTTCTCTGAAGATCTGATTAAATTATGAACTCTCACCAAAAAGATACACATGCCAACATAATTGTTGGGTTTTTGCATACAATTTTAGGACTTCATGCGTCCTCAAGCCTGTCCATGTATTCCAGGTTAAGCCCCCTGGTTATGGCCAATTCATTACTTACAGATGTAAGTTTTTATAAAATAAAATATCTTTTAAATATTCGAAGATCAGGTTACAAGAACAAATTTGAATAAAGTTATTGTGTTCTACATATTCTGGCAGCAAAACATACCTGTGTTCCTTGCAGAATCTTAGTGTGTTTCAGCAACTGGAATGGCAAATAAAACTGCCATAGGCTATGTTTTATTATTATTATTACTATTATAGATACTAAGAAATTGTCAAATGGGGGATTTTTTTTTTTTTTTTTTTTAATTTAAAAGTGCTAATCACAAGGAGGGCATGAATTTTTTCTTCTTGATTCAAGGAATTATTATTATTTATCTTCTGTGTGCCAGGTGCTATTCTAAGCACCAGGGATATCACAGTGAACAAACATTCCTACCCTCAAGCAGTTTACAAACGAGGCGTGCTTCCTGCTGATGAAATAGATGTGAGAGATGAAGGAAGGAAGAAGCAAGAATGACTCTTAGATTTTTTTGTTTGAATAACTAGATAGAGGGTGATGGATCTCCAGCCAGCCTTTCACTGAAAGTTTTAGCATTAGTAGTTTTAGATACTATATAAGAAATACTAATGTAATTTTAAGTCATCTCTGAGAAGGATATTTAGAGATTACAGTGCAAATGCTACAAAATTATTATTATAGGCAGGCTTAAAATAAACTTTGATAAGTGCCTAGTACTGCAGATATAGTTTATGGTGAACTTAGGGAACTTTTTAAATTTATTAACAGCTTTATTGAACTATAGTTCATATACCATTCAATATACCTATTTAAAGTATATAATGCTGCTGTTCTCAGTAGGTTCCCAGAGTTTGTGCAACCATCTTCATGGTTTTAAAAACATTTTAATCACCCCAAAAAGAAACCTGTACCCCTTAGCTGTTACATGCCAATCCTCCTACACCCTCCTGCCCATCCACCCCAAATCTGTAGCCCTAGGCAACCAACCACTCATCAGCTTTCTGGCTATAGATTTGCCTCTCCTGGACATTTGATAAAATTGGGTCATCCAGCGTGTGATCTTTTGTGACTGGCTCCTTTCACTTAGCATAATGTTTTCAAGGTTCATCCATGTTTTAGCACTTATCAACACGTCATTCCTGGCTGAATGATACCGTATTGCATGGATATACCACATTTTGTTTATCCATTTATCAGTTGTTGAACATTTGGGTGGTTTCCACTTTTTAGCTATTATGAATAATGCTGCGATGGACATTTGTGTATAAGTTTTACATATGTTTTCAGTTCTCTTGGCCATATGCCTAGCAGTGGAATTGTTGGCTCTTATGGTAACATTGTTTAACCTTTTGAGGAACCGCTAGACTGTTTTCCATGATGACTGCATAACTTTGCATTCCCACCAGCAGTGTATAAGATTTCCAATTTCTCCACATCCTCGCCAACACTTATGACCTGTCTCTTTGGTTATAGCCATCCTGGTGGGTGTGAAGTAGTATCTAATTGTGGTTTTGATTTAAATTTCCCCAGTGATCATTTGTTTATTATCTTTGGATAACTCCTTTGCCCATTTTTAAATTGAGTCATTTTCCTTTTTATTAGTGAGAGCTTCTGAAGTACAGGAAATATTATTACTCGTAAGAGAAAAATTACCTGTTTTCTCTAATCAATTCATCACCCATAAAATCTTAGATTAGGTTCTAGTTTTTCTCTATAGGACAACAAATTGTTTAACATTCTTCACATCATCTAGAGTTTTACAGTTGAAAACTTGCTTTTAAATACATTTCTTTGTGCAGTTGTCACAATAGCCTGCTAGGGTGGGGAACGTAGTACAAAGGAAATAAAGGTCAGGTGGTCTGGATTTGAGTCCCTGATGCCTCTGTTTATCACTCATGTGTGCTTGAACAAGTCACACTCCCACCCCAAGTTAGCAAGGTGGATATTTCTGTGCGCATGGGATTACTGTGAAGACTACATGAAGTAGTGCATATGAGAATGCCAGACACAGAGAGTTAGGTGCTTAGTGATTTTTTTTTTTTTTTTTTTTGAGTCTAGTAGTTCTATCACTTCCACTTTATAAATGAAAAAACTGAGGGCTCAAAGAAACGAGGTGATGTGCCAGAGCTCACATAATTAAATGCTGACAGGTGTCGTTCTGAACCAAGAGTGGCTGCTTTTCATAAAGGGTGTGTTTGTGCCACCAAATACAGGACTGGCCATGGGAAGGACAGAGGAACTTACTATTGGTCTATAACATGACCTCTTCACTTGTCGTCGGTGCCTTCACACAGAAGTGCTCAATAACAGGTTTTTTTTTTTGTAAGTTCAATTATGTGTCACTAATCCCATACAAGAGGAAGTAGAGTGAAAAGCACCATATAAGCAAGCCTTTCTCAGAAAGGACAGTGAAAGAAGTCTGCTCCTTTGTTTGCAAGTTTATAGACCTTTAAGTGAGACTTGATGACCTATATATTAAAAAAAGAACTGAAACAGTAGGATCGGATTTGTACGTGTGAGAAGCCTTATGCTGCCTTCTTCCATGCTCACATTCACATTATTCACATTCACTGAAAACACGTGCTTTTTAATATTTTTAAAACCAATCAGTCCTGGGTTTGAATCTTGGCAAGTCATGTGACCTTCAACAAGTTCTAGAGGCTTCAAACCACAGAGGATGGAGTGTGTTCTAGTACTTCATTATCTGATTACTACTTTAAAAAAGACAGGCAGACAAGCAGTTTTCCCCAAACACTCCACACAGTGGTTTTTCATCTGGTGTCCTGATTTTCAACAAATAGTTACTGGGCTTTTTCTATGTGCAGACATTGGGAATATAGATACCAGCCAGGGAGCTAGAAGCCCCTGCCCTTATGGAGCCTTAAGTTCAGTGAAGGAGACATGTTAATCAAAGAATCACAACTAAATGTGATGAGTGGTAAGTGCCGTGATGGAGCAATGCATGATGGCATATAAATGAGGAGGTTTGGGGGAGTTTCCTTCAGGAAGTAATGCTTGAACCATGATCTGAAGTAACAGGAAGAATTAGGGTTTAACTGGGCAAAGAGGAGGGGAGAAAGTTGTCTAGGCAGACAGGCCAGCAAGTGCAAAAGTCAAGTGGTGGTGGTGGTGGTGGTGGTGGTGGTGGTGGGTGGGCATGGTGCATTCAAGGAGGAGGTGTAGGTGTGGGTTCCCCGGGATGGGCTGCAGCACTGAGCAAGGGCAGCATGGTGTGAGAGGAAAAAAGAGAACAGGATGTCGGGATCTTGCCGGTTATGATAAAGGTTTGGGTCTTTATTCTAAGAGCAATGGGGAGTCATTGAAAAACTTTCAGCATTTGGAGCTGGCAAACTGATTTAATATATTTACAAAACATTTGCAGCCTTCTTGGTTCATTAGAACAGAAAAATATATTTGACATTTCTTTTTTGATGTCAGTCTCGTCTCCTTATGTCCTGTCTCAAACAGCTTCAGTGGTTCCCCAATACAGTAGTATGAATCTAGCCTTCAAGGCCCTTGCTCTTAGCTATAGCCATAGCCTCAACCTACATTTCTAATTTTAAATCTCATTTCACTACTCAGGCCTGCTGCCTACCTCCACTACCACATACACAATTTATGCTCTGCATTTGAGTCACACATAGGAGACCAGCCTGAATTCCACCTCCACCAATACTGCCCAGATTTCTTTAAAGAGAATTCACCCCACCCTACTCTTGGCTTCCACTAGCATTTTGGAAGAAATACATGTTTGCTTGCACTCACCCATCACTCACTAAGGATCCTATATATGATGAGTAAGGCTCCTCTTTATGGAATTCACATGTTATTTTTGAAACTTACTAAATTTGTCATATAATGCCTGAAGAATTCCAAGTGTGCCATCATCCCACAATATGAGGATTCCTTTGAAATACCCCACAGCGTGACCCTCAATGACTCCTTAATATAGAATATTCTAGGTAGATGGTCTAAAAAATTATTTCAGCTAAAGTAGAATGTGCTGAGCTTTCTCAGTTTTTTTATGCCTCGAATTGAATCTCAAGACAATTCAGAAACAAGTTTAGTGGGATTATTAATAATCTTGATAAGACTCACTCTTACATTCAACTCAGTAGCATCCTGTTTGGTCCTCCATGAGATCAACTGCCATGTCCTTGCATGATGGTAGTCACCTGAGGTCTGTCCTCAACCCAAATCCCTTCTCTCTGTGTACAGCTTCCCTGGGTGTTTGTCTTAGGCTGGATTCTCTAGAGGAGAAAAACCAGTAATATATATGGGAGGGGGGGGAGGTGAGGATTATTTCAAAGAAATGGCTCATGTAATTGTGGAAGCTGGCAAGTCCCAAATCCATGGGTGAGACATCAGGTTGGAAGCTTCTCTTGACTCGTAGTTGCAGGGCTCGACAAACCCCAAACTGGTAGGTCAGATGTCAGGCAGCTGGTTCACATCCTGAGAACCAGAGGTCAGAGAATGACAAGTCAGGTGCGGGATCAAGAGAGGAGGGTGAGTTTTGCCAGAGCCTCTCTATATATATATTGGTTGCAGGCCACACTCCCAAGGAAACCCCACTTGGGAGTTGATTGGCTGCTTACATCAGTGCACAAAATGGAGGATGATTATATAAACCTGCCAAACCACTGAGAATCATGGCCTAGCAAAGCTGACACATTACCATAATCATCACAGCATTTATCTATGCTCTCGCTTCAAATTCCCCCTATATACCAACTCTTTCTTCCTTCATTTCATACGTATTTATTGAGCACTCATTGTGTGCTGTTCTAACCACTAGAGATAAAGGAGTGAACAAAATAATGAAAAATAAGTGCTTATGGAGCTTGCATTCTGATCATTGAGACAAACAGTACATATAAAACATACGGTATCTTGGTGAAAATAAGGAGAAAAAAAATGTGGAAAAGGAATATGAAATGCCAGTGGATGTGAAAGTTTAGATAGGCTGAACAGGGAAGACCTCACTGAGAAAGTGACTTTTTAAAAAAACCTGAAGAAAGAGAATGAGGGAGTCACTAGGAAGGGCTTCAGGTGGAGGGAATGACAAGTGCAAAGACCTTGAGATATGTGCCTGGCGTGTCACAGAACAGGAAAGAGAATAACGAGTCAGTTCAGAGCAGATAGGAGAAAAGCAGTGGTAGAATATAAAGTCAAAGAACTGGAAGCTAAGATATGTAGGGCTTTACACCCATTACTAGTTGCCATCAAGTAGATCCCAACTCACGGAACCCCATGTGTGTTGAAGTAGAACTGTGCTCCCTCAGGTTTTTAGTAGTTGATTTTGTGGAAGTAGATCATCAGGACTTTCCCCCCCCAAATATCTCTAGGTGGATACTAACTGCCCACTTTTCAGTCAGCAGCCCACTGCATTAACTGTTTGTATTACTTTAGGACCTTAAAGGTCACATTAAGGATTTTGGCATTTCTTGAGTAATATAGGGGCTGTTGGAAAATTTTGAACAGTGATAGGACATGATGAGACATGTTTTAACAGGACCACTCTGGCTGCTGTGTTGAGATAGTGCAGTTAGTTGAGATAGTTGAGATAGAAGGGGTAAAGGGAGAAGCAGGGAATCCAGTGACAGGCAGAGAAGCTGTGACAATGATGCTGCTGAAAGGTGGTGGTTCAGACAAAGTTGATGACAGTAGGCTGATAAGTGGTATAATTCTGAGAAGATTCTGAAGAGTCAATAGGAGTTGCTGATTACCAAGATATGGAATGTGAAAAAATAAGAAGAGGCAAAGATGACACCAAGGTTTTTGTCCTGAGAAACTTGGAAGAGTAGGATGGCCATGAACTGAGATGGGAAAGAGTGTGGGAAGAGCTAATTTAATGGGAGAATACAAAATGCTCAATTTTGCGTATATTAAATACATTTGAATATACCTTGATGCCTTTTAGACATCAAGTGGAGAAGTCAATTAGACAGGTAGAGGCCCCAGTACTGAGTCCTGGGCCAGTCCAGCACTTAAAATTCAGAAAAATGTGGCACAACCAGAAAAGAGACTGAGAAGGAGTGGCCAGAGGGAGGAGAGGTAAGATGGAGATTGAGGTGTCTTGGAACAGGTAAAGGTGTTTCTGCTGCTAAGTAGAAGGAGGACTCATGGAGGTTGCCACCTGGATGTCACTGGCGACCTTGAGAAGAGTGGTTTTGGTGGAGTTGTAGGATAAAAACTATGGAATAACGGGACGAGAGAATTGGAGGCTGAGAGAACAGATAATTCAATGAGCTGCTGTAAAGAGGAACAGAGATGGGCAGTTACTGGAAGGACAAGGGGATCCAGAGGTTGGTTGGTATGTTGCTTTTGTTTTGCTGATGCACTGTCCTTGAATAACGGGAGAGGAGAACCAGTGCAGACAATGGGTTCGTCCATTGTAACAGAGAAAGAAGATGGGAATGGAAGTAGGTGAGTGGTAGACGCATTTGCTTCATTTTTCTGATGACTTCCCAAATCCCGATCTACATATCTGTTCCCTGAAACAAAACAATATATCCCACTGCCTTGGGACATCCCCATCTGGATTTCCTACAAGTACTTCAGCCTCAAGCTGCTCCAAACCAAGGTAAATTCCTTTCCCTCTAATTCACTATTCCCCCTGTCCATGGCATCCCTATCCATACTGAGGAGAGGAAGAGTCTGGTTTTTGGGTGGGAGCTCTGGTAGCATAGTGCCTAAGGCACTTGACTGCTAACCAGTAGGCTGGTGGTTCAAACCCACCAGCCACTCCTGGGAAGGAAGATTGGGCAATCTACTTCCATCGTGATACCTCCTCAGAAACCCAAGGAGGGGTCGCTATGAGACAGGTCTGACTCAACAGCACATAACAACAACAGATGCCTCAAGGAAAAGGTGGTTCCAGAGCTAAGCCTGGAAGGTGAGTAGACATTTACTACTTGGGCAAGAGAGTAGAAGAATAAGGCAGGCAGAGCACCCAAAGGGTGGTGGAAAACTGGCGTGCAATGAGCTCAGAGCATCCCCTGCAGGCTATTACACACCCAGATGCTAGCAAAGCATTCTGTCAGGACTTCTCTAGTTACCCAGTTTGTTTCATGAGCCAAAGGGCTATTTGTCTGGAGTTTTTCTTCTGTAACATTGGATTGTTGACCTGCAGAAGAATCTGTTCTCTCTCTGGGCCTTGCATAGGCCTACCGCCTTTGGTTGTTGACCAACCCTCATCTCACCCTTTATCTCCAAGGTCACCTCCTGACCAAGGTCACCTCACGTTTCTTGACTTTCCCCCTTAGCTTCTCATCCTCAACGGGCTGGCATGGAGGAGGCATCAACAAGCTTGTTGATCAATGGTACAAATACCCTCGGACAATCCTGGTCCCAGGGCTTTGCCTACAGGTGCACAAATGCTTATTTACTAAAATGCACAAGCAAATCCCAGAAATAGCATTCTTATTTCAGGTTGTTTTTAGATGAGGATGTTATTGTTGCCAGATGTTTGTGTGTCAGCCACTCTGTACTCAGGGGACAGTGCCCATCTCTGCTGTCATTTGTTCTGTCACTTCAAAGTGCAGGAAAACCATGGGTGGTGATTTTAGAATCTAGTTCAGAACCCTCAGGGAATGAGTCATTGTGCGCTGACGAATTTTCCGGATCTCCACAGGTTAAATAAATTAACAGGATAGTATTGTTCATTTCAACCGTTTTAGACGATAAATTTCAGAAATGCCTTATCATGCTTTTCTGAGCATGATTCTACCAGCTCTTAGTTCCTCAGAATCATTATTATGAGCACATTTGTAATAATATTGCAGCTCAGAAGCAGGAACCCAGAGCCTTGCTAGAGAAATAAGAGGGTGCACGCCAGTGCCGTCACCTGGAGGCAGGCTCGGTCCCTCCCTGGGTTCCGGACTGGAGCCCAAAATCTGAGGGGAGGCAGCTGAACTAGCACCAAGCACAGGATCACTGAGACTCATGCTTAATGTGTGTTTCATTCACGTGGGCATCTTAGAAAACGGCAGGGTCTGATTCAGGTCTGGACTGCCATCTGAACTCTGCATGTCTACAAGATCCCAGGCGATGCCGAGGCTGCTGGCCCGCAGACCCCACTCTGAATATCAAGCCCTTTGTTGAGTCTCCAGAGGCCTTTCCTGTCATCTTGCGTGGACTTTATTGGGAAGCTTATCTTTGGCGACTCTCTGGGGCACCTTAAGACCCGTAACAGGTGACCGCTGACGTTCCTCCGTGTGTTCAGCGCTCTCAGGTTGATGAAGTGAGTTCGCATTCCCTGCTTCTCTTCCTTCTCACAGTAGTCCTGCGAGAGAAGTTAGGACTCTTCTACCAGATGGGAAAACAATTCCTGACATCACACGGCTCACCGAGGGGCAGAACGAGGGCTGGTAGCTCTGTGTTTAGAGTTCTTCTCACTGCTCCTTGCTGCCTCCCACTGTGTCTGGGCCGGGTGCCATAATACAGCCCTTCGGACTCCTGGAGCTGTGGGGAGGCTGCAGGGAAATGGCTGCTGTGTGTGCACATGTGCGTGCCCGGTTGAAATCACTAATGCTGCAGGACATGGGACCCAGGCCGTCTTACCTGGGACAGCCATAGGGGGGATGACAGTTCCTCTCTCCTCAAATTTTCCCCCTTGGATGATGACCTTGTCTCATACTTTATAAATACTGCGATCACAATTACCAGTGACCAGTTGTAGTATATGCTGAGATGCTGTTGGGGCCCCACCCACAGCCCCCGGCAAGCTTTTCCATTTCACGGGCTGATCTGACCTGTCAGCATCTGCCTGAGGGATTTTTCTGGGCACTGGTGTCTTCTCTGGCCCCTGCAAAGTACTGGAGAGCTGTTCCATTCATGCCCCTCAGTCAACTGATGACTGATGGTGTGAGAATAAAGACTTTTGCTTTGTTACGCCTGACTCCATATTGTTAGAATAAAACTCTGTATTTTTAGTTAAGATGTCATTTCTTTAAAACCTGATTTCAACCTTGTATAATAATTAACTTGTTCTCTCTGCAAGTTACAGTTATCAGCTCCTGCTGCGTCTTGTGATCTCAGACAGAGCAGTGTATGTCAGTAAAGGGTCCTGGGCCAGACTTTTGTACTGGTCACCTGGGCTTTGACAAACACCAGTAAAGCCTCTTAAGGATAACCTTACTGCCAGGGACTCACAAGGAACATTCCTTTCTTAAATACTCATTGTCCTATCTAACTTCTAGAAAATCGTTAGTGGATCCTGCATACATGCTGTGTCTCTTTTTCCTTGAGGGTAAGAGCCCCTGATTGCAAGCACTGAGCAGAATGGGTGCTTTTGGAGTCACTGAGACCCTGTCTGTCTCTTGTTGGTGCAGCTCCCTATTAAACTCTCTTCTCCTTGAACTGTGCTGTGGACTATTGGCTACATCACTCCAGGGCCAGACCCAACATTTCAATGGTAACAATGGGAGCTGATGTAAATATAACCCAGCTCTTGCGTGTGCATTTTCCCCCACAGGTGTAAGTTCTAGTTGCCCATGGTGGTAACTGGCTTGATAATATTTCCTTTATTTTCTGTCTTCCCCTTCCCCATTCCCATACTGAGGTTTCCTGGGATCCACTCGTCAATGAGTGGTCTACACTCAACTCCTTGTCTCAGGGAAGCCCAAATTAAGATATTTCTAACCACGACCTACTCACATCTGAACTCACATACCTGACTTTAGTTACAAAGGAAAAAGTATTCCAGTTCCTTAGTAAGGCCACATGCTTCACCAGGGCCTGGATTACAAACCTCAAGGCTTCTTAAGGATATCCCTCTTGGAATTATCCCTCCTCTGCAGCAACATCATCTACTCTCTCTCTCTCTCTCTCCTTATACCCTTTTTCTCCTAGAATATTCTAACCTGCAAACAAGCCTCAACATGACTTTCCTCAGGTCATGGTCTTCTGATTCTGTCCTATATTCCTATATGGAGTAACAGGAACTGGGTTTTCCCTCCTACCTGAAACAAAACAAAAACAATTAAAACAAAAAAGCAGACAAACTATATGCAACAATGGTTTTTAAGACACTGGACATCAAACAACGAAGGACAGTGATTCTTGAAATACGAAAAACAAACAGAGTGAACCTATCATAGCCCAAGCAGAGGAGAGGGTTTCCAGGCCACAGCACAGTGAGGGAGAGCCCTTGAACTGAGAAGACTGGAGACCAAGGTGGCTAGAATGTGAAGGGTCAAGCACCAGGCAGGAGGGAGCGTCACCAAGAGGAACCTCCTGAGATCTGCAGGCGGACTCTTCCAGTGTCCAGCAGAGTACACCTGTGTGTGAAGAAACTGCCTAAAATTAGGGAAAGTACCACCTAAAAGGATTAGAGGTAACAGCTGACATTCTCATGGGGCCAAAAATAGTGCCTGTTCCCACCAATTAGTTTGGAAAACCTCATACTTCACAAGACATCAGGTAGAGTACTCAGAAAGTGTTTGCCTCAGTAATGGGAAATAATAAGCCTTAGGATAAACACTAGGAGCTCTGGTAGCATAGTGCCTAAGGCACTTGACTGCTTACCAGAAGGCTGGCTGTTCAAACCCACCAGCAACTCCTCAGAAAGAAGGTTGGGCAATCCTACTTCTGTAGTGATACTGCCTCGGAAACCCACTCGACGGCACATAACAACAACAAGGCTAAACACTGATACAGTCCTGCCTAACAAATCTTAAAAGAAAGACCCAGAAGGGTCAAATCGTCTCAAGTAACTTAACTCTATTCCAGAACAAAGTTCAAAAATATTAATAGAAATACAAAAATGTCCAGCACTCAATAAGGTAAAATTCACAATTTCTAGCACTGAATAAAAAGAAGCAGGAACTTACAATCCACAGTGAGGAGGAAAAAGGTCAGTCGATCAAAACTGACGCAGGATGATACGGATGTAGGAAGCAGCAGCACACAAGAGTATTAAAACAGTTATCATAATTGTATTATATATGTTCAAAAACTTAGGTGGCGACATGTAAGAAACAAAATTCAGCAAAACATCTGGAGAAGAAAAATTGCAATGTTTGGTTTTTATTAACATTTAAAAATAGGCAAACATTCACAAAAGATGAAGTATTTCAGAAGAAAAAATAGTGTACTTGAAGACATAGCAGTAGAAACTATATAAAAGGAAACAGAGAATAGAAAGACTACTTTTAAAAATGAACAGAACATCAGTCAATTTTCAGACAACTTCAAGGGGCCTAAAATGTGAGTAATTGGAGACCCTGGGAGTTAAAGGAGGGAGGTAAGGACAGAAAAAAATACTTGAAAATAATAGCCAATATTTATTCAAATTTGATGAAAACTATAAACCTTCATATCTGAGACAAGCAGCAAACTCTAAACATAAGAAACCTGAAGAAAACTACCCTAAGGCACTTAATAGTCAAATTGCTGAAAACCAGCAAGAAGGAGAAAATCTTAAAAGCACAGAGGGAAGGAAAAAAGTAGAAGACACATTATATACAAAGGAACAAAGATAAAGATGACAGCAGATTTCTTTTCAGGAAAAAAAAAAATTGGAAAAGCTAGTGGAACATCTTTAAAGCACCGAAAGAAAGTTAACTGTCAACCTAGAATTCTATGCCCACTGAAAATCACTTCCAAAATTGAATTCAGATGATAATTTTGACAATATTTTATGATTATATAGAACATTGTCACTGAGGGAAGCTCGGTTAAGGGTATATAGGGACAAAGAAGAAGGAACAAATAGCAAGATGATAGACTTAAACCTACCCATCTGTGGTAGTTAAGGTTATGTGTCAACTTGGCTGGGCCTGGCTTTGAGTGGGTGGGCAGCTACTTGTAGTGATTCCCCATGATGAGACTGGTAATCAGCTCCACAGTGGAATCTGCCACAAGCAGCTGAGAAGCTGCTTATAGATATGCTCTGCTTCTGGCATATGAGGAGAAGTTTTTGTAGTGGTCAGCAGGTTTTTTTTTTTTTTTTTTTTGGCATGCTTGGACCCTGCATGTAGCCAGGTCTTCATTTATCAGCCTGCCATGTTTCCTGCCAATCTTGGGACTGTCTTTGGACTGTAACTAGTGGACTGCCATGTTTTTTGGTAATAATGGGACTGTGCCTTTTTACTTATCGACCTTGGGCTTGTTAGCCTCAGCAGCTAGCAGCTGCCTGAGTGAAGAGACACCTCTAGCTTCAGTGGGCCAGGAGCAAGAAGCAGAATTGAAGCCCAAGGTTGAGGGGCTTTCACCCAGTCCCTAGAACTGGCACTCAGAACTTGGACTTCTAGCCTCTAAAACTGTAAGAAAAGAAATCCCTATTTGTTAAAGCCATCCACCTGTGGTATTTCTGTTAGAGAGGCATGAAGTAACCACAATACCCTCTAAATAATACATTAAATGTAAATGGTCTTAAATATCCCCAACCAAAAGGCATTGATTATTAGATTAGGTACAGATTAAGCAAGACCTAACTACATGCTGCTTAAAAGAAACACACTTCAAATATAAAGATACAAATTGTTAAAAATAAAAACAAATTAAAAGATAGAGCATGTTATCATTAATTAAGACAGTACTAGAGAGTGTGCATTAAAGTCAGACAAAATAGATTTCAGAGCAAAGAATATTAGTAGGGAGAGAGAACAGCAATTCATAATAATATAGGGGTCAATTATTCAAGAGGACATAACAATGGATAGAATTGCAAAGAGAAATAGACAAATCCGCAATCACATTTGGATAATTCAATACATCTCTCTCAATGATTGATAGAATAAGTAGACATAAAATCAGTAAGTATGTGAAGACTTGAACAACACTATCAACCAACTTGACATGATTGACATTTTTGGAACACTCTACCCAACAGCTGGATGGATACACATTATTATTTTTATTTTTTTATTGTGATTTGGGTGAAAGTTTACAGAGTAAATTCACTTTCCATACAGCAGTTGACACACACGTTGTCTCATGACATTGACTACAATTTACCCCAATGCAACAGTTCCCCTCTCACTTCCTCTAGATAGTTACCTCTTCCCTGTGTCCATCCCTCCATGCACTCCTGCCCCCTGAACTATCTCCCTGTGCATAAACAGCCCTTCTTTCTCCCCTGATTGTTCTCTCCAAGGAGTGTATCTACCCTCAGGTACATGTTCAACTCTTATTCCTGTGTTTTGTTTGGCTGGAAACCACGGGTGTGGGTTCAATTCCAGACCTGAAGGGCAGCTAGGGGCCATGGTCTCAGTGGTTCTACCAGGCTCTGTCAGACCAGCAAACCTGGTCCCCCTTTTTTTTTTTTCCCAAATGATTTTGAGTTTTGTTCCACATTGTTCTCCCTATCTAGGATCTCCTACATAGATCCCCCTCCAAATGGTTGATAGTGGTAGCCGGGCACCATCTAGTTCTTCTGGTCTCATAGTCGTATAGGCTGAGGATCACATGGTGTACCAGTCACGAGGACTAATCGTTTCCATGAATCTTTAGTTTTCTTCATTCTTCTTTGCTCTGGATGAGGAAAGACCCATTGTTGCATCTAGACGGCTGCTTGCAAGCTTTTAAGATCCCAGTCACTACTCGCCAAACTAGAAGGTGGAACAATGTTTTGTGCAGTATGTTATGCCAACTGAAATTGATGTTCCCTGTGACTATGGTCCCGAGCCCAAAGGTTCAACTACGTGCTCCTTCTGGGTAGCTGGCTGGATATACATTATTTTCAAATGCACATGGAACATTTACCAAGATGTGCATATTTTGGGCCATAAAACAATTTTCAATACATTTAAAAAGATTCAAATCATATAAAATATGGTCTCTAACAACAATAGGATTAAATTAGAAATTAACAACAAAAGATCTCCAGAATATCCCCAGATATTTGGAAACTAAATAGCACACTTTTAAATAACCCAAAAGAGCTCTGGTAGTGTAGTGCCTAAGGCACTTGACTGCTAATCAGAAGGCTGGCAGTTCAAACCCACCAGCCACTCCTTGGAAGGAAGGTTGGGCAATCTACTTCCGTAGTGATATCGCCTCGGAAACCCAAGGAGGGGTCACATGAGTTGGGTCGACAGCACATAACAACAACAACAAATAATCCAAGGATCGAAGAAGAAATTGAAAGAGTAAACATTTTGAACAGAATGAAAATAAAAATGCAACATGTCAAAAATTGTGGGATATCACTAACACAGGGATTCAGGGAAATTTGTGGCACTAAATACTTACATTAGAAAAGAAAAAGGCTCTCAAATCAATGACCTCAGTTTCTACCTTACAAAACTAGAAAGAGAAGAACTTGACCTTTCAGAAGCAGGTCACCAGGGCTGTCTTCTGAGATGCCTCTGGGTGATTTGAACTGCCAACTTTTTAATTAGTATCCAAACTCTCAGCTCTTCATGCCACAAACAGAAAAAAGGAAATAATAATGATCTGAACAGAAATCAATGAAATAGAATAGGAAAATAATATAGAACATAAATAAAACAAAAATCTAGTTCTTTGAAGATCAACAAAATTGATAAACTTCTAGTCAAACTATTCATATAATAAATAACATAATGATTTTAAATAAGTACACAATTATAAATAATTGTTTAATTCATATTTAATCTTATTAAATATGAAAAAGTTCAACAACTATGATGAAATGGACAAGTTCCTTGAAAGACACAAACTACCAAAACTAACTCAATAAGTAAGAGATAATCTGAATAGCCATATACCTATTAGAGAAATTGAATTTGTAGTTAAAAATCTTCCCACAAAGATTACTCCAGGCTCAGATAGATTCACTGGTGAATACAAACATGTGAGGAAGAAAATACAAATTCTGCACAAAATCTCATAGAAAGGGGACAAAGAGGAAATAGTTCCCAGTTCATTATATGAAGACAGTATTTCCTGACACCCAAACCAAACAAAAACATTAATACAGTATAATATGTCATAAACAGAGATGCAAAAATTCTGAGTCTTTTCCAGTAGTGCTAGAACAATTGAATATCCATATGCAAAATGAATTAATTTTGGTCCATACATTACACAATATATAAAAATTAATTCAAAATACTTCATAGATATAAAAGCTATGTCATTCCTAGAAGAAAATATAGGAGAACATCTCTGTGAACTTGGGTTAAGCAAAGATTTTTCAGATATGATGACAAGAGCACAATCTAAAAGAAAAAATTTGATAAATTAGACCTCATCAAATTAAGAAACTTTAGCTCTTCAAAAAACATTGTTAAGAGAGTGAAAAGACAAGCTACATACTGAGAGAAAATATTTGTAAATCATCTATCTGAAGATTCATTTCCAAAAGCCTACTCAGCGATAAACTTCTGACTTCTCATGACAAAAGCAGAACTATTGACATCTCCCCATAAATTTGCACATTCCCTCCACTACTATCTTTCTCTTATCAATAAATGGCACCACTATCTATCTACCCTATTGTGCTTAAATTGATATACATGTTATCATTAATGAAGAATATGCTGGAGTGTCTGTATTAAGGTCAGATAAGTAGATTTCAGAGCAAAGAATATTACCAGGGAAAAAGAACAGCATTTCTTAATGATAAAGGGGTCAACTAATCAAGAGGACCATGAACACACACTTACATAATTTCAGACAAATATATACATCCAGGGTCTGGAGATACTTGCACTTGTACAAGAATATTTCAAGCATCAGTTTCACAGTAGCAAAAAATTGGAGACCTATAATCTACAATAACTTGGAAAAGAAATTGTGGTATATCCATTCAGTGGAATATCATTGTTGTTGTTGTTGTTAAGTGCTGTCGAGTCGTTTCCAACTCATAGCGACCCCATGCACAGCAGAACGAAATGGAATATCATACAGCACCACAAACGAATAACTGTCTGTCAGTACAGATGTATCTTATAAGCATAAATGAAAGAAGTAAGTCATAGAAGAATACATTTAGCACTACTTTATATAATGTCTGAAAATTAAATAATATATTATTTAGGTACATATAAGTAGATTTTCTACAACAGGAAAATCTCTAGCGGTCTTGGTTTAGGATTCTGGGCCCAGAAGAGTTTCCTGCCCTTCTGCCAGCACAGAGGTAATTTTCTTCTATTCTACCCCATCAGCAATGGGATTTTTCCTGTGTCTTGGGAACAACAGTGTTTGCTCTGGTAGCATAGTGGCTAAGACACTTGCCTGCTAACCAGACGGCTGGCGGTTCAAACCCACCAGCCACTTCTCGGAAGGAAGGTTGGGCAATCCTACTTCCATAGTGATACTGCCTCAGAAACCCAAGGAGGGGTTGCTATGAGTTGGGTTTGACTCGACGGCACATAACAACAACAACACTAGTAGCATAAGGCTTTTGTTCCACATGGAGGAAGGGTCTTGGAAAGTGGATGAGATCATGTGCCTCTCCTGGAGCAGTTATTAATCCCCTTCTGCACATCTGCACTCCCAAAGGTGGCTCTTTCCAGTCTCTCATCCTTTCTCCAGTCTTTCTCAAGAATACTTGGTAGAGGCCCATGAAAAAGAGCCTCAAAGTATGTTAAAACTCTCTCTGGGTCTGGGGCCCCTCAGGGTTCTATACTATCAAGCCAAGCCAGCCCACACTTGGTCTTTAGTGGTACATTACACTTTTAGCTGTTTTCTTCTTATCTGCTTAAACGGAGGCCAGGTTTCTTCTGTCTGTGCGCTGTCACCGTTGAGCCAGTCCCTGTGTCTCATCTCCCCTTGGAGGTCCCTGTACTTCCTTGTGATTGATGCTCCTTGGTTGTCTTGTGACCACAGATCTCTTGTGGGTTCAAGAAATATTATAGTTTGTAGTTTATATGTTTTTTTTTTTTTTTTTGTCCAGGGTACTCCAACCTTTATTTTTATTTTATTTTATTTTTTCAAATTGTGCTTTAAGTGCAAGTATACAGAACAAAGTTTGTTTTACATTCAACATTACGTGTAGATTTAGTTTCACTCCCCATTTACCATCCCCAACCCTAACCCAGTCTCCTCCTCTCCCTGCCCAGGAACCCCCCCCACACACACACACCACCCCTTACCCATCATAGTTATCCACTCCTGTGTGTCCTGCATTTCCTCTGTGCGAATGTTGCCCCTCTGGTGCTCCGTGGTCTATTGCTCCAAGGGATGCATCTCCATAGAGTATGTGGGTGCGTCACCCTGGGTTGAGTGGTCTGCGTGTATGTATTGTTTACTATTGGGCTGAGAGCCAGCCCCTGGGAGTGAGTTTTATTCCAGGCCCAAAATGTATCCCAGGGCCACAGTATTGCTAGACTCCATCCAACCAGTAATTCTGGTCATTATTGAGTTTTTGGATTTTCCTCCACACTTTCCCTCCCACTTTATCCAGGGTCTCCAGTTTTGATCCTTTCCTGAGTGGCTGTTTGGTAACCAGGCACCATCTAGTCCATCTGATCTTGAAGTCCATCATGCCCTAGGGCTGATTGCTTCCAAATGCCCTTGTTTTTTTGCACTCTTCTTAGCTTCTGACCACAGGAGACCATTAGCTACATCTTAGATGGCCAATAGAAAGCTTTTAAGACCCCAGTCGCATCAATGTAGGATGAGGAATAAGATTTTTATGTATTTTGTTGTGCCGATTGAGTCTGGTGTCCCCTAGTAGTATGGTCGAGTTGGTAGATCCATTGGATCTCTCCCACAGTGTCTGGCTGTCTGTGAGGTATTATTCTATGTCTGTCTTCTGTTGTTTCTGTAAGGATTGCAGGTATTTTGTATCACTGGTATCTGTGCAACATTAGTCTCCACTGAATCTATCCTTAGTCTAGCGTATAATCCTGTTCACTGGCCCCCCATCTGATTTTCTCAGATGTTTGTGTGTTTATCTGTAGTCTGGTGTTTGGTGTTAATGGTAATGCAGTATTGTGGATATCCTGGTTGGTATTAGCATCTGTTACCTATATCTTACGTGCACAATTCAGTGTCCTCCCTTTTCCTAATGTTATCATGGTTCATCCTCATAACATGGATGAACCTAAAGGACATTATACTTAGTGAAATAAATTAATCATACAAGGACAATTATAATATGAGACCAAAATAAAAACAAAACAAACTCCCTGCCATCTAGTCAATTCTCACTCATAGTGACCCCCATTGGGTCTCCAAGGCTATCTCATCCTTCTATGGTATGGCTGGTGGGTTCAAACCACTGACCTTTTTGGTTAGCAGCCAAATGCTCTAGCCACTATACCACCAGAGCTCCTAGTATGAGGTCACTACTATAAACAGTTAAGAATAGGTTTACACTCAGAAAGAATTGTTCTTTGAAGATTATCAGGGATGGGAGGGTGTGGTAGTTAAGGCTGTGTGTCAAGTTTGCTGGACTGTGATTTTGATTGGCTTGGTAGCTGGATGTAATTATTCCCCATGATGAGATTGGACGTGGTGTAATCACCTCCATGGTGGAATCTGCTGTGAGCAATTAGTCAGTTGCAGGAGAGTTGCCTTTGGGTGTAGCCTACTTCCAGTATATATATAAAGGATCTTGCATTTGATTCTGTTTTCATCTCCAGGTCCTGGACCTGAACCGGAGGCCCGCAGTGTTGCCTGCTGATCTTGGGATTGTTGTCTTTGCAGCCTGTGAGTCACCAATCTGCCATTTTACCTGCCAATCTTGGATTCATCTACCTCAGCAGCCAGCAGCTGCATGAGTCAGGAGAAGCTTCCGGCTTGCTCCAGCAGGCCAGAAAGGCAGAACTCATGCCCAACATGGAGGGGCATCCACCCAGTCCCTACAGCTGGCACTCTGACTTAGGACTTCTAGCCTCCTAAACTGTAAGAGAAGAAATTTGTTTGTCGAAGACATCCACTAGTGGTATTTCTATTACAGCAGCACTAAGAACCAAGACAGAGGGAAAGGAAGGGAGGGTACTCACTGTTGTTGAGTCGGATCCAACTCATAGTGACCCCTCCTTGGGTTCCCAAGGTAATATAACTACAGAAATAGATTGCCCAATCTTCCTTCCGAGGAGTGGCTGGTGGGCTTGAGCCGCCAGCCTTCTGGTTAGCAGTCAAATGTCTTAGGTACTGTGCCACCAGAGCTCCTAAACAATAAGGGGGAAGTCAGCACACAATGATCTTGGCAGTGGGAAGCACAGGGAGGAACACAAGAGTCAGAGGCAGCAGGTGACTATATCACACACACAACCCTGCAGTAATAGAAATAACAATTCACAAGTGAATGCACAGATAGACACCTTCTCTGGATAGGAGTGGGAAGGCTATGGGAATATACTCATAAATATGCATAGGTTTGACAGAAGCTATCTCTACCTGTGTATTTATATGTGCTGCAAATATTTCCATGAATGTAGCGGAGCATACAGGGGGCAAAGTTATGAAAACGTCTTAGTCATAACCAAACACCTTGAGGGAATGAGTCATTGGGTATGAAGGCTCAGGACCGCAGTATCTGGGGATACTAAGGTCAATTGATATAGCATTTTTGTGAACAGTGACTGAGGTCTTAAAAGCTTGTGAGCAGCCACCTAAAGTGCAAAACTTTGCCTCTCCCCGTCCAGAGCAAAGAAGAGTGAAGAAAATCAAAGATGCAGGAAGCGGGCTGAAGGAACAGTCCAAAGGATTAACAGAGCACATGAACCCTAGCCTCCATGACCCTGAGACCAGAAGAACTAGATGGTGCCTGACTACTACTGTTGACCACTCAGAAGGAGATCACAATAAAAGACCCCAGATAGAGTGGGGGGAAATGTGGAACAAAACTGAAATCATAAAAAAAAGACCAGGCTTATTGATCTAATGAAGACTGGTAGAGACTATGGCCCTTAGACACCCTTCAAGCTAGAAACTGAACTGAACTTCCTTGACTCAACTGGCAGCCAAATGATAAACAGGCCTATGAGGTGAACATTAATATCAGGAGGGTACACTCATTAGAAAAATCTAGCATGTGAAATCTAGAGGACAGCATTTACCAAGGGATAGAGCTAGGGAGGCAGATGGGAAGGAAGAAAGAAGGGAAAGGTGGGCAAAGGGAAGAAGTAGGAAGAGTGATGTTACCATGTAGATTGCAGTATATGTCACAAAACAAAATGTGTATGGATTATCGAATGGAAAATCAATTTGCTCTGTAAACTTTTACCCAAACCATAATGTAAAAAAGCAAACAAATAAATAAATGGGATGGCACCCTGAGACTGAACCATGAGTGTCTCTGGCTTCATATGGGTTACACTGCGGGCTTATGTGTGCCAGAGCTGTGTTAAATACTTCACAAATACAGAACCTGAGGGTCAGAGAGGTGGGTAGCTTGCCACCAGTCACACAGTTAATGACAGAGCTTGCATAAAATTCTATCCAGGTCGGACTTTCTAGCCTGAGATCTTCCAGTCTTGCTGCTCAGACAGCTCTCCTCTTGTCAGCCACTGACCCCTGGCTCACTCTTGTTCTTCTTATACTCACTGCCTCCTACTTCGCAGGGATAGGCTTTTTTTCAGGGCCTGGTTAAGCCTACACCCTATCTAGTCTCCACCATACTCGGCATCTGGAGACATACTTTCCCCTCCCACCCCTACCACTGAGAAGGAGAGAAAGTCCTCTGCCTCTTGACACTCTCCAGACAGTTAGGCCCCTGGACTTGCAGCCAAGCGGAACCTCTTTGGGTCCTCCAGCCTGGGCTCCGGTGTACTCTCCGTCACAGGCCAGGAATGTGGGCATCCAAGCATCCAAGCAGACACGCTGGCTGCCAGCCGAATCAGGGCCCCCTGATAACTGACAAGAGCTGAAAGAACCTCTGGAGGGGAGGGTTGGGTTGAGGGGGTGCCTTTCAGAGCACCTGGGCTGTGCAGAGCTGTGCGAGGCAGCTGAGGCTGGCAGCCTCAGGTCAGCCACTACCTGACAGGCCTCATTTTTCCCCATCCATAGAATAGAGATGCTGGCCTCCTGGCCTCCCTGCCTCACCAGGAAGCTGTGAGGAAATGAATGTGCCTGATTGTACTGCCTGATTACATTCCGTATTCCAGTTTATCTCAGAGAACCACAGGGGAAATGGAAGCCCTGAGAGATCAGGTTATACTTCAAGTCAGGAACAGACCTGGGACTGGCCTGCCTCCTCAAACAAGGCTCTTCTCTCTCGTTCAGTGCCTTTCTGTCCTGAACAGGAGGAAGGATTTTCCTGCCTGGAGGACCAAGATGGGGTGAAACTGGTCCAAGGACCTGGAATGGGGACCAGGAGTCCTTGCCGCCAGGCTTAGCACTGCCACTGACTCTATGTGAGAACCTGGGCAGGAAGTTTCGCCTCTCAGGCCCTCTATTTCTTGACTGTAAAATAGTGGAATTACCAAGAATAGTGCTTCTCAAACTTAAATGTGCTTGTGAATCACCGGGACCTTGTTAACAGGCAGATTCTGATTGAGCTGGGCTGGGGTGGGGCCTAAGACCCTGCATTTTTAACAAATCCTCCAGATCTGCCACCTCTGAGGCCTTTGAACCACATTTTCAGAGCAAAGGCCTGGAAGAACCCTGAGGGCTTCCAGGTCAGGCATTAGGGAAATTGCTAGGCTGCTTATCTTGCCCTTCATCCCACCCACCACTGGACTGTCCTCAGGTTCCTGAAATTCTCTTTGGGAGTATTTCCTCTTTCTCGGGGCCTGTTCCGTCCATCTACTCCTGCCTCATCTTCAGCCTCAAGAGCAGGGGCAGATAACCCAATTAGCAAGGTAAGCATGGGCTTACTTGTGTTTACTTACTAATCTGTAGTGAACAATTTCACATTTTTTCATCACATCAAAGATTCAGTGTCTAGGTACAGCTGGCATCTCTCTCTCTCTCTCTCCCAACCCCACAGCACCTTCCTACAGAATCAAAACCTTTTTTCAAATTTACAGTCCCTGACAGGGATGGAGTACCCAAGGAGCAAGGTAAGCACAGGCTTACTTGGGCTTACTAACCAATCTGTAGTAAACAGCTTCACATCCCTACAGATTAGTAAGTAAGCCCAAGTAAGCCCGTGCTTACCCTGCTTATTGGGTAATCTGCCCCTATCAAGAGATCTCATGCTGCTTCTTCCTCCCTCCCCCTTGGACCTGCCTTCAGGATGATCTTCCTCCAGCTCTTAGAAGGGGACAGAGCCCCGTGTCTGCTGAGGAAGCGGGGAGCTCTTTACACAGAGCCCCAGCTCCGCCTTCACGCAGGCTGGGGAAGGTCAGAGATCAGGGCTCCTATGAAGCGTCCCTCCACTGAGCTGTGCTGACTCCACAGACAGACTGCTCCCAGCTTTCCTGCCCCTCCCTCTACTCTGCCCAGCATCTGCCGCTGCTGCTCAGTGAGATGTATACGGATGCCACTGGGGTTCTGTAAAGAAAAGAGGGACTGTGTTCATAAGGAAGGAAGAAAACCAACACTTATTAAGGTTCTATTGTGTGGCAGGCGCATTTGCAAAATCATTTCTGATGCTCCATGGCCCTGTAAGGGACACTTGTCTGGCAGGGTCATTGTAAGGATGAAATATGTGAAACTCCTCCGTGACTCGTCAGCTGCTTGAGGGGTGGACAGAAGGCCAGCCTGGTTCAGAACATAGGGATAAAGGAGGCCAATGGGGTCCAGCGTGGGTGTGCTTACAGACCACTGGGATGGAGTGGGACTTTGTTCTAAGAGAAGTGTGACTATTCGGCAATGACATATCTGGCAAGGGACTTATCTCTAAAATTTATGGAAAACTCCAACAGCTCAGCAAAAAGAAAAAAAGACAAATAATCCAATTAAAAAATGGGCAGAAGACATGAATAGACACTTCACCAAAGAGGATGTTCAGGCAGCCAACAAACACATGAGGAAATGTTCATGATTATTAGCCATTAGAGAGATGCGAAACAAAACAAGGAGATACCATCTGGCCCCAGCACTAGTAGCAAAGTTCAACAAGACAAAAAATAACAAATGCTGGCAAGGATGTGGAGAAATTGGGACTCTCATACACTGCTGGTGGGACTGTAAAATGATACAAACACTGTGGAAAGCAGTATAGCGATTCCTTAAAAAGCTGGGATTAGAAATACCAGCAATCCCCATTACTAGGTGTATATCCTAAGGAAGTGAAAGCCAGGACAAGAACAAATATATGCACACGCATGTTCATTGCAACACTATTTACAATAACAAAAAGATGGAAACAACTCATCGACAGAAGAATGGATAACCAAACTGTGGTACATACACACAATGGAATACTATGCAACTCTAAAGAATAACGTAGAATATGCAAAACACCGCATAACATGGATGAACTTGGAAGACATTATGCTGCATGAAATAAGTCATCACAGAAGGACAAATATTGTATTAGTTCATTATTGTAAAAAGTCAAGGAAAAGTTTATATATGGAAGGAAACTTTATTTGTTGGCTACCAGGGGTAGGGGAGTGGGGGGAAGAGAGAAGTATGAGGCTAGTAAAGGGTGTAGCAAATTGGGGGCCAAATCAAATTGGCTCTCCAGAAGGACACTGTGATTGTTGAGTAGAGATGGATGGGAAGGGGCACTGCTGGATGTGTGGAGGCTGGCAGGGCTCAAAAGGATCCCCTCAGTGAGGTCCCTCCCTCTCTTCCACCTCTGGGATCTTGAGTTGGGTGTGTGGCAGTCCTGTTCTTGGTCTATACCCTAAGTATCTCTACATCATGTTCACATACATGAAGTGATTTCCTCTTTCAAAATCCTCAGGTGGGGACCATACAGGCCTGTCTCCCCTTTGGGAGATAAGATCTAGGAACACCAAAGGCTTTCCCAAGACCACTGCAGGATGAATCATAGGGCTAGGATTGGAACCCAGGCTCCAACAGGCTGCACTGCCAGGACTCTGGGTCCTGGGAGGAAGAGAGGCCGGAAGGCAGGGGCCCAGCCCGGGTCAGCCAGTGTCCATCACCAGGAGCATCACCCGGCTGGCCTGCCTCAAAATAGCTTTCCAGACGCAAGGAAATATTTTATCCCACTCTGTTTTCCCACAAAAAAAATAAACACTCCCAAATCTCAATGGGGCCAAACACTGGAGAGCAGGGAAAGGGAATAAGAACATGGCTGGCCGCCCACAGAGAAGTCTGATTTTTGTCCTTCTAATTCCTTTCTTGGAGTCAAGACTTTGCTTTGTGACATGAGTGTGAAGACTCTCTGCTTTCCCAGGGGTGACTGGCTGTCCCTAGGTGTCAGATTGCCCTTTCCCAAGGGTCACATTCTCAGACATGGTGACGTTGATGGGACAGCTGCAGTGACCATAAACTAGGAAATTTAGAAATATATGACACAGGTCTGCCCTTGAGGGGCTTTCAAGCAGTGGAAGGCATGGCTGGGCCTCCTCCCTTCCTGAGAAGCTCTTGGAGACTGGGGAGAGGAGACTAATACTTTCTGAGAGCCGACTATGTGTCTGGTACATATGAGGCACCTCCACAAACATCATCCCATTTGACACCTCACAACAATCCTTTGAGGTGCAGACCATCACTTCCCACTTTACAGATGAGTAAACTGAGGCTCACAATGGACATAGCCAGGGCATGGTAGACTTAGGGCTTTCCATTACTTGGCTCTATGACTATGCTTTGTTTGCATCATGCTGGCTTTGGTGGGGCTCACTCGGAGGCTGGAGAAGAGACTAGATAACCCCAGGAGCTCTCTGTGCACAGAGTTCCTGTTCTTTCCTCAGGTTGTGGTAGTCACCAGGAAGGTCAAGTTTCTCTCTAACGCAAACCACTGCTCTTGAGTTGATTTCGATTCATAACGACCCTATGGACAGAGTAGAACTTCCCCACAGGGTTTCCAAGGCTATAATCTTTACAAACGCAGACTGCCACATCTTTCTCCTGTGGAGCAGCTGGTGGGTTCAAACTGCCAGCCTTTTGGTTTGCAGCTGAGCACTTAACCACTGCACCATGAGGGCTCCTTTCTCTCTCACCAGGAAGGCAGAAATGAGATTGAGGCCTGGGCCTCCTCAGGAAGTATGAAGAATGAGATGTATGAGAGAGACATGGGGCAGCAGGCAGTTCTCAGCTCCATACGGGAAGAACTTTTTCTGAGTCAGAGCTGGTCTTCAGAGGAAGAGCTGCTTCCAAGAGATTAAGGGCTATGTCATGGTGGGTATACATGAAGGAGTACACATAGTGACTTGATTTTCTGACTGATATTTTGGACTTTATAAATGTATACAGATGGTCCTCAGTTTATGACATGTTCAAGTTACAACAAACCACACTTACAACTGACTTTTTTCTTTCATCTGATCATTACCAGTATGTACTACATACAATGTTGCAGCGCATAGTTTGCTGAATCTCATGCCCCAAACAAATAAAAATCGGATTTATAAAGATACTGACAATAAAAGGCAATATTAATGAAAATTAAAGAAAAAATGAGGTATTTGACTTATGTCAGAACCTGCTTATGTCAGAGTGGTCAGAATGGATTCTTGTCATAAATCTGGATTACCAGTATACAGATACCTAGTGCCTAAGGCACTTGACTGCTAACCAGAAGGCTGGCGGTTCAAACCCACCAGCCACTCCTCAGAAGGAAGGTTGGGCATTCCTATTTCCGTAGTGATACTGCCTCAGAAACCCAAGGAGGGGTTGCTATGAGTCGGGGCCGACTCGATGGCAAATAACAACAACATTTAGAAAAATATGTTGACTTACCAGGTAATACCTGGTAATTTGTTACCTATTTTGCAAATATATTTCTTAGTTTGGGGCTTGTCTTTTCATATCCTTTACAGTGACTTTTTAAAAACATTATTGTGGCAAAATATATGCACAATATGTTATTGTTATGTGCCATTGAGTCAGCCCCAACTCATAGCGACCCCTCCTTAGGTTTCCAAGGCAGTTGCAGTTTCTCTATGGAAGTAGATTTCTCCACCTTCCTTCCGAGGACTGGCTGGTGGGTTTGAACCGCCAGCCGTCTGGTTAGCAGGCAAGTGCCTTAGGCACTACGCTACCAAAGCTCCTATATATATATATATATGTATATGTATATATATATATACACACACACACACACAATATTGTGGTAGTTGAGTTTGTGTGTCAGCTTGGCTGGGCCTGGTTGAGTGAGTGGCTGGGCAGCTGGATATAGTATTCCCCATGATGAGACTGGTCATCAACTCCATGGTGGAATCTACTATGAGCAGCTGAGTAGCTGCCTAAAGATGTGGTCTGCTTCCTGTATATAAGGAGAAGCCTTGGAAACCGTCTCTAGCTTGTGGCACGCTTGAACCCTGCATGTAGCTGAGTTGTTGTTCAGCAGCCTGCCATGCTCTGCCAACCTTGGGACTTTGAGTGGACTTGAATTAATGGCCTGCCATGTGGTTTGGCAACATTGGGACTGTGACCTTTTACTTGTCAACCCTGGGCTTGTCAGTCTCAGCAGCCAGCAGCTGTCTGAGTGAAGAAAAAGCTTCAGTGGGCTGGGAGCAGGAGGCAGAGCTGAAGCCCAAGCCTGAGGGGCTTTCACCTAGCCCCCAGAACCTGGCACTTTGAACTCGGATGTAAAGCCTCCAAAATTGTAAAAGAATGAACTGATGTTTGTTAAAGCCATCCCATTTGTGGTATCTTCCTATCAGAGCAGCACCAGGTAACCAAAACAAGTATATATATATATGCACATATATATATTGTGAGAGCCAGAACTTGAGCTATTCCTTTGTTTTTCTTGGTCTTGCAAGTTTTCTCCTTTGACAAAGTGCAGTCTTACCACTTCTCTATTGCCTGTTTTAGTGGAAAATATTTGAGTTTTCTTTCTCTGACAAGTTTCTACCTTGCACATATTCAGGCTTTAGCAGGTTTTACTGTACAGGTAGACTTATACCTCCTTTGCAAGTAGGTTCTGATATAAGTCAAATACTTAATTTTTTTCAGTTTTCATTTCAAAACATGGCACCGTTTTGAACAATAAATCATAAAATTGAACAACTGCTTGTGAACATTTGAGATATACCAGCAAACTACATGCTGCAACATTAAATGTAGTACATATTACTATCAATAAGATGTGCCAAAAAACCCCAAATGGATGATTTGTAAGTTTATTGTGTTGTAACTCAAATACGTTGTAAATCAGGTACTATCTGTATAACAAAAATTTGCCATTTTAACCATTTTTAAGTGCACAATTCAGTGACATTAATTAGTTACCATGTTTTGTAACCATCCTTATAGTTGCTTTTGATGAATAGAAGTTCTCAAGTTAATGCTGTCAAATCAATCTTTTTCTTTATGCTCAAACTTTTGTTGTCTGCTTGAAAAGATCCTTTCTTTAATCCCAAAGGTCAGAAGGGATGCTCCTATGTTTTTCTAAAAATTTAAATATCACCTTTCACTTATGTGTTTAATTCATATGGAATTGATTTTTATGAAGGGTGTGAAGTAGGGCTCTAGTTTTATGTTTTAAATATAGATAAGCAGCTATCTCAGTATCATGTATTGATCTGTAGTGTCTATGTCTTATATCTGCCTGTTCTGGTTACCTAGTGCCACTCTGACAGGAAAATATCACAAATGGGATAGGTTGAACAAATAGGAATTTATTCTCTTACAGTTTTGGGGCTAGAAGTCCGAGTTCAAAGTGCCAGGCTCTAGGGGCTGGGTGAAAGCCTCTCAACCTTGGGCTTCAGCTCTGCCTTCTGCTCCCAGCTAGAGGCTTTTCTTCACTCAGGCATCTGCTAGCTGCTGAGGCTGCCAAGCCCAAGGTTGACACAAAAAGGCACAGTTCTGATGTCATCAAATCACACGGCAGGCCATTAATTCAAGTCCATTAAGTCCCAAGGTCGGCAGAGAATGGCAGGCTGCTGAACAATGACACGGCTACATGCAGTGTTTAAGCGTGCCATAAGCTAGAGACCATTCCCAAAGCTGCTTCTTATGTATGGGAAGCAGACCACATACCCAAAGCAGCTACTCAGCAGCTTGTGGTAGGTTCCACCATGGAGTTGACTGCCTGTCTCATCATGGGAAATAACTACCACCAGCTGCCCAGCCACTCAATCAGGCCCAGCCAAGTTGACCAACAAACTTAACTACCACACTACCCCACAGTCTCACCATTTAAATTACTAGAGTTTTCTAATTAACCTTACTGTCTGAGAGAACAAAACTTCCCCATCCCCATCTTGTTCTTTTTCAGAAATCTCTCTCTCTCTCTTTCTCTCTTTTTTTTATATATATCTTTTAAGTCATTAAAAGGGAGCTCTGGTAGCATAGTACCTAGCGAAGGTTGGGCAATCTACTTCCGTAGTGATACTGCCTCGGAAACCCAAGGAGGGGTCGCTATGAGTCGGGTCTGACTTGACAGCACAAAACAACAACAACAACAAGAAGTCATTAAAAAAAATTCTTAGTTCTTCTGTATTCCAACAAATTTGAAAATCTGGAGGAAATGGACAGTTTTCTAGAAACACACCACTTACCTAAACTAACACAGACTGAAGTGAAAAA
>NW_006921661.1:4436622-4448301 GCF_000298275.1 Orycteropus afer afer | reverse complement strand
GAGACAAAGTATATGTGAACTGCTGTATGAATAGTGAATTTACTCTGTAAATCTTCACCCAAATCCTAATAAAAAAAAAAAAAAAAATTCTTAGTTCTTAAGTTCATTTATATAAAACTTCTCTTATATTAATGCTAGTATCACTATTCATTTTAATGATTTACTTTAAAATTTGTTTAGCAGAGAAAGTGAGAGTATGGCAGTTTGGTATATATTCTTATAAAAAGTTTTCAGAGCATATTCTGACATACACACACGATGTGTTTGTGTATATGTTATAATGGAATCATTCTTCATACACTGTCTGCCATTTGATTTTTTATATAGAAATATGTCAAATATATTTTCATGTCAGAAACATGGAACTGCCTCATTAAAAATATACTTGTAGGGTAACCCATTCTGGGGAAGTACTCTACTACAGTTAACCAATTACTTATTGAGGAACATTGGAGTTGTTTCCACAGATTCATTTTTATCAACTCTAGTTAATAAAAAATTTACCCTCCAGAAAGACTACCCACTTATGTTTCCACCAGCACTGTATCATATTGCCTGTTTGATCACACCAACAGAGAGTGTTTTAAAGAAAATAATAATTAAACAAATACAGGAAAGAAAGCAAAGAACATAATAGACACCATGTACCCACTACCCACATTTACCACATTCTAGAAAAACCAAATTCACTGCCATCAAGTCCATTTGACTCATAGTTACCCCTCCTTGGGTTTCTGAGGCAGTTTCTCTACGGATCTTTCTGAGGAGTGGCTGGTGGGTTTGAACTGGCAGCCTTCTGGTTAATAGTCAAGTGCCTTAGGCACTAAGCCTTAGGCACTATGCCCCCAGAGCTCTCATTTACCACATTAGCTTTTTAAAATCACATTTGATTTTTTAAACCACATTTGCTTTGGAAATTAAAAAAAAAAAATTATTAAGGAAAAACTTTAAACATGCACACAAGTAAAGTGAATGGTATAATGAAGTTCTATGTACCCATTGCCTAATCAATAATTATAAATTCATGGTTAATTATGTTCCATCTAGATGCTCAGTCCTGGAAATAAATGCCAAACATCTTAGAATTTCACCTCTAAATACTTCAGCAAGTGTTCCCAAAAGATAGACTCTTTCATACCATAAAAAATTAATTTTAATATAATCAAATATCCAATATACCAAATTTCCCTGGTTGTCTTTATTTTTTTTTTCATTTTTATTTTTTTAATATTTGCTTGAATAAGGATCCAAAATAAGAACCAGACACTGCCTATGATTTTGTCTCTTAAAAATTTTTATTTTGAAAACCAGTGGAAAAGAATTGAGAATCTAGAAATAGATCCATTGACCTATGGTCAGCTGATTTTTGACAAAGGGCTGAAATCCATTAAATGGGGAAGAGATGTTCTCTTTAACAAATGGTGCTAGCAAAACTGGATAACCATTTGCAGAAAAATTAAACAAGATCCATACCTCACACCATGTACAAAAACTAACTCCAGATGGATTAAAGACTTAAATATGAAACCTGAAGCTATAAAGTTCCTCAAGAAAAAAACTAGGGGCAAATTTAGGGGCCCTAGTTTATGGCATAAATAGACTATCAAGCATAACCCAAAATGCACAAACAGCAGAAGATAAACTAGATGAATGGGACCTTCTAAAAGTTAAATTTTTATGTGGTTCAAAAGGCTTCTCCAAAAGAATAAAAATAAAACCTACAGATTGGGAAAAAAAATTCAGCAACAACATATCTGACAAGGGACTTATCTCTAAAAATGATACAATTATACAACAGTTCAACAACAGAAAGATAAATAATCCAATTAAAAAATGAACAGAAGACATGAACAGACACTACACCAGAGAGGAAATTCGGAGAGCCAACAAATACATGAGGAAATGTTCACTATCATTAGCCATTAGAGAGATGCAAATCAAAACAACAAGGACATACCATCTGGCCCCAGCACTAGTAGCAAGTTCAACAAGACAGAAAATAACAAGTGCTGGCAAGGTTGTGGAGAGATTGAGACTCTCATACACTGCTGGTGGGACTATTAAACGATACAGAAATATCATTTGATCCAGTAATCCCATTGTTGTTGTTGTTATGTGTTGTTGAATTGTCCCTGACTCATAGAAACCCCTCTTTGGGTTTCCAAGGTGGTATCACTATGGAAGTAGATTGCCCAATCTTCCTTTCAAGGAGTGGCTGGTGGGTTTGAACTGCCAACACTCTGGTTAGCAGTCCAGTGCCTTAGGCACTATACCACCAGAGCTCCCACTACTGGGTACGTATCCTAAAGAAGTTAAAGCCAGGACAAGAACAAATATATGCACACACACATTCATTGCAGCACTATTTACAATAGCAAAAAGATAGAAACAACCCATCAACAGAAGAATGGATAAGCAAACTATGGTACATACACACAATCGAATACTATGCAACACTAAAGAATAACATTGAAACTGCAAAACATTGCATAACATGAATGAGCTTGGAGGACATTATGCTGAGTGAAATAAGTCATTCACAGAAGGACAAATGTATTCGTTTGTTATTGTAAAAAGTTAAGGAAAGGTTTGTATATGGAAGGAAACTTTGTTGGTTACCAGGGGTGAGAGGGGAGGGGAGGAAACACTGCAAAAATAAAAAAATATATAAATATAAATAATTTTTTTTAATTTTTATTTTGACAATCACAAACTTACAGGAAAGTTGAAAGTACATTCCAAAGAATTTATTTACCCTTGAACCATTTAAGAGTGAGTTGCAGATCTGATTCTTTATCACCCCACAACTCTTTAATGTGTCCTACAAACCAGGATGATTGCAATACAATCATCAAAGCCAGGAATGTCCTGTTGAATCCTTATTGTCATTTGCTCCTCAGACTCCTTAAAGTTATGCCTGCTGCCCTAGTATCTTTTATAGTAAAAGGATACATTTCAGACTCCTGCACTGTATTTCATTGCTTCTTTAGTCCTTTTTAGTCTGGAGACATTCCTCAATTTTTTCTTGACTTTTGTGACCTTGACACTTTTGAAGATTGCAGGCCAGTTGTTTTGCAGAATCCCCCTCAGTTTGAGTTTGTGTGATATTTATTCATGATTATGCACCTTTGCACAATCAGGCTATGAGTCTTTAGTAGGAATGCCACAAAAGTGACATTGTGTTTTTCTCATTGTATCTTATCACGTGTCCCATTACTGATGGTGGTCACTTTGATCACTTGATTAAAATGGTGCCTGCCAGGCTCCTCCCCTGTGAAGTTATTCTTTCTCCTTTATTCTTTTATAGAGAGATACTTTGAAACTCTGAAAATATCTCATTTTTCATCAAGTTTTCAATTATTTCATTTGTTTATATTGGTATGGACTTAGTTTTCTGTTTTATTCAATAAGTTATAATTTTTTGTCATCATTATGTATTCTGATGCTCAATTGTCCCCAGTTTGGCCTGTGGGGTTTCCTTCAAGTTGACTTTTTCATCCTTTTGAAAAGTCTTCATCATTCTTTGAACATTTCCTTACTTTCTGGCATAGAAAGATGTTCCAGGCTCTTCTTGTACCTTTCTTGCTTCTGGGCTGTAATCAGCCATTTCTCTAAGGAACTGCAAAGTGGTGATATTCTAATTCCATCATTCCTTCTTTTTTATTAGCCAGAATTTCTTTATAAAAGGAAATTTCCTTTTTATCAACTACACTAGCTCATTTCCCTGGGTACAGTTAAAATAACAAATCAGGATAAGTGTTTGATTTTCCTTCACTTACCAGTTTTCATAACAATGAATTAATTTTCTACTATCCTCCAGTGGTGACCAGTAAGGATATGTTTTTAAAAAATTATTATAAATTTGTTAATTTTTATGCATTTAAGTCCATTTTAGTCATTATTTTTACTGATGTTCAAATTGTGCCATCTTTGGTCAGTGAAAGCCCATCTTGGCTATTCTTGGAAACTTTGTTATTCCATATGAATCTTTTTTTCCTTCTAAATTTTATTTATTTTATTGTTGTTGCAGAGAATATACACAGCAAAACATACACCAGTTCAACAGTTTCTACGTGTACAATTCAGTGACATTGGTTACATTCTTTGAGTTATGCAACCATTCGTATCCTCCTTTTCCTACCTGTTCCTCCCTCATTAACACAAACTCACTGTCCCCTAAGTGTCCTATCTAGTCTTTTGAGTTGCTGTAGTCAAAATGATCCCATAGAGATAGTTCTTAAAGGAACATGATGCGGAAGGCAGACCTTTTTTTACTACTTCAACTGAACTATCTTTGGTTTTAAGATGACTTCAGAGGATACTTTTGGTTTAAAGTTTAAAGATTATCCCAGGACAATAGTTTCAGGGATTCATCCACCTCCATGGCTCCAGAAAGTCTAGAGTCCATGAGGATTTGAAATTCTTTTCTGCATATCGCCCCTTTTGGTAAAAATTCTTCAATGGAGTCTTTGATCAAATCTTTGATCAAAATGTTCAGTAATGGTAAGTGGGCATCATCCAGTTCTTCTGGTCTCGTAGCAAAGGAGGCAATTTTTTATGGAACAATTAGCCATATATTCCATACTCCTATCCCTCTCTGTCCTCCTTTCTCTGTTGCTGCAGATGAGTAGAGACCAATTGTGCCTTCTATGGCCACTTGTAAGCTTTTAAAACCCCAAGCACTAGGCAACTCATATGAATCTTATTATGCAAAAACATGAGGAAAAAACCCAAACTCAGCTTTTTCCAGTGAAAAAAGTCATTGAAAATTTCATTTGGGATTACGTTGAATCTGCAGGTCAACTGGGAAGAACAGATGTCTTTGAGATAGTGAGCCTTTCTATTAATGAACATTGTATATTTATGTCTTCTTAAATGTCTTTCAGTCAAGTTTTATTAAAGTCTTTCAAAGAAGTTTTATTAAAGATCATGTCCATCCTTTGCTAGATTTATTCCAAGGTACTTTATAATTTTATTGGTAGTTCAAACATATCCTTTTGAAATGCATTTTCTGACAGAAAAAATACCAGTGTATAGAAATGCAATTGATTTTTATACATTGATCTTATCTCAGAATAATTGCTAAACTCTTCTTGTCTAATAATTTGTCTGTAGATTCTTTTGCTTTTCTATGTAGAAAATGTTATCATCTGTGAAAAATGACAGTTTCTTCCTTTTCAGTCCTTATAACATTATTTCTCCTGTGTCTTACTTTCCTTTCTGGCACTTTTAGTATAACGTTGCATAGAAAAGGCAATGGTGAGCATCCTTGTCTTGTTTTTGATTTTAAGAGGAATACTTCTAGCATTTCAGAACTTAGTAAGGTGTTTTTGGCAGCTTTGTTTGTTTTTGTAGATACCAGGTTTAGAACATTTCCTTATATGTTGATATTTACATTATGGCCTAGTGCATTATAAACATGCAAAGATGTTCCACAAGTGCTTTACAAGTGTGCGTGTTCTTCAGTCACTGGGTGCAGGGTTCTAAGTTCATAAATGTCACTTTTTAATTTAATTTATTTAAATGTATTTTGTTGTTGTCATTGAGAATTTGCACAGCAAAACCTACACCAATTCAAACATTTCTGCATGTACAGTTCAGTGACATCGATTACATTCTTCAAGTTGTGCAACTATTCTCACCCTCCTTTTCTGGGGATCCTCTCCGATGAACAAAACTCATTGCCCTCCATCTTCTAAGACTTCTTTCTCTCTCCCTTTTTGTTTAGTTTACAATCTCCATCTTTTTTTGTGATTACCGATTTATTCAGTTTATTTCTATCATGTAGCACATAGTAGGTGCTTAGGAAATGAGCCACTGTCAATCCCTGGACTACTGTAGGTCTGCCGGGGGTGGAGGCAATGTATGTCACTATTACCCCTAGTCTGGGGAAACCACAGGACATGGCTTTTCCTGAGAAAAGCATGGCGTTTCCAGAAAGACTGGCTGAGAAAACCCCAACCTAGTCTGAGGCCACATGACTGTTTCCTAGAAACTAGATGTGAGTGAAACTCGGCCGGTGCCCGAGTCACAGCACACATTTCCTGTTTTCACTCACCAGCTAAGGAGGCCCCCCCTGCCTTAAGGCTCGAGGTCGACTGCTATCCACCACCCAACTCCAATCAGAGGGAGGAAGTGGACTGGGCTTGGCTGGGGGAGGAACTTCCTCTCAGGGATGCTGGTCAACTCCTCTCCCCTACACACACTCCCGGGCACTCTCAGCTGCTCTGAGGCATCAGAACCACCTCTCCTTGACACCTTCTAAGGCTCTGTTCCTGGCCTGGACCCTTCTGCAGAGCTCCTGACCCATCTATCTGGTCTTCTTAGAAGTCCCCCCACCACATGTCTTAAGTGAATCTTCCCTTGGCTTACATGCCTCCTGGTGTTCCTCATGTTCCCCATCACCGTGGTGGTATCACCATTAGCAGCTCAATCAGAATTAAGGGTGTCACTGTGCCTCCTGCCTAATCCTGCTGCCTCTCCGCCAGGAGGTTCTGTGGACACTGTACTAAGGTAATACGGGCATCTTCCTGTGGGCTCCCTGGCCCCAACTAGACTATTCACAGCAGTGTAGAGTTCTTGTCTGGCCCATCTTCTGCTTCCTGCTGTCTGGGAGCTTCTCCAGGGTACAGACAGGACAGGTTCATCTCAGGATTTGGCATGGGAAAATCTGTTGAATGAATGAATAAATCAGTAGACTGCTGTCAGGTCTTCTTCCAGGATGATCGATATCCTGCCCTCTGGCTTCTCTGGACATCCCTTTCTGGTTATGGTTTCCAGAACCTTCCACCTCCTGCCTCCTTCATCTGAATGTGTTGCAAGTCTCCACAGTCTTCCCCACATGTGGAGCCCAGTTATACACACTGTCCTGGTCACTCTTTCTAGTTCAGGACTCTGGTCAGGCCTTCTTTAGCACAATCCCATAGAGATAAAGTTGGATCCACATGCCAGGGATATTTCAGGGGGTCATTCATTCTTCATCTTTCAAACACAGAGCCTGGACCATGTGCCATGCACTAGAAACACAGTGGAACTGAAGCTGACAAAGCCACTGCCACCCAGATGCTCATTCACCAGCATGGGGTGACATGGGACCACCAAGCACCCAATCACAAGGTGGGCTGGGGCATCTGCAGGTATGTGTGCACAGGGGGCATAGTCATACAGTAACAGTCAGGACAGGAGGCCATAGGAAGCTGTCAGGAAATAGGCTCAGACTGGAGGCAGACCTGCAGGGCTAAGAGTCCAGCCCCTAGGATAAAGTGTGACAAAGGATAAAGGACAATGGTAGCACTGGAGCCTAGAGCCCACTGCAGATGACCCAAACAAAGAGTGAAGTAGGAAAGTCACAGGGGTTGGAGTCAGGCAGCCCTAACACATTGAGAGCTAGGTGACTTGCACTAAGTCACTCTCTGAGCCCCAGTTTCCTTTTCTGCAGAATGGATGTTAATGATCTCACTCACTAGAAGATTAAATGAACTCACACAAGGGAAGGCATTTAGCAAAGCCTCTGGCACATGGGAGGGGCTCCAGCTGGGACCCGGGGAGGCAGGGAGGCCATATTCAGCCCTGGAGCAGAAGGTTGAGGCCAAAGGCAAGGACCACAGCTGTTTAAGGCCCTTCTGGCGTCCTCTGCTCTGAGCAAGCTCTGGTGGTGCAGTGCCTAAGGCATTTGGCTGCTAACCAGAAGGGCCAATGTGGAGGGGCAGGGAGTTTAAGAGAATTCAGGTTAGACCTAGGGGGAGAGGGGGAGGGGAGGAAGAGAGGACAGAGTTTTGAGTTGGGCCTTTTAGGTGCATGAAGTCAGAGACTCCTCACAAACCTGGGGTAGAGTCTGTCATCCACTATGTCTCCCCCTGAGGAAACTGAGACTCAGAGGTGAAGTGACTTGCCAGGGGTGAGCAGAAGAGCTGTGTTCAAATTGAGACCTGCAGACTCCTGTACTCACACGCCTCTCCCTGCACTGAAGTTAGGGGGAGTGGCCTTCATTCAGCCCTTATCTCCTTTCTCACAGTCACAGCCCCAGAGTCCACCAGGTCAGCCCTTCTGGCCCTGGAGACATGAAGCTGCAATTTTAAATATCTTATTCATTCTGACCAGCTCATCTCTTATTTCCAGCCCTGCCTTGAGGCCTACAGATGGCCTGGTGAATCCCATTCTGTCCCTGGCTGGACCACCAGAGTAGCCTCTGTGAGGAGTTCCTGGGGGAAGGGCTGGTCCGCCTTGTTTTATGTCACCAGGCCCAGCCACAGCTTAGCTCAGAGCAGGAGCCAGGAAAAAGTTTGCTGAAGAAATGAGTGCTCTCCAAGACCTTCCAGGAAGGGGCAGAGGGTGGCCTGGGTTACCAGGATGTCCTGAGCAGTGAACATTTCTCCACTGTGCAGAAGAGAAGAAAGTAAGCTGAATGTGGTGCCCACCATCCAGGGCCTGTCATCCTATTGTGGCTCCTGTTTTTTCAGCTGTGTCCCCTCAGGTGAGTACCTCCCATCCTTGAGCCTCCTTGTCCTTATATACAAACCTGAGAGAATGAGCCATATTTCCTGGATTGCCATGAGACTAAGGAGCTCTGGTGGTGCAGTGCCTAAGGCATTTGGCTGTTAACCAGAAGGTTCATGGTTCAAACCCACTGGCCCTCCATGACAATCTACTTCTGCAAAGATTTGCTGGTTTCGCTATGAGTCGGAATCAACTTGATGGCAGCAAGTTTGGTTTTTTGTTTTTTGTTTTGATTTGCTGTGAGACTAAAGGAGATGGGTGTAGGCTACTGCTTCCTGGTCAAGTGGGTGCACCCAGAAGTGGTTGGTATTGTTCCAACATTGACACAGGCTAGTCCCTCTGAGTACACATTCTAAAGGACTAGAGTGTATGTAATACCAATGGTAATTACATCCTAACAATGAGGCATTGAGAAGAGGGCCTTGGCTGGGAAGCCAGGGGACCTGAGACCTAAACCTGCTCTGTCACTAACTAGCTGTGTGGCCTTGGGAAGTTCCTGCCCCTCCTGGACCTCAGCTTCCTCCCTGTACAGAAAAGAGGTGTACAAAGGAGGACTTTCTTTTCCTCCATTATCTCTCTACCTCTCAGCTGGGCCAGGAAACTGAGTAAAGCCCAGTTCCATGTGAGTATGGATGGGGATGCCAAATGCTTTCCAAGCATTTTGTGTACTGGCCCATCTGGCCGCAAGACCCTTGAGGACAGGAGTCTTGGCTTTGTCTCATTCATTCATTCATCCATCAATCATTCACTCATTTATATACTTATTAGACCTTTGTTCAATAAGTGCTAGGTCTGCATCAGACCCAGTGTCTGCCTTCCTGGGGTTCCTGATCTGGTGGGGGGTCAGACGTGTTGGTAGAAGGTGGCCGGTGCTGGAAGTCCCTCATAATCCTGGGCTTACAGGGATGACATGAGACCCCTGGGTGTCCTCTGTCTTGGAGAAGAGTGGGGTGAAGAGTGGACTGTGGTGTGAGATGCTGTGCCAAGTATGCATCTCCTTCAAGTTTCTAGAAACAGGCATGGATCACAGCATTACCCCAGGAGGCTATTATGAGGAGCAAGTGAGTCAGGGCAGGCAAAGTCCTGGGCACAGTTAGTCAGTAGGGCTCACTCTCTTCATGGACACCCCACAGGACTAGGACTTGTGGAACCCACTGGGAAATGTTGCATTTGCACATACATCCCTCAGCCAAACACCTGTTGGAACAAAGCACATTTCTGGCCCGATATTGCATGCATCACACAAAAAAAGAGCTGCTCCCTTCTGCAAGGTACTTCTTGAGAACCCTTAGAGATGTTTATCTCCACTTCAGCTGTGGTTCTCAGAAGGGACCTGCTGTTTATTGAGCATAAACCTTGGGCCTGGGACACAAAAGGTTAGACCAGGTCCCTCCCTCCAGACCCTCAATCCGGGGTGGGGGGTAGGGAAGAGACAGGCATGAAACTACAAGTGGCTCACCAGGTGTGACCCCAGAACTATGCCCCCAATTGGAGCAGGGGAGTATGGAGCATAGGGTCAACTCAATGTCATGGATGAAAAATGGGAAGACCCTGAAGTAAAGGACTGTTTCGGCCAGCTCTGATTTTTATTCTCACAGTAATCTCCCCACCCTCAACTACACGCACACATACTGCTATAACTATAATTCCCGCTTTCAGATGTGGAAAGCTATATCATTTGCCTAAGATCACATTGCTGGTAGGTGTAAGGTGGGGATTTGAATCTACGTACATGTCTTATCCGAGGTGGCGCCCTCAGTCCATTAGCACATGTGGTCTTTTTCTTTCTGTACACCCATCCTTTCCTCTCTCCCTTTTCATAACTCTGCTCTCTGACCTCCTCCAGATTTCATCTGAAAGCCCCAGGGCTGCAAGGATCCATTACCTGCCCTGTCACAAGCTGTCAGGCAGGGACTTCCTGGGTGCAATCCCTGAGGAAGCAGTGACTTCATAATGTCCACATCTCCGAAAGCCACAGCCCTCCTCAGTACAGCTCCACCCTGGGATGTGGGGCTGGAACAAAGCCTCTTTGTTCCTTTGTCTGGCCCCACCTGGCCCCAGCCCTGAGCAGCCTGGATTTGGGGCAACTCAGCAGCTGGTGCCAACCAAGCATGGCTTTGCTGATGAGGAAACGAAGTTCTTCACTTTTTGGGGAGCCAGCACCCTCAGATCACTCCTGGTAGTCACTTGTGGCTATTGAACATCTGAAATGCAGCTGGTTTGAATTAAGTATAAACTACACATCGGGTTCAAAGACTTAGTACAAAAGAAAAAAAATAAAGAATGCAAAATACATCATGAGTAATTTTTAATACTAAGTATATATTGAAACGATAATGTTTCTTGATGTATTAAAGTTAAATAAAACACTTTTTAAATTAATCTAACTGGTTTCTTTTTCTTTTTATTTTTTTTGATGTGGCAACTTGAAAACTTTTAATTACATGTGTGTCTCACATTACATTTTATTGGATAGCACTGCTCTAGAATTTGGAAAGGTCATTTCCAGGGCATCTTCCCAATGGCTCCCAGGAAAAGCAGCCTTAGGGATTCCCATCAGCCACTGAAGAATGTCTGCTCCCCAGCTGGGCCCTGGGTTCCAGAACCCTCTCATGGAGGCCTCACACACAGCTCCCCAACCCTCCATGCGTCATGCAGCCTCCTTAGAAGGCTCAGGCTTCAGCCAAAGGACTCCCTCCACCAGGATGAGCATAGCCAACAAAGCCTGCAGCCCCCACACCCCCTACAAACTCCAGCTTCCCCACTGATTAGAGCCTCAAAGCTGTGTGGGAATTTCCCCAGCTTCACTTTCCTCCTCTCAGCAGACCCCAGAGATGTGGCTGCCTTGCCCCAGGCCCTGAGTCACTCTCAAGGAATCTCCTCTCCTCTCTGAGAGGGTTCTGAGGGTTAGAGGCAGGCCCATGTGATGCTCATGAGCATGACTTTAGGAGGCAGAGAAACCTGGACAAGAATCCAGGTTGTGTCTCATTCTAGCTGTGTGGCTGGGGCAAGCCTCCTCCTCTCTATGCCTCAGTTTCCTAATATGTGAAATGTGTACAATGGTTTTACCTGCCCCTAGAGTTGCTGGGGGGGGAGCTCTGGTAGCATAGTGGCTAAGACACTTGCCTGCTAACCAGACGGCTGGCGGTTCAAACCCACCAGCCACTCCTCGGAAGGAAGGTT
>NW_006921661.1:4429165-4435677 GCF_000298275.1 Orycteropus afer afer | reverse complement strand
AAAGAAAGTGCCTATAACTCATGTCCTAAATTGGTTTTTCCCTGAAGCAGACCCCAAGACAAAGACTTGGATGCAGGTAGTTCATTCAGGACATGATCCCAGGAAACACAGTGGAGTAGAGAAGTGAGACAGGTGAGGAAGAACACTCAATAAAGCATGTTTTGACAAGCCAGTTACTGCTGTGGGCAACTGGGGCTCAGTCCTTCAGGAGACCCTCTGGGCTGCTATATAGAACACACATCAGAATTTTCAGATGGAGGAGCTATGAGCCAGGTGTTTGTCCACCAACTTCCATCCCTCATTCGTTGAGGGTTGCCCCTAAACCAAAACCAAACTGAACCCTCTGGCATTTGACTCATAGCAACCCTGTAGGATAGAGTAAAACTGTCCCGTAGGGTTTCCAAGGCTGTAAATCTTTACTGAAACAGACTGCCTCTTTTTCTCACAGAGCAGCTGGTAAATTGGAACCACGGACCTTCTGATTAGTGGCCAAATGCCTTAACCACTGCACTACCAGACCTCCTAGAGGGTGCTAGATCTCTGGAGCAGCCCTCAGGTAGAGAAACAAAGAGGCAGAAGAGAGAAAAGAAGCAGACACTTAAGACTAAAACCTGGGTCACATGGGCCACATGGGGATGTCCATGTGGTTGGCCTCAGCCTCATGCCTAGAGATTTTTCTTGAGAAAAGCATTAAAACTACACATTGATGTTCATTATAGTTTTGTTTTAGTACAAGAGTGAAAATTTAGAAGGCATTAGCTTAATAATTATGGTGCATTGGCAAGATAGAATATTCTTCAGTCAAAAATGAAGACTGTTGCAACATGGAAAAGAGTTGGGAAGGAATGTTAAGTAAAAAATGACATGTGAACATGGTCCATGGAATCACAGAAGGTATATCAGTCAGGATTCTGCCAGAGAAACAAAACTGTAGGAGATATATGTTAAGAGATGTATTGCAAGAAATTTGCTTATGGAATTTTGGGGGCTGGCTAGACAAGTCTTAAATCTATAGGCAGGCTGTCAGGAAAAACTAAAGATGCTGCCCACAGGCAGAATTCCCTCTTTCTCAGGGAAGCCTCAATTCTGCTCTTAAGGCCTATCAACGGATTATCTAGGATATTCTCCTTTACTTAAAGTTAACTGATTACCAAAAAATCAAACCACACTCACTGCCATCTAGCAACCCCTTCTGGTTAGCAGTCAAATACCTTAGGCACTATACCACCAGAGCTCCCTATAAAGTTAACTGATTACGGATTTTAATCACATCTACAAAACACCTTCATAGCAATACCTAGATTAGTGTGTTAGTGTGAAACTGAATAACTGAAGACTGTATCCAAACTGACATGTAAAACTGACCACAACATGTATACAGAAAAAAAAAAAAAAAAAAACCCAAAATTCACTGCCTTCAAGTCAGATTGTTATCCGGGGCGCTAATGATAGAGCTAGGAGCTGGTGGTTCAAACCCACCAACCACTCCTCAGAAGGAAGGTTGGGCAATCTACTTCCGTAGTAACATTGCCTGGGAAACCCAAGGAGGAGTCGCTATGAGTTGGGTCCAACTGTAGAGCAGTGAGTTTGGTTTGGTTTGGTGTTAGAACTCAGTTTGGGACCAGATCTGGAGTTGCCTGAGGCCACAGAGCAGAGCTTAAGTAGTTACCCTACAGACAATTCAGATACATCAAACTGCTACCACTCTAGCCTGAGGCTGGATCCTTCCAGAGCTCCTTGCCTAATCCATCCCCTTCCTATCAGCAGATGTAAGGTCACTGTGGGGTAGGAGGTAGGGTGGGGGCACTTTCTCTCCTGTAACCTCAGGCTCAACATTCATCACCTCTAGGCATAGTGCCTAGATGGACACACCAGCCCCTCTAGGGCCTCCTGGGGTTGGGTGGGAAGGGCTGTGAGGGGGACAAGGCCTAAACACATGGATCCCATCAGTGACCTCACTCTGACTGGCTGTTATCAGATTTTCCCTGGCCTGACAAAGGTTTGGATGAGGTGGCCTCACCCCAGCCCCCAGGACAGACAGAGGCAAAGTAGAATGCATCAGATTATTATTTGCTATGTCACCTTTGGCAAGGCCCTGCCCCTTTCTGGGCTCTCTGGCCTCTCTTAACTCTTGACATGGGAAATGTAAGGACTAGCCCTTTTATGGCAATGTTAGCTCCTGTGTGTCTCAGGGTCAGGGTCCAGAGCTGAGCTGTCCAAAGCAGGGCTGTGTAGACACGGAGGTTGGACCAAGCTGGGGCCAACTGGCCTAGGGCAGGGGCCATTAAGGCCTGGGGTCTGGCCTGCCTCTACGGGTCTCAGGCCTTGTGCCCCAGTTCTGGGATGAGCCCACCAGGTTTAGGGACCCTATAAGATCCACTTCTGCAGCAACAGTGCCTAGCCCAGGGTCTGGCACAAAGTGGGCACCCAGTGAATGGAAGAGAGAGAGAGAGAGAGAGAGAGAGAGAGAGAAAGAAAAGAAAGAGAGAAAGGAAATAAGGGAGGGAGGAAAGAAAAGAGAGAGCGGAAAGAAGGAAGAGAGGAAGCGTGGGAGGGAAGAAAAGAGGGAGGGAGGGAGGGAAGACAGAAAAAGAAAGGGAGACAGAAAAAGAAGAGGAAAAGAAAGAGACTGAGGGATTAGAGAAACAAATGGAAGCGTGAGGGAATGAGTGGAGTAATAGATGGGTGGGCCAAGGGTTTGCGTGCACAGCCCACGGACTATGTAGCCCAGTTTTGCTGCTGGCTCAAAATGTATTACTGGATGGGCTCTTGGTGATCACCCAGCCCAGCCCCTTCTACAGATGAAGAGACTGAGGCACAAGGAAGGGGAGAAAGGCTTCATGAGGTCACATGGTGAACAGAGGCAGGGTCAGGACCCAGGCTCCTGTCTCATGCTCCACAGTTCAAGGCTTTTCCCACTTTCCCAAACAGCCTTGGAGAAATTGGGTCCCAGAGCCCAGACATCGGAGATGGCCCTGAGGAGGAGGAGACCCAGGACTCCAGGCTTCCTTTTGTAGCTCCCCAAGGACCCTTGGGCCTAGAGGGAAGCGTCCTCAGGGAGGGTGTGTAGGGCAGAGGCAGATGCTGCGCAGAGGTGGCTGAGGTCTACACCAAGCCAGCCCAGCCAGAGGTGACCTCTCCTGTTGTGTCCATGGCTGCCTGGACTGCTGGCTGGGGCTGGGTGCCAGCTGTGCCTGGGGGCTCCACCACCCTGAGATGCCCCACATTACTTCAGTCTCTCCAGTTCTCCAGTGCTGGCTTCTCCTCAGCCTTGTTCTTCATTCTTTTTGATGTAGTCTCCCTCCTCCCCCTCTATTCTCTGTTCTTCCTCCCTGTCCCTCTTTCCTTTGAGTCTTTTCTTGGGTTTCAGTCTGCTGTCTCTCCAGGCTTCCAGATCTCAGAGCATTTCTCCCTCCGTTGCCCTCTGTTATCACTCCTGTTGACTCTGCCTTCCACTGTCACTTTAGCTTCTGTCCTATTGATCTATCCCATTCCCTGCCTAGCTCTGCTCTGTCTTGGGGTGTCTCTCTCTGTCACCTTCTCTCTGATTTTCTCTCTGCCTCTGTCTCATCCTCATTCTTTGCCAATCACCCAAGGCCCCCTGGCTGCTGGAGAGTGCCACCACTCCCTTCTCCTCTCCCCTTGCCCACCCTGCCCACTTCTGGTAACAATGACTCTGGGTGGAATGTAATCCTCCAGTGCCCCAGACAGACCCATAGGCAGCACATGGGGACCAGATGGCGACAGATTCCTCAAGAAAGCAACAACTTCAGGGCCAAGGGGCGGGGGTTCTTAGGGAGTGCAGTCAGTCAAAGAGCCAAAGACCTCAGTCCTGGAACTGCTCTGAGGACCTGGAAACAAAACCCACCCTGGGACCTCTCTGGCTGCTCTGGGCTCACTTTGCTCGAGACACTGAGACTGCTGCCAGGCTCCCAGGGCACAGATACACCAGCAGCAGCCAAAGTGGGAGGAGAAAGGCCACTGGCAATCAGGTCATCCTGCCCTTGACTTTACAAGTGGGAAATCAAGGCCCAGACTCATTCAGTGACCTTCTCAGGCTCTGCTCCCGTGAGCATTCTCTCCTGCTGAGTCTCTGGACTCAAGACTCTGGGTTCTAGTCTCAGCTCCACCACTTCTTAGCTTGTGACCTGAACCTCTCTCTGTTTTCACCTATAAATCAGGTATATTAGCACCTACTTCAAAGGGTCAATGGGAGGATTCATGAATTAGTATGTGTGAAGTGTGAGAACAGGGACAGGCCAGACTGAGGCTTCAATTAATGGTAAATAATAATATAATAATGATTAATCTTCCTAAAGAAAATCTCAAGCCATTCCCTGCTTAGAAGCCTACCACGGCTGTCCACTATCTCCTGAATAAAGTCCTAGCCAGCTCTAATGGCCAATTTTCTGCCCTCAGCTTACTTAACCAGCTGGTACTAGGCTCTCCCTCTGAGATATGGAGGCACTGTCCATTAGCTCCTGGGTCTCCACCCACCACATTGGCAGCTTCTCAGCCTCTCCTGTGGGAGCTCCTTCTCTTACACATGTTTAATGTGGCTGTGTCTCCAGGGCTCTGTCCTTGGCCACATCTTTCCATTTACCTCACCCACTCGTTTGGCCATCTCAGGCAGACCATGGCTTTCAATACCATGAGGCACTGAAGACAACCATGCTTAAATCTCTAGCCTTGGGCTCTAGTTGGATTCCTCACCACCCCCCACTGGTTAGCTGGTTGACCTTCACACTTAACTTGTCTAAATCAGAACTTGTGATTCTATCCCTAGAGCTTTCCTCTCTTGTCTCCCCTACTTCCTGTTCCTCAGGCCGAAAATTTTGGAGTCATTCTTGAGTCCTCTCTTTTCTCTCACACCCCCACATTCAAAATGTCAGCAAAGCTGATCAACTCAACATTCAGAAATAGACCCATAAATCAGTTTGAGACATTGTCATGTCTCACCAGCCTTCTAGCTGGTCCCCTTGAGTGACCCCTTTCAAAAGGAAAGCACGATGTTTACAAGACTGTATGCCTTTGTCAAAACTCACAGACCTGTATGTTTTAAAGAGGTGTATTTTATGATATGTAAGTTATATGTTGATTTTTAAAGTGGAACAAAAAACTAAGACAAATCATATCACTCCTCTGCTCAAACTCATCCATTGGCTCTCATCGCCTTTGTCATAGTGGTCTATAAGACTCTACATCAATGTTTTTCTAATACTGGAAACATGACTCTTTAGTAGGTCATGAAGTCAATTTAAGGATCATGACTAGCATTTAAAAAAAAAAATGAAATAGAATAGGGTAGAATAAAATATATGATTACATCAATTATAGTAAAAGGTAAGTTTCACAAAACATTTATTTCAGATTTACTTTTAGGCATGTATATTTGTACTGAATTGTAACATAAAATTTATTTCTTACTGAGGGCTATAGTCAATAGAAGTTAAAAGCCACTGCTCAGTGTGATTGGTCAGTCCTCCCATCCCACTGCTCAGCATGATGGGTCCTCCCACTCCACTTATCCCTCTAACCTCAGCTCTTTCTCTCTCTTCCTTGCTTACTCTGCCTCACCGATTTTCTTGCTGTTCCTACATCACACCTGGAAAACTCCTGCCTCAGGGCCTTTGCACGGCTTTTGTTCTCTTCCCCCCAGATATCTGCACGATTCCCTCACTTCCTGGAGGTCTTGAGTTAAATGTCAGCCCCCAGAAAGAGGCCTTCCAGATCACCCTATTTAAAAGAACCCCCTACTCCTAGGTTTCCTGTAGTCTCTTTGTCCCACTTTATTTTTCTCCATAGCACTTATCAACACAGGGAGCATTACATAGTGAAACCTGTAAGAGCCAGAACTCAAGGAGACTGCCTTGTTTTTCTGGCTGTCACAAGTTTCCCACCTTTAACATGGTGCAGTCTTACCACTTCTCTCTCTCTCTCTCTCTCTCTCTCTCTCTCTTTAGTGAAAAACATTTGCATTTTCATCTTCTGACAGGTTCCCACATTACACAGGTTCTGGCTCTCACAGGCTTTCAGTGTATTTGTTTATTTGTCCACTTCTCTCCACTAGAAAGGAGCTCTGGTGGCGTAGTGCCTAAGGCACTTGACTGCTAACCAGAAGGCTGGTGGTTCAAATCCACCAGCCACTCCTCAGAAGGAAGGTTGGGAAATCTACTTCTGTAGTGATACCGCCTCAGAAACCCAAGGAGGGGTCGCTATGAGTCGGATCTGACTTGGCAGTGCATTTGGTTTTTTTCTTTCTCCACTAGAATGTCAGCTAGAAGGGCAGGGATGGTGTCAGTTTCATTCACTGTTGTAGTCCAGCACCTAGAATGGTGCTGGGCACAAGAACACTTAGTGAATAAATACAGTCCTTGCCCTGATGGAATGTGTGGTTTGTTTTTGATGGTCTCTAACAGTTCTCCTTAAGTGGAAAGTTCCTGGAAGCTGCCTCAGTTTGCTGCTCAAAGGAAGGAAGGCACACCTGAGAATTCGCTGGGGATTCCCTGGCC
>NW_006921661.1:4419312-4429015 GCF_000298275.1 Orycteropus afer afer | reverse complement strand
CCTGCTGTCCTGCTGGGATCCTGGTGGTCTGTGCAGAACCTGCTGAAGCAAACAACATGGAAAGCTGTGGCTGGGATGTTTCATTCCAGTTGACAAGACTTGTGGGCTGAGTTCTCCAGCTGAGACAAAACAGAGAAACCTGAACCAGATGTATGGTGGCTTCCCCTTGGGCAGGAGAGGGAGGCCTGTTTCTGTGGAAAGATGCCCACCGGTTTGGAAGCCAGCCTCACCAGGCACCCCATCCCCCTTGTGGCAACCAAAGAGGCCCCTCAGGAGCCCACATCTTCCTCAGAGGTGGCAGATTCTGGGGAAGAATGGGGAGCAGAGAAGGGGACCCTACCTCCAGCAGCTAGAGGGGGTCAGGGTAAGTTCCTTCCACCAAAATGGTATTAGTCCCCCAAATGGTGAATCACAGGCTAGACAATTGGAAGAGCCCATAATCCGTTGTCATTAAGTCAGTTCCAACTCATGGTGACCCTGTGTGTGTCAGAGTAGAACCAAATCAAAAAACCAAACTCACTGCCATTGAGTCGGATCTGACTCATAGTGACCCCTCCTTGGGTTTCTGAGGCAGTATTTCTACAGAAGCAGATTGCCCAACCTTCCTTCTGAGGAGTGGCTGGTGGTTTGAACCACCAGCCTTCTGGTTAGCGGTCAAGTGCCTTATGCACTGCGCCACTAGGGCTCCCATTGGAGCAGAACTGTGCTTAATGATGTTTTCAGTGGCTGTGACTGTTTGTTTGCATTGCCTTCAACTTACACCTCGGCTTTCAGTACTTCCAGATGCACATCATTAATGTGCAAAATAATCAGATAGTAGAAGTTTTACTATTATAATAAATGCTAAATGTTGGACGGGAGCTCTGGTAGCATAGTGGCTAAGACACTTGCCTGCTAACCAGACGACTGGCGGTTCAAACCCACCAGCCACTCCTCAGAAGGAAGGTTGGGCAATCCTACTTCCGTAGTGATACTGCCTCGGAAACCCAAGGAGGGGTCACTATAAGTCAGGTATGACTCGACGGCACATAACAACAACAACAACAACAAATGTTGGACAATGAGACAGTTGATGAGTGAGGAGAAGGTGTAAAGGAGAAGGAGAAAAATAAAAAAAAGGCGTCCACTCAGTTACTAATAATGCTATAAGTAATAATGTTATAGTTCAATGGGGAAATACTTTACAGAAGAATTTTGTTAGTATTCATATAATCTGAGAAATACTACATTTAAGCAATTTACCATTATATTTATCACATATTATTCTATGATTAAAATTGATAAGAAACATCACTAAGGATTCTGTGGTCTGGTATGGGTGGAGGTCTGTGTGTGTGTGTATGACACTTTGAGTTACAGCAGTGGGTGACACCAACCCTAGTGACGCCACTGTTGGGAAGCAGGAGCAGGGCCTGGGAAAACAGACCATCAAAGCAGGGACTGGCTGCCTGGGCAATTTCCTCTCACCACGGAGAGGAGAGGACAGCAGGGTCACAGCAAATGGCTAAATATAGAGACCCTTGGAGGTGGCACAGTTCCTGCCTGCCGCAGGGGTCCTCCAGTTCCTTCTCATAGGGAAAGGGATGAGATCCTTGGAAACAGCGTGTTTGTGGGACTATGCTTGGAGCACCAGGCTCATTCTGGGGGCTGGATCACCCACTGCGAGGCCCTCAATTGAATTTGGTGTTAGGTCTCCAGCTTTGGCTAGAGCCATGACTTGAGTTACCCTTTCTTTTTCCAACTTGTTATTTTCATTTGAACTATTATTCATTATTATTATTTATTTTATTTGTATAATTTATATTTTGCTTGTATTATTTTTTGCATTATTATTTATTTTAATTTTAACCATTCTCGATTGAGCCCCTATTCTGGGCCAGTATTTGTGTGTGAAGTTCAGGCACAGAGGTCCCTACTTTTAGGAGAAAATGTTTTCCTAGGGTGACAAACACATAAATGGTCAACCAACCACCTTGCAGATAAATGGAAGAAGAACCAAACCCAGAACATCAACATCGACATCACTAAGACATAAGATCTCTGAGTGTTCTGGTTACCAAGTGCCGCTCTGACAGGAATATATACCACAAATAGGATGGCTTGAACAAACAGGAGTTTATTCTCTTACAGTTCAGGAGGCTAGAATTCTAAGTTCAAAGTGCCAGGCTCTATGGGCTGTGTGAAAGCCCCTCGACCTTAGGCTTCAGCTCTGCCTCTTGCTCCCAGCCCACTGAAGCTAGAGGCATCTCTTCACTCAGGCAGCTACTGGCTGCTGAGGCTAACAAGCCCAAGGTCGACAAATAAAATAGCACAGTGCCGATGTTACCAACCCACACGGCAGGCCATTGATTCAAGTCCATTGAAAGTCCCAGGATCGGCAGAGCATGGCAGGCTGCTGAACAACGACTCAGTTACATGCAGGGTTCAAGCGTGCCATAAGCTAGAGACCATTCCCCAAGGCTTCTCCTTGTATACAGTGAAGCAGACCACATCCCTAAGGCAGTTACTCAGCTGCTCACGTAGATTCCACCATGGAGTTGATTACCAGTCTCATGGGGAATACTACATCCAGCTGTCTAGCCACTCAACCAGGCCTAGCAAAGGTGACACACAAACTTAACTACCACACTGAGGGAGAAGTTTTTGCTTGTTTAGTTTACTGATATAAGCCTAGGAGCCCCTAGATCAATGCCTGGCATATAGTAAGCTCATAAACCAAACTCAGTGCCATCGAGTGGAGATTCTGATTCATAGCGACCTCCACTGGGTTTTCAAGGCTGTAAACTTTTACAGAAGCAAACTCTCTAATCTTTCTTCTGTGTAGTAGCTGGTGGGCTCAAACCACCAACCTTTGGTTAGCAGCCAAATGCCTTAACCACTACACCACCAGAGCTCCTTTGGCATATAGTAGGTGCTCAATAAACTCCTCGGAAGAAAGGTTGGGTAATTTACTTCCGTTTTGATATTGCCTTGGAAGCTCAAGGAGAAGTTACCGTAAGTTGGGTCTGACTCAACAGCACATAGCAACAACAACAACAATAAATATTTGTTGAATAGCTGAATGACTAACTCTATCCAAAGAATCAGAACAGCTTTTATAGAGGGGTGGCCTGATGTTGGCCCTTGGAGAAAGAATAGAATCTTGAGCCAGTCTACTGGGGATGGGCATGCCAGGCAACAAGAATCTCATTCCACAGATACAGCAGTGTGTAATGTATCTGGCTGGAGGTTCAAACCCACCAGCCACTCCTCAGAAGGAAGATGGGGCAATCTACTGCTTCAGAAACCCAAGGAGGGGTCGCTATGAGTCGGGTCCGACTCGACAGCACATAACAACAACAACAACAACGTATCTGGGGAAATTAGATCTAGTTTTATGTGGCACCTGAGATGGGAGAAAGAATATTCTAGAACTTTTATTTATATTTATTTTCGCCTTAAAAGAAAAAAAAAATTTAACCTGTACTAATATTCAGTAGAGGTGACATAATACCTAAGGTATTTGACTGCTAACCAGAAGGCTGGTGATTCAAACCAGCCAGCCACTCCTCAGAAGGAAGATCGGGCAATCTACTTCCGTAGTGATACCGCCTCAGAAACCTGAGGAGGGGTTGCTATGAGTCGAATCGACTCGACAGCAGTGAATTAGGTTAATACTCAATAAACAGACTGATGATGGTGCCCTCCCCTGGCCCACATGATAATAGGTCATATGTCCCATATCCCTGGACTCCTGGGGGGTCCGTGGTGTGGGCGTCGCTGACAACAGCACTTTTACCCTGCTGTGATGCCTGCAGTCACCCTACCACAGGATGTCACTGAGGCCTTTCATTTTATAAAAAAACAAAATCTTTAAAAGTAAAATCTTTACACAATGCATTTTGAGAGCAGCAGTGGCCACACACATCTTTCACACCACCCAGAAATCTGCTGGTTATCTCAGAGAAAAATATGTAAGAGTTGCCACCTTAAAGATGAGTTATGTCTTTTTCTCTTACAAAAAGACGAATTGTCCAAATGTGTTGGCTTTTCCTGTGTCAAAAGGGTATGTTACTCAGCAGATATTAAACCAAGGAAATGAATAGATGGCATACACAAAGGTGCTGTTTTAGCACTGAGAGAGAAAGTGACTGTTTTTGGAAAAGAACTCATGTTACAGAGAGAGCATTTTGTAGGCCAATATTTCAGAATGATTTTTGTTCCTAAAGTAATTGCTAATGCAATACTTCTCTGTCACATTTGCAAACATAAAAACAGGGAAATAGACTGTTACAGATTATTTTCAAATTTTCCAGTAAAGGGTCTCACTTGGCTTTGAACTCATTTGTCAAAAACACTAAGAAGTACCATCTTCTGATTTACACACAACTGACTGAAATTCAGTTAAACCGAATTTCAAAGAAATCCACACACAGAATTGAAAATGCACTTCTCTGTGGTATGGCTGCCCCCCACCCCCTGCTATGGCTGTTTGTGAGATGCATTTTCAATGATAATATTAAACCTAGTGAAAAAGTAAATGGAATTTAGTACCAGATGCTCCCATGACTGTTTTTGTTATGTGCCATCGAGTCGGACCCAACTCATAGAGACCCCCTCCTTGGGTTTCCGAGGGAGTATCACTACTTTAGTAGATTGCCCAACCTTCCTTCCGAGGAGTGGCTGGTGACTGTACCATGAGGTTAAACTAAAATTTTATAAAAGAATGAAAAAGTCTTCATCACAGTTTTTCAGTAACAATATATTTATTTAGTCAGAGCTTTTTTTTAATACTATGAAGTAAAAGAAAAAGACTTTCCTCAAGAATATTTGTTTCCTCTCATTCTTTTTTCAGTTTCTATTTTTGGTATATATTTTATAATTTATCCAATAAATTTGTATGGGAGCACATGTATATAATAAATAAATAAATGTGTATGTTGGGTTGATTGCATGAACTTTTTGTAATGAATGACAGGAGAGTGAGATTCATCAGTGACTGAGGGCAATGGGGAAGCTAGGGAGAGACTCAGCACGGAGGGACAGGATTCAATTGAGGCCACTTTGGGTCTAGAAGCGAGAAGCTAAGAGAGAAGATGGCTGTGATCAGACCAGAGCTCAAGAGGGAGTCTGGGCTGGGTCTAGGGCTGAGGGTGTTGAGGAGTGCAGGGAGGAGAACTCCTGAGGTCTTTAGAGAAGGTAACAGGGCAGGCTGGGGTGACGGATGGAAGAGTTCAGGAGATGCCCATACTGCTGCCCAGGAAACTGGTTAGGTGTTGGGGCAGCAGTAGCCCTCACTGAGATGGGGAACTAAGTGGTGAGGAAAAACAGGTTTTGGGAGCAGTTCAGTTTTGGGAGCAGTTCAGTCCACATGGAGGGAAGTTGGGAGGCCATCAATATCCATTTCAAAGCTCAAGGATAGTAGCTGGGCTCTGGAAGTGGCCATTGGTACAGGATATGGGGCCCAGGGCCCAGGGCCCAGGGAGAGGGAGAGAGGTTGCGTGTCCTACCTCTCTCTTCTCTCCCCCAGGGATGAGACAGCCCCAGAGGCTCAGACAGGGCCTCCCCCTGCCTTATTCTCCCTGCACAGTCCAGTGGAGCCAGGGAAGGCTGTATGGTAAACGCTCAAGGCCTGCAGTCAGTTGGGTGCCTGAGGCCCCAGGACCTAGGTCTGCAGGTCACCTTGGCAACAGGCTTTGTTGTGATGCTTCATGGAGTTAGGGGCCTGTTAGTCAGAGCCATGCAGAAAGGGGTCATAATGTTTCCTCTGGCCCTGGAAGTCCTGGCAGGACAAATCTGGACATGCCTGGGAACGGTCCAAGAACTGATCATTGTCTGGCTAGCCCTGGCTGCCACGCCAGTGGGGGAACAGATGGTCAGAGGGGAGAGCTTGGGCCAGAGACTTGCAGAGAGATCTGGGTTCAAAAATGAATCTATTGTCCATTAATTAACAAGCTGTGATCAGGGCAATAGGCCAGGCAGATTCTACCTTTGGTGGGGGGAGGGCATCAGAGGTGTCTGTCCAGTCCTTGTTGTTGTTGTTGTTGTTATGTGCCATAGAGTCAGCCCCGACTCATAGCGACCCCTCCTTGGGTTTCCGAGGCAGTATCACTACGGAAGTAGGATTGCCCAACCTTCCTTCCGAGGAGTGGCTGGTGGGTTTGAACCGCCAGCCGCCTGGTTAGCAGGCAAGTGTCTTAGCCACTATGCTACCAGTCCTTAGGAGGGCCATTTCCCTAGCACATCTAGGACTCATTTACCCAGAAAACACTCAAACCTTCATTACTTGCACAAGGAGATAGCTCAAAGGGCAGGAATGCATAGGAAAAAAGGACACAGGAAAAAGGCAACCACAGGAAGGAAGCAGGGAGAGAGCTGTTATATTATGGTAATTGCAATCAATGTCATAAAACAAAATGTGTATGAACTGCTGTATGGAAAATGAATTTGCTGTGTAAACTTTCACCCAAATCACAATGAAAAAAACAAACAAACCCCACTCAGCCCTCAAAGCAGTCCCCTAAGGGAACTTAGGGAGGGGAGTGTTCCTGCACTTACACTCACAGTGTTTCTGCCTCCATTTTTCAGAGCTCTTCATGTGGACCACTTCAGAGCCATAGAGGAAAGGCAACTCTTTTCAGACCTGGGCTGGAAAGTTCTAGTGTACCCTGAAATAGATAGTTCCCTGTAGGTCCCCATTTTATATCAGCAGATTGCTCATCAGAATCCTCACCACACTCCCCCCACTCCACTCCTGCTGCCGCAGAGCCCACGTCCCATCACCTGGCCTCCACAAGCCCCCACTCCATTCACATTGAACTTTGGCCACACACACAGATCTCTTTCAAATGCTGTTCTATCTGCCCAGGAGGTCCTCTCCCTCATGCTTGCCTGTCTTAACCTGTTCATCTTTCAGGGTAGGACTCAAATATCATCTCCTTCTGCTGTGGGTCCTGCCACAGAAGGCAGTGAGAAAAGCCTTGGGCCTGGAACACAGCCCCCAGCGAACAGGCCTCATTTGCTCCTCCCTCCGACTAGGAGAGAATGTACAGGGCTAAAGTCCCCTGTCTGTGGTTCCTTCCCTCCTACTGTGCCCAACCCCCACAATCTCCACAACACACACAGAATATACCCCAGCCACTCCCAGACCTAAGACAAGAGTCTCAGAATGCTTGGCCTATCTGGCCTCAGGGCACAGTACCGGTGGGGTCACTTCCCCTCCTTGAGTCTCAGTTTCCTCCCTGTAGACAGAGGGTTACCAGAGTGACCTCACAGGGACATGTACCAGGGCAGAGTGAGCTCTGATGCTCCCGGTCACATTTAAGGAATTGTTATTTTTATTATCAATGTGGGCGTCTCTTGTTGACTTGGCTTTTTTGGACTGTTTTGATGAATAATCCTAAGCATGGCTCAGCCCTCACTTCCCTTGACCTTCCTGTGGGTTGGAGGGGCTGAAGGCAGGTGGTGGGAGACCATGTTCTCCAGGACCCTGTCCCTCGACATGAATGTCAGGAAGCTAAGTGTCAACAGCAGAGCAGTCCTGAGTCACTATGCACTCCCCACCCCTGGGGAAGGCTGAGAATAGATCCGGGAGCCCTTCTGGGAAGAGCTTGGTGCACAGGGAAAGGCAGCCAGGCCCAAATTAGAACCCTGACTCTGCAGTGACTTCCAGCAGGTCACCTGACTCCCAAGCCTCAGACTCATCCCAACTTCCTCCCTGATCTTCCCTCCATGAATCCTATTGTCCAAATGGGAACCATCCCTGTCAGACCCTGTTGCTTCTCACTGGCATCTTTTTGCTCAAGCTGTTCCCTTACATTGACTGCGTTTTGTGTTCCGGTGCCAAGCTTGATGTCACACAGATCTGCCTAAATCTAAAGTTCATGTTCTTAACTTACTAAGCAGGGGCTTCTCTTCCTCTCCTCCAGGAAGTCTTCCCTGGTTTCCTCAGGAGGAAAGAATCTTTTCCTCAGCATCTCATAGGGGTTATTTTGTTGGTGCCTTCCAGTCGATTTTTGACTCCTAGTGACCCCAGATGTTAGAGTACAACTGCCCCATACAGTTTTCTAAGTTGTAATCCTTATGGAAGCAGATTGCCGGGTCTTTCACGTCTTTCACTCACAGAGTGACTGAATAACCGGGAGTCTTTCACTCGCAGAGTGACTGAATAACCGTGTAGTTAGCAACTGAGTGCTTAGCCATTGTGCCCCCCCAGGGCTCCTGGGGCGGGGCTCACTTTAGTTTAATAACAGCTCCAAATCAGTTTGTGCTGCTGGGCCAGCTACGCTCTTCACATGTATCATCTCATTTTCCTCTGTTTTACAGATGATGAGACAGGTTCAGAGAGGTTAATATGTACAGAGCTAGGATTCAAAGCGGGGTGACATGGAAGCCTATCTATGTGCTTTCTCACAACTCAAGTCACAGTCTCATTTCCACATTCAAGAGACAAAGTTAATGTCCTGAAGGGGGGCGGAGCTATAAATGAGTCATCCAAGTTCTTTTCTCTCAACGGGTAAATGCTTAGCTGCTAATCACAAGGTCGAAGGTTTGAAGACACCAGTGGCTACATGGGGAAAAAAAGACAAGACAATCTGTTCCCATAAAAATTACAGCCTAGGAAACTCTATGGGGCAGTTCTATTCTGTCAGTAGGATCACTGTGATTTGGAATTGACTCAGCAGCACCCAACAACAGCAATAATAGCAACCAGCATTCCAAAAGAAAAAAACCCAAACTCACTGCTGTTAAGTCGGATTGGATTCATAGCGACCTCTCCTTGGGTTTCTGAGGCAGTATCACTACGGTAGATTGCCCAATATTCCTTCTGAGGAGTGGCTGGTGGGTTTGAACTGCCAGCCTTCTGGTTAGCAGTCAAATGCCTTAGGCACTACACCACCAGAGCTCCTACAACCAGCATTACATACCTGCTTTTTCTATAGAAGTGCATTTCCTAGAACAAAACACTCTCAGTGAATTCAAAGACACGGGAGGAATGTGGCAGCCCCTTGTCTTTTCCTTTATGAACCTGGACCTACCTTCTGAAAGGGACTCTTCAGGTTTCCTCAGCAACTCCTGTCTGGCCCAGTTGACAACTTCCCCAGCACTATAGATAGTAATCATAACTGTATATGTGTGGCAACTCCATGCCGGGTAGAGAACTAAGGTCTTTGCCTCATTCATCCTCACAACAACCTGGTGATGTGGGTACTACTATCTTCATGTCACAAGGGTTGCTCAGAGAGGTTGGTGGTCAACCTGGGTGTCACACAGATCTGCTTAACCCTAAAGTCCATGTTCTTGACCTACTAAGCTAAGACGTCTCCTCTCCTCCCCTCCTTTCCTAGGGCAGCACCCTCTCTGATGGCAGAGCACCTATTTGGGGAAAGCTTTAGGTCTCTATTGAAGTGATCTGCCTTGAAGGTCTCCCTCATGGTTCTCTTTCCTCTGAAGGGCCACAGAGCTTGGCTGACCTCAGCACATCCTAGGCTGGCCTGCCCCTGTGGTCACATAGACTCTGGTGCCCTATTAGTGTCTCAAGGCAGCCAGTGGGGAAGAGCATGAGTCTTTTAATTTTTTTTTTTAATGCATTTTATTGAAATACAATTTATGTACAGTGAAATACACAAAACTAAATGACATGGGGGAGCTCTGGTAGCATAGTGCCTAAGGCACTTGACTGCTAACCAGAAGGCTGGGTGTTCAAACCCACCAGCCACTCCTC
>NW_006921661.1:4368849-4417381 GCF_000298275.1 Orycteropus afer afer | reverse complement strand
TATCTATTTCTGACAATTTAGTATTAATCTTCTGGATTTCTATCTGTAGATTTAGAATCATTTCTAATTTTTCATTTATTTTGTCATTTTGTTCTAGTATTTTCTTCCAAAATTCTTCTAGGGTTTTTTCTGTGTTTTCCTTGATCTGCCTCTCAATTAGTTGAAGATATGTAAATATAATTCTTTTGAATTCCTTATCAGGGAGTTCCAATACTGCATCTTCCTCAGTAAGTGTTTTGGGTCTGTGTCCTGGTCCTTTGTTTCTCCTGCTTTATCTTGCTTCTTTGTGTGGACTGTGATGGTCTATTGTCTCTGAGGCATTGTGACGTTTTTGTGTTTATATTTAATTGCAGATTATATGTTGGAGTGACTTGCCCACAATGTTTGTTTTCTTTGTATGTTATCTATACAGGCAGGTTACTGTGCTGTGCTTCTCTATTCACTAGTTGATAGCACTTAATATGCTTACCACCTGTCTCCTTTCCTTTGTCAGCCTCTAGTATGTCCTTGCCGACCCTGGCAAACAGAGCCTGTTCTTAGGTCCCTGGAATCCGAATGAGAATGCTATCACTTTAAATATCCAAAATAGCCACTGCTTGTAAACATTCAAAATGGCTGCACCCTCGGTCACTTTAAATATCCAAAATGGCCACCTCTTGTAAACATTCAAAATGGCTGTGCCCTTGGTCACTTTAAATATCCAAAATGGCTGCCATGTGTAGACAATCAAAATGGCTGCGCCCTCCGGACAGCAGAAAGTTCACAGCTCAGGTTTTCTCCCTCCTTACTGTTTCTCTTCCTAGTCATAGGCCATCAGAGCAGTTGTCCCTGCAGCCCTTGGTGACAGGGACTGATCTTTAGGTCAATTCTCAGGTCCCAGCACCACTTGGAAATATTCAGGCTGTTGGTCTCGTCAGAGTAGCTAACAGTCCACAGCTCTGACTGTCCCTGTACTCGCTGTTTTTGTTCAGGTTTTTCCACTAGTTGGTGCCTAATCCACTTCTGTATAGTTCCTTTCAAAGCTCAGGGTTCCAGGATTATCTTCTGTATCTCTGTCAACTGGTTTTTCTTTTCTTTGTTGAAGAGAGTCTGTGTCATTTGTCTGCCTATTCCTCCATCTTACTGGAAGTCGGGACTTGGAGTCTTGAGACTAGAGTTTGAATTCTTGCTCTGCCCCACTTAGTTGTTGTACAATGACCTTAGGCAAATCACTCAGCTATCTAAGCCTCCAAAGGATTGTCCTTTAACTGAAATGAGGGTATGGAGGTTTCATGGGCAGGGGCATAGTGGAATGAGTGTGTCTGAGATGGGAGTAGAGTACAGGCAGCAGACAGCTTGGCCCAGGACACCAGGCAATTCGAGGTCTGGCCCAGGAAGCTGAGAAGGGCAGTGGGGAGGAAAGGAGTGAGAGCAAGCATATGCTCGTCTGGAGGTGGAGAACTTTAGGGAGCACTGCTCCCCTGCCATAGGGAGAAAGGGGAAAGAGCTTTCCCTTTGGAATGTGCCCTCCACCTCCCCCATGCCTCAAGACCTCCAGCATTTGGGCTGAATTAAGGGCATCAGACATCAGCTGCCTCTGAATCACAGGCTGCTCTGAGCAGCAGCACAGCGGGAGCAGGGGGAGCGCGCAGGGATCACATCCATATGGTGGTTTTCACACCATGTCTGACAGGCTCTGTGGGACCTTAGGGGTGCCCAGGAGGAAGTGGCTCTGGGTCCCCACCCTGGTTTCTCTCATAGAGCTTCTCTTATCTGCTTTTATATTGGGTTCCTATTATTTCAAGTAAAGAGAGGGATCTGCATGCAAACAACAGATAGGGAGTAAACCACCCATGTATCCATGTGCTCATTTTACAGAGTTCCAGAGAAGTCACACAGCCAGACAGTGTGAGGGTGGGACTGGAACTCTATCTGCCAGACTCATTCATGCATGCATGCACTAATTAATTCAACAAACATGTACTGAATGCCCTACATGTCTGGTGCTAAGCAGGAGGATTCAGTGGAAGCAAAAACAGTGTCCCTGTCCTCACGGAGTTTAAAGTCTAGTGGGGGAGATGACACAGATTAAAAACAGCTCACACATTAGCACTGATTATTGTGTGCTGCATACTTTACATGTCTCAACTCTTATGAATAAATCCCCAATTTAAAGATGAGAAAATTGAAATACAGTATACCCAGTGACCTAGTGCCTAAAGCATTAGACTGCTAACCAGAAGACTGGAGTTTCAAACCCACCAGCCACTCCTCAGATGGAAGATTGGGCAATCTACTTCTGTAGAAATACTGCCTTGGAAACCCAAGGCATGAGTCAGATCAAACTTGATGGCAGTGAGTTTGGTTTGGTTTTGGTTTATACCCAGGTATGAACAGTTAATAATTGGCAGAGCTGGGATTGGAACCTTAGGCAACTGGCTCCAGAGATAAATATAGTTTATTGTATATGGTGCTATCTATGATGAATACAATTTGTAACCTATGGGGTTATCTGTCTAATCTGTCTAGGTGAACTTTGTTGAACTAGGGTGGGGGTTGGGGGTGAGGTGACAGCAAAGGCTTCCTCGAGGAAGTGAAGGTTCAGTGAAGATGAAATATGACAATCATGGGTGATTGTTTTTTTTGACAAGGGTGTCAAGGCAATTCAATGGTGAAAGACAATCTTTTCAACAAACGGTGCTGGGACAACAGGATAGGCTCATGCAAAAGAATGAAGTTGGACTCCTACCTTATATCATATACAAAAATTAATTCAAAGTGGATCAAAGGCCTACTAAATGTAAAAACTAAACTATGGAACTCTTAGAAGAAAACAGAGAGATAAATGTCCCTGACCTTGAGTTAAGCAGTGGTTTCTTAGATATGATGCCAAAAGCACAACCAACAAGAGAAAAAAATAGATGACTTGGACACCATCAAAATAAAAAACCCTGTGCTTCAAAGAACATCATTAAGAAAGTGAAAGACAATTCACAGAACGGGAGAAAAATTTTTGCAAATCAGATATCTGATAAAGGACTTCTAACTAGAAAATATATATATATATATATATATATATATATATATATATATATATATATATATATATATATATATATATTGTTGTTGTTGTTGTTGTTATGTGCCGTCGAGTCGGCCCCGACTCATAGCGACCCCTCCTTGGGTTTCCGAGGTATCCCTACGGAAGTAGGATTGCCCAACCTTCCTTCCGAGGAGTGGCTGGTGGGTTTGAACCGCCAGCCGTCTGGTTAGCAGGCAAGTGTCTTAGCCACTATGCTACCAGAGCTCTCTCTCTCTCTCTCTCTCTCTCTCTCTCTATATATATATATATATATTTAAAACTCTTAAAATTCAATAATAAAAAGAAAAATAACCTAACCAAAAAATGGGGAAAGGATCTCAATTGTCATTTCTCCAAAGAATGTAGACAAAAGACCAATAAGCATATGAGAAGATGCTCAACATCATTAGCTACCAGGGAAATGCAAATCATAACCACAATGAGATAACATTTCACACCCACCAGGATGTCTATCATATAAAAGATAGATAATAACTAATGTTGGGGAGGATGGGGGAATTGAAACCCTCGTACAGTGCTGGTAGGATTGTAAAATGGTGCAGACACTTTGGAAAATAGTCTGGTAGTTCCTCAAAAGCTTAAGCATAGAATTACCATATGACCCAGCAATTCCACTCTTAGGAATATAACCAAAAGAAATGAAAACACATGTGGAAACAAAAATTTCTACATGAATATTCATAGTAGCATTACTCATATTAGCCAAAAAAGTAGAAAAAACCCAAATGTCTATGAACTGATGAATGGATAAGTAAAATGTGGTTGTTGTTGTTATGTGCCATGGAGTCAGACCCGACTCATAGCGACCCCTTCTTGGGTTTCTGAGGCAGTATCACTATGGAAGTAGATTGCCCAATCTTTCTTCTGAGGAGTGGCTGGTGGGTTTGAACCAGCAGGCTTCTGGTTAGCAGTCAAGTGCCTAAGGCACTACGCTACCAGAGCTCATTCAATAGGATTCCTACTGGCACAGTGATTGAGCATTCAGCTGCTAACTGAAAGGTCAGTCTCAGTCGTTCATACCCACAGGTCAATCCATGGGAGAAAGACGTGGCAGTCTGCTTCCATAAAGATTTATGACCTTGGAAACCTTATGAAGTAGTTTTACTCTGTACTACAAGGTTGCTATGAGTTGGAATCAACTCAATGGCAGTAGGTTTGGTTTAGATATATCCTTACAATAGAATAATGGAATATTAGTCAGCAATAAAAAGATATGAAGTGCTGATAAATGCCATAACATGATGAACCTTGAAAACTTTATGTTAAGTGAAGGAAGTTGTCTTAATTCCCTAGTGTTGCTATAACGGAAATACCACAAGTGGATGGCTTTAACAAACAGAAATTTATTCTCTCACAGTTTTAGGAGGCTAGAAGTCCAAATTCAGGATGCCAGCTCCAAGGGAAGTCTTTCTGTCTGTGTCAGCTCTGGGGAAGGTCTCCTTGTCATTAATCGTCCCCTGGTTCTAGGAGTTTCTTAGCACAGAGACCCCAGCTCCAAAAGATGTGCTCCACTCCTGGTTCTTCTTTCTGGGTGGTAATCAGGTCCCCCTGATCTCCGCTTGCTTGTTTAATTCCTTTTATATCTCAAAAGAGATTGACTCAAGATGCAACCTAATCCTGTAGATTGTATCCTGCTTCATTAATATAATTGTATCTAATCTTACATCATTAACATCATAGAAGTGAAGATTTACAACACATAGGATAATGACATCAGATCACAAAATGGAGGATAATTACATAATACTGAGAATCATGGCCCAGACAAGTTGATGCTTTTTTCAGCACAATTTGATCTATAACAGGAGTCAATCACACAAGCAGAAAAGACCATATATTGCCTGATTCCATTTATACAATATGTCTAGAATAGGTAAATCTATAGAAACAGAAAGTAGGTTAGTGGTTGCCGAGGCCTGGCAGGTGGGGTGGGAAAGAAGAGTAAATGCTAACAGACACCAAAAACCAAACCAAACTCACTGCTGCGGAGTTGGTTCTGACTCAGCAACCCCCATTGGGTTTTCAAGACTGTATATCTTTATAGAAGCAGCCTGCCTCATTTTTCTTCCTCAGAGTGGCTGGTGGATTTGAACCAGCTGCCTTTTGGTTAGCAGCCAGATACCTTAACCACTATACCACCAGAGCTCCTTGATGATATGTACAAGGTTTTTTTGGGGGGAGGTGGGAGTTGGTGTAGGGGGTGACACAAATGTTCTAAAATTGATTGTGATGAAGGTTGCACAACTGTGAATATGTTAGCAACCATTGAATCATGTACTTTAAATATGTAAACTGGTATGTGAATGATCTACCTCAGTAAAGCTTTTATTAAAATAAAGATGGAAGAATGTTGAACTGAAACTAACCCCTGAGGTCACCTTATAGCTAAATAACAAATTGGCTCAAAAATAAAATAATGACTATCACCCATCCCATGTGGTAATTAAGGTTGTATGCCAACTTGACTGGCCCTGGTTTTGAGTGGCTGGCAGCTGGATGTAGTTATTCGCCATGATGAAATCGTTATCACCTTCGTGGTAGAATCTGCTGTGAGCACTAGGGAACTGCCTTTGAGGTGTGGCCTCCTTCTGGTATATAAGGGAAAGGTCTCTGGTTTTGGCACATCTGGATCCTGCATCTGGCTGACTCTTTATCTCAGTGGCCTGCCATTTTGCCTGCTGATCTTGGGATTGTTCCTGGACTTGAACTAGTAGTCTAGTGTTGCCTGTTGATCTTGGGATTGTGACATTCTACTTGCTGACCTTGGGTTCATCAGACTCAGCCTCAGCAGCCAGCGGTTGCCTGAGTTACAAGAAACCTCCAGCTCCAGTGGGCCTAGAGTAAGAGGCAGAGCTAAAGCCCATGGTCCAGGGGCCTTTACCCAACCCCTAGAGCCATCACTCTAAATTTGGATTTCTAGCTTCCTAAACTGTAAGAGAATAATTTCCTATTTGTTAAAGCCCTCCACTTGCGGTACGTCTGTTATAGCAGCACTAGAGAACCAAGATAACCTGGAAGTATGTGCTTCTTTAAAAAAAAAAAATCACCTGTATGAGACAAAATGGTCAACAATTACTTCAAAACAAAGATGAGAATGTAAGGAGGCAGGAAAACTAGATGAATGGAAATGGAACAACCAGAATGAATAGGAGAATGTTTACATTTTCATTGCACTGAAAATTGTGCAGAAATTGTTCAATGGAACCTAAACTACTGTGTAAATCTTCACTGAAAACACAACAAAATATTATTAAAAATGAAAAAGATGGAAGGATGTAGAGGCATTAACTATGTACATGGAAGAGGCTGGGGCTTGAGCAGAGCCCTCTAAGCTGAAGGCACTGCATGTGCAAAGGCCCTGTGGCTGGGACCGTGATATGTTTGAAGCTGTAAAGAAGACCATGTGGCAGGAGGTCACAGAGCAAGGCAGGAGGAGGGGAGAGAAGAGGTCAGAGAGTCAGTGGGATCAGGCTTTCCAGGATCTTGGGGTCACATGGAGGTGGGGAGAGGAGGGCAAGGCTCTCACAGTGGTGCAGGTGAGAGCATGTAGCTCACCAAGCTTGAGGTGTCTTGCCCTTCTCCTCTTCCTGACCTGGTCCATTCTGTCTGGGGGAGCCCTAGAATAGAATGCAAATTCTGGGAAGAAATAACTTGGTTCTAGGAAGAACCACAAGAATCTTTTGTCACAAGAGGCAAAGTGCTAGCTCTATCACTGGCTCTGTGACTTTGGGCAAGTTATTTCTTCTCTCTCACAGCCGCTCTGAGGCTCTGTAAAGTAATAGCCCTCCCTGTTCTATCATCCTCAGAAGGTCATGGTGAGGTGGGTTCATGTGATGGTGTCCAGTGCTTTGTAAAGAAAGCTTAAAAACCCAGACGAAGGTCGTTATCTGTCTGCCGCCAGCTGCCTTCTTTCTGAATTCCAGGGTCTGCTGACTCGGCTGCACCCCCACTTTGGGGATGCTGGGGTTTTACAGAGGAGCTGGCTCTCATTCTGAGATGGACAGGAAGCCTCCAGGCCTGTAGGCCTCTCCTCCTCGGCTCCAGGGCACTCAGGGGTCAGGGAGTGGGTGAGCTTAGAGCAGACCACTGTATCTGTATCCTGTGATCTGAGTAACTGAGGGCAGAGGGGCAGACAGGCTGGACGATGAGGCAGGGCTGAGTGCAAACTCCTTGGAGAGGAGCAAATTTGGGGTCTTGGCCGCTGGGAAGTTGTTTGTTTGTTCTTTGCACAAGCACTTACTGAGAACTTCTGTGCAATCCTTAGGATCATTCCAGTCTAATATAGGCTCTAGATTAGAGGAGGAGGCTGAGAGTGAGAAAAGATTTAAGAAAGATAGGAAGATTGGGCAATCTACTTCCGTAGAGATAGATACCACCTCAAAAACCCAAGGAGGGGTCACTGTGAGTTAGATTCGACTTGAAGGCAGTGAGTTTGGTTTGGTTTTGATGGTCAGTTAGGGGTGAAGGAAAACACAGAATATGGAAAAAGTCAGGAAAGGAAAGAGCTTGGTTGTCTGGTTCAATCTCCTCACCACACACATTGGAATAGATACCCATAAAACTCAACTCATCTACAATTGTTGAGGAGGCCAGCTGTGGACAGAAGGATGGACTGGGTGACCTGTGCTGCCTGCGAGGTTTCTGCTGTCATGACCCGGGAAGCCCCTTGAAAGGAGGCTGCCTGGGTCATCTTCTCAATGTCCCATTCCTTGTCCTAGTCATCTCACCCAACATCCCTCTATAATTGTTCATTCAACCCCATCCCCTCTAGTCCCCCATACTGAGGTCTGACTTGGAGCCTGTCTACATTTCCAGGGTCATGGCCAAGCCCTAGCCTTCCCTGCTTGAGCCCAGAATCCAGCCATCATAGAACCATGCTTGGCATGCCCCAAACAGACCTGTTGCTTCCCCATGTTCTCCTCCTCCTTCCCAGGTGTCCATCAGTGATAACATCCATGCTGTCCCAAAGCCATCTGGACACGTGGGCGTCACTTGACTCTTTTTTCTTCCCCTGACAACCCATCACTCCCACTGCCTCATCTCTGATGTACCCTCTCTGCCCACTGCCCTTGACTGAGTTCAGGTCTCATTCTCTCTTGTCTCCTCCTCCAGATCTGCAACCCCCAAGGCCTCCCAGCCTACCTTGCCCTCTCCAGTCTATCCTATTCACAGTAGCCAGAGAGACCTTTTGGATACACACTTCTGATAATGTCCTTCCTCTCCTGAAGCCCAGGACCCTTAGAATAAGACCCAAGTTCCTCAGTCTGGTGTCCAAAGCTCTTCTTCTTCATGTTCTGCTCACCTCTGCTGACTTCATGAGCCTCACACTCTAGCCAGACCCACTGAGTGCTGCTCCCCACATTTGCTGGATTTGGGTTTCCACCACCATGCCTTTGTTCACCAGCCCCCTCTGACTGACATTCTTTTCTCTTTCTCTCTCTGGTCTGCCACTCATAGATACCCACTCATTCTTCGAGGATCACGGCCTCTGTAAGATTTCCCCCACAAGGGGGCACTGATCTCACCCCACTCTAGGCTTCCGCTGTATCCTGCACAGACTGTAATAGACCTCTGTGACATTGAGCACACAGCCCCTTCCCCAGTCTGGAAACACCTCGGCCTGGTAATTAAGTTTGATTGGCTAAGGAAAACAGTGTGGGAGGAAGGAAGGGAGAGAAAAATGGAATTTCTTTTAGGTGCCTGCTCAAGTGTCCCCTCCCCTGGGAAGATCCCCAGACACTCTGCCTTTCCCCTCCCATGGCCCCACAGACCCTTTGTTGGCAATTTGGCATGACACAGTCACAACTAACTCACCTTAGAGGTACTTGTGTCCACACAATCTTGGAGCTGAAGGAATGGTTCTTGGAGACTTGTTTTACAGATGGAGGAAATGAGACACAGAAGATGCAGGGATGCAGCCAGATTGGAATAGGACCAGACTTTGAACTCAGGTCTGTATGGGTCCAAACCCCAGGCTCTTTACCCTAAACCTGCTCCCACTGCCTGATTCTGGGAGCTCTGGATCCTGGGAGTACCTTTGGGGACAGCAGGGCCAATGGAAACCCCAAGCTACAGGCGCAAGTACAACCGGGCAACCAGGGTCTAGAGGGTGAGGAGAAGAAAAGGGTCATGAAGAGGGAATAGAAAGCCCTTGTGAGGCTCTGGGGTGGGGTAGGCAGCAGGAACTGAGTTTTCCTGGGGCACCCACTCTGTGCTGATCCCTTCCCATCCTTGTCTCTTATAAAGTTCTCTGCAGCTCAGGCTGCTCTATCTACAGGGCAGAGTCAGAGCTAGCTCTGCTACTCACTACCTTTGGGAACTTGGGCAAGTGACTTAACTTCCCCATGCCTCAGTTTCCCCATCTGTGAAATGGAAATATAAGGGGCGCTCTGGTGGCATAGTGCCTAAGGCATTTGATGGCTAACCAGAAGGCTGATGGTTCAAACCCACTAGCCACTCCTCAGAAGGAAATGTGGGCAATCTACTTCTGTAGTGATACCGCCTTGGAAACCCAAGGAGGGGTTGCTGTGAGTCGGGTCCTACTCGATGGCACATAACAACGACAACAACAACAACAACAACAACAAGTGAAGTAAGTGATTTAATACTATGAAGTACTCAGAATGGGGCCTGGTACACAGTAAGTGCTCAAACATCAGACTGTGTCATGACTATTATAATTCACCCATCTCTCTCACTAGTCGGTGAACTCCAAAAACCAAAAAAAAGTCCAAACTCACTGCCGTCAAATTGATTTCAACCATAGCAACCCTTCCTTGGGTTTCTGAGGCAGTATCACTACAGAAATAGATTGCCCAATCTTCCTTCCCAGGAGTGGCTGGTGGGTTTGAAGTGCCAGCCTTTTGGTTAGCAGTCAAATGCTTTAGGCACTACACCACAGTGAACTCCAAAATCTCTTTTTCTGGTTCTTGCTTTATCTCAGGAGCTCTGTGGCGGTTCAAACCCACCAGCCACTCCTTGGAAGGAAGGTTGGGCAATCTACTTCTGTAATGATACTGCCTCGGAAACCCAAAGAGAGGTTGTTATGAGTTGGACCCCACTCGACGGCACCTAACCTAGTGCCTGGCCCAGCAGAGGGGTTCAGTGCACATTTATGAAAGGAAAAAGAGCCCAGTCATGTGAAGGGACTTACTCTGGGTCACACAGTCACCTCATCCTGCATGCTTCTTCTCTGGGGAGGGTAGGCACTGTGTTTTTCCCACATAGGGCATATGGGCCCATAGAATCTTAACAGAAAGGACTCCTGAAATCCCTCCCAATCTCAGTGTGACCTGAAAGAAAAAGAATGCATCCCAGGGTCAGCATCCTCTATGGCAGGGGCAGACACAGGCTCGGAGGACTGAAGGCTTGTAGACCCCTGGATGAAGCTTGGTCCTCCCCATCTTCCCCTGTGTCATGGTGCAGGGTGGGGTATGGTGGGGGAGGCCCATTCCCACTGCACATCTGCTTTATGTCTTGCAGGGGTTGGCACATCACAGTGCTGTGTGGCAGCACGTTTACATTCCCAAGTACTCCGGCCTGATAAGCACCTCTCTGGTCTACAGTGACTTTATCTCCTTAGATAGGCTGGCTGGGGCCGTGGAGGGGAGGACGCCCTACTGTTTGTGAGAAGTCTCAGAGCCTGACATTCAGGTATGGATGAGCGCACCTGACTTTGATGTTCTCCCTACCTATCCTCCACTCTCTCATTCCCTGCATCCTGGGATGGTTTGAAGTCTGGGAGCTGAAATCATTTGAAGGGTTGCTCACTCACATGTCTGGCAGTTGAAGCTGATTGTTGGCTGAGATCTTGGATAGGACTATTGGCCAGAATATCTATTGTGGAAGCCTGGGCTTCCTCACAATATAGAGGCTGGGTCCATGGGCAAGCATTCCAAAACACACATACGCACACAGAATGAGAGAGAGAGAGAGAGAGAAAGTAAGCTATATCATATTTTAAGACTTAACCTCAGAGGTCGTGTAAAGCCACTTCTACCACATGCTGCTCATTGTAGCAGTCACAAAGTTCTGCTGCCTTTCAAGGGGAGGGAAAATGTTGATGAGAAGTGACAAGGTTCTGGAAGAACATGTGGAAGTGGAGCTGGCCATGTGGCCATTTTTGGAAAACCCAATCTGCCACAGAGCCCTCCTCTCCTAACTGCTCATTGATAGTCCCACTTCCCTGACCTGGTAAGACCCTTCCAGGGCTCAACTATCATTGCCTCTCTCACCTCAACTTTGGAAGTGGTGGGAGTGGAATAGACAGTAGAAGGCCACTTACTGAGCACTTCCTGCCTGCCAAGGGCTTACATCGGGTACTTTCATGCATTACTTCATTTGATCCCCACCATAATCCTATTTAATGGGCAATGTGGCCCCATTTTGTAGGTAAGAAAACGAAGATTCAGAGAAGTGAGGTGACTTACCAAGGCCACAAGGAGTCAGCAGTGGGGCCAGGTTCTGAAGCACCATGTATGTGGCTTCAGAGGCCCTGATCTTGCACTCGCCCCAGTTGTCTCTAGGTTTAAGATAAGAAAGGTGCCATATAGTGAAGGATTAAGACCTTGAGCCTTAGGATCAGACTAATCTGGGTTCTTATTGAAGCTCTTGGCCTTGATCAAGTCACTTTCTCTCTCTGATCCTCAATTTTCTCATCTATTCAATGGTGATAATAACTTCTACATCTCAGACTTTACAAAATAACAATAAAGCAATTATTTGAAATAATCTCTGTTATGAGCTTGTACAGTGTCCAACATGTTACATGGGATCCAGACCACTTAACTCACTGCCATTGAGTAGATTCTGATTCATAGCAACCCTGCAGGACAGAGAACTGTCCCATAGGGTTTCCAAGACTGTAAATCTTTATGGAGGAGCTCTGATAGTGTAGTGCCTAAGGCACTTGGTTGCTAACCAGAAGGCTGGAGGTTCAAACCCACCAGCCACTCCTTGGAAGGAAGGTTGGGCATTCTATAGACTTCGGTAGTGATACCGCCTCAGAAACTCAAGGAGGGTCGCTATGAGTCGGGGGCTGACTCGACAGCACATAACAACAACAACAAATCTTTATGGAAGCCCACTGCCACATATTTCTCCTTGTAGAGTGGCTGATGCATTCGAACTACTGACCTTTTGGTTAGCAGCTGAGCCCTTTGGTTGGCAGCTGTGCTACCAGCGCTCCTCTAGATCACCTAGCTCTTCCCTGTTCAGGACCTGCTCATTTATGGGGAGCAGAGCAGGTCTGAGGCTGCCTGGGCAATGGATCTTATGCCTCTCACCAAGGGAGAGCCCCTGGGCTCCTGTTGCCTATTTTTAGGTCACTGTGGGCAACCACAGAATCACATGGTTGTAATAGTACAGAGCTGTGGGGTTTACCACTGCTTGGTCAAGCCCTGGAGGAAAAGAAAACACTTCTGGTGACAGAGGGATGGGCATCTGAGGTTAGGAGAGGCCTCAGTTGCTTCTCAGCATCTCCAGGATGACCTCACACAAGTCAGAGAGCCTCTCTAGGCCTCTTGTCTGTCTAATGGGGGTAGTAGTAAGTGCAACAGCTCACATTTTAGGGTGTTAACACATGCCAGATGCTAGTCAAATACCTCATGGGTGTCAGCTGGCATAATTCTCACAATGGTCCCCTGAGGGAGGCTCAAGGAGGCAGAGGTTGTTCAGCTAGAAGCAGGGCAGAGATGAAACTAAGCCCAGCTCTTTTAACTGCTCTACTTCCTGGCTTCCAAACTGGCTGGAGTGAAGGCCAGGAGGATTAACTGAGATTATGGACATGTATGTATTCTTTCAAACTGTAAATGAGAATGTAAACTCAACAGACCTCAGGGTCAGCCTAGACTAGGGGCTTCAAACTATACTCCATGGAGACCCTCCCAATCCCTCCCCAACCCCAGCCTTCAGCCAGAGCATATCTTATTTATTTATCTGCTTTCCATGTAGGAGATCCTGGTAGGATTTTATTTTGGCTCCACTACAAAAAAAAAAAAAGTCTTAGAAAACCACTGAGGGTGGTCTGAACATTGGAGGTGGCAGAGACATTCCCATAGTAGGAGCTGAGGCTCCAGGTGTTCCAGTCCCTGTCCCCAGCCTGGTCTAATGCAGTGGCCTGGGAGTTTCTGCTCAGTTCTTGAAGGAACCAGAGCGTCAGGCCCACCCCACTTCCTCATGCAGATGAAGGAGCCTCTGACATTCTTATGTTTTTGGATCTAGGAAGCCACGTTCCTTGAAGAACCACCAGCATGGTTAAAACCCAGATGCACTGTAATTCCTCAAGAAGGAAGAAGAGAAAACGAAGAAAGGTGTATTCATATGTACATATACATATATCTACAAACATATACACACACATAAACACCACATCTATTATACACACACCCACCCAGAAACACATGCACAAATACATCTATACATACACATTCACAGATCTCCATGCACACATATTCACACAGGCACACACAAAACACTCATTCACACAGTCACACATACACATCACATCTGTCCACATTCATGCATTAAAATTAAGATGTACCTACACAGTACACATGTACCTTATTCAAATACACACATGTCTTCTAGACACTTGAATGGATTAACATAAATACACAACATATTTATGCAAAAGTACAAAACCATAAGCATATTTACACATTCTTGATCACTGTAACACCACTCATCTGTCAGTTTGTCCTATCGTGGTGGCTTATGTGTTACTCTGATGCCGGAAACTATCCCACCAGTCTTTCAAATATCAGCAGAGTCACCCATGGTGAAGAAGTTTCAGCAGATCTTCCAGGCTAAGACAGACTAGGAAGAAAGACCTGGTGATCTACTTCTGAAAATTAGCCAGTGCAAACCCTATGAATCACAACAGAGTATTGCTTGATGTAGCGCTGAAAGATGAGCCCCATAATTTGGAAGGCACTCAAGATACACAGTGGCTGCAGCAATGGACTTGGGTACACCAGTGATCATGAGATGGTACAAGACTAGGCAACATTTGTCGTGTTGTACACGTGGTCATCACGATTGGCAATGACTTGACAGGAAGCTACAACTATCACCATATACTTCCATGGATAAATGGATAAACAGGTTGTTGTTGTTGTTGTTATGTGCTGTTGAGTCGGCCCTGACTCATAGCGACCCCTCCTTGGGTTTCCGAGGCAGTATCACTACCGAAGTAGGATTGCCCAACCTTCCTTCTGAGGAGTGGCTGGTGGGTTTGAACCGCCAGCCTTCCGGTTAGCAGTCAAGTGCTTTAGCCACTATGCTACCAGAGCTCCTGGATAAACAGGTGCATACCCTCAATATGTTCACATTGTGAAAACAAAACAAAACAGAAACTCACTGCCGTTGAGTTGATTCCAACTCACAGCAACCTCCACTGGGTTTCCAAGGCTGTAAATCTTTACAGAAGTAGATTGACTCATCTTCCTCCTGCAGAGCAGCTCGTGGGTTTGAACCACTAACTTTCTGGTTAGCAGCCAAATGCCTTGCCCACTATACCACCAGAGCTCCCACAGTGTGAAAGCAGGCATATAAATAGATGCTCACACAAACTCATACATGCCCATACAGCCACGGGTACGCATATATACTTCAATCACACACATTCATACACAATAATGATACACAGATACCTCAGCAACTGTATATACACAACAAAACCACACCTATACAAATGTCCACTGATTGAGGCATAAACATATGTGTACACATCCGCACACATACACAACACACCCTTTTACATGCATGCATATAAGCTTACCAACGCTGCACACTGTGTGCGCACACTGTGTTCACACACTGTGTTTCTAGTTCTTTGCTGCTGAGCGAGTCTGCAAAGGTGCGAGACACAAACACCTAGTTCCATTTCACCTGAAAACCCCCAGCCCCTGGGTGTGTGGGAGGGTGAACCAGACGCCCTCCCTGCAGGGGGCACAGTGGAAAGTATGACCCGAGTTGACTTTTGCAATAAGAGAAAGGTGAGGGGTTTTTCCAATCTGTTTCTTCACCATGTCAGGGCCACTGGTGTCAATCCACTTCCCATTGTCCTCTCCAGCCGTTGAGGACATTCAAGTTCAACAGCAAAAGTTACTCAGCTATGAAGTAAGCTACACCTGACTGCTACTGTGTGCCAGGCCCTGGGCTGGGGGCTGGGGGCTGGGGGGCTAGAGATGAAGTGGAACTGGGTCTTGCCCACGGGGGCTCACAGTCGGGAGGAGTCAGTGATTGGGGTCAGTGGGAGATTCTATGTCAGGGCCCTAAACATTTATTCAATTGATATTCAATTTGCCAATTGATCAATTTTTCAGATGACCAATTTACTCAATATACTAAATGTATCAATTTTTTTAATAAGTGGTTTTACTGAATAAGTTAACCAGTAATTTTATCTTTCAACTCTAAAATATGCAGCGATTTTTATTGGATTAACTATTATTTGTTTTCATTTTGTCTTCATAGTAGCATTTGAAGGAATGTTCAGCAAGGTACTTAATATTTGGAATCAGAGAGGGGCTTTCTGGGGCATTCACCCGGAGCAGGGTGCTCTGGGAGTCTTGCAGCATGACAGATTTCCAGGACCACCTGCCTCCAGGTGCCACGTAGCCTGCATATGGGATTCTCCTCTGACTTGCCCTGTGACCTTGACCGAGTCCCATCTCCTCTCTGGTTTCCTTCTCCTCATTTACAAAGAGCTAATCTTTAGGGTCTTGCTGACATTTAGTGAGATGCTGGAGCTTCCTGTGACCTCGACCCTGCAGTGTGGCTGGGATTTGTACCATGGGCATCAGAGAAGGTGCTGACTCTGTGGGGGTGCCCAGCTCTGCCCGGAAGTCAAAGCTGTGACAGACAACACCCACCCATACTGTGTCGGGGCCTCTGTCTGAACTGTAACATTTCTGGGTCCTGTTCCCAACCTCAGGCTGAGGGGCCCAGTGTGCTCTGTGAGAGGGGGCATGGGGCTGCAGAAGGCGGGGCCCAACTAGCTTTCCTTTCCTTTCCTGGTAACGTGCTCGCTAACCTCATTTCCTTTTTCTGAAGGGAAATGCCATTGACATCACGCAGCTGGATTTTCAGCGAGGCCAGTGGGGAACTTGTGATCCCTTCACAACAAGAAGGATGCACACGTAGGCTGGATGTGGGGTGGGTTTGGAGAACCCCTGATATGAGGTACCCACCCCAGGCCCCTGCCTTCCAGCCTGGGGCTCTGCATGAGGAGGTTCCAGCCGTTGAGGACATTCAAGTTCAACAATAATGGCAGCAATATCCATGCAGTTGCCCAAGTCAGAACAGGCTTCTTTTTGGACTTCACCTCACTGTCAGCACCACCGCCCCACCTGGTGCAGCCCACATATTCATCTTCTATCCATCCCAAACCACCCCCCAGCTCAGGTTCTCCAGCTATGGCACATGTCTCTCTGTATCCAAGCCTCTTTCTTCAATTCATCCTCTGTCCAGCTGCCTGGGTGATAGCTCCCCATGATGTCACTCCCCTACTTAACTCCAACTGAGTCCTTGGCTGGACATTCAAGGCCACTCATGTCACTTCTCACTTTCCTCTCCAACTACTGTTCCTAATATGCCCCTTCACTACTTCAAGGCAGAAAATACTTTCCATCCCCAGGTTGGAGACCTTCTTCCATTTGCCCATGTTGTACCCTCTACCGGGAACTCCTCCCTCTACGCACATATTCCCGCACTCCTGAGGGAAACTCAGCATTGGCACCCTGGGATTCCCACCATCACCTCCTGGAGCCTTGGATGACACCGATCTCTTCAGCCTGTATGTCTAGGTCTTCCCCTACCCTTTCTTGAGGGAAATAAAGATATCTCATTGTGAAAAATTTCAAGCATACACAAAAACAGAGAAGAGTACAAAGAACTCCATGTATTCCTCACCCGGCTTCAACCCTCACCAACTCAGACTCACTCTGGCTTCCTTTGTAACCCCACCCCCAACTACTCCCTATTGTATTATATATTAAAAAAATATCCAAAACACCAAAAAATGTTATGTATAAACATCACAGTAGTATTTCTAAAAGATAAAGAAATGACCAGAATACCAATACCAAACCAAACTCACTGCTATGGAGTTAGATCTGACTCATAGCGATCCCTCCTTGGGTTTCTGAGGCAATATCACTATGGAAGTAGATTGCCCAACCTTTCTTCCAAGGAGTGGCTGGTGGGTTTGAACCACCAGCCTTCTGGTTAGCCATCAAATGCCTTAGGCATTACACCACCAGAGCTCTCAGAACACCAATATCATAGCTAAAATTTTAATAGGACCTATTAATATCAAATATGCAGTTGCATTTAAATTTCTCCGATTGTTTCTTAAATTATCTTTTAAAGTTGTTTTATTTGAAATCAGGATCTAAACAAAGTCCATATATTGTATTTGGTTGCAATGTCTCTTAAGTTTCTTTTAACCTAAAGGTTTCTCCTCTCTCTCTTGTATTTTCTTGAGCTTATTTGTTGAATGAACCAAGCCTTTTGTCTTGTGTAGTTTTCCACATTTTTGCTAACCGCATGCCAATGGTGTTATTCAATGTATTCTTCAGTCCCCTGCCTTCTCTATAAATAGGCAGTTAGATCTAAAAACTTGATTGTATTCAAATTCAAAGTTTGGGGAAGAATATTCCATAGGCAGTGTGGTGTACTTTCCTCAGAAGGCACATAATATCTAATATTTCTTTTTATGATGTGAGAAGACTTTGATGAACATTGCTTTGGTTCATTATTTCATTACAGATTTATAAAACAGTGCTATTTTAATCCTATTATTCCTTCTTCACTTATTAGCTTGAATATTTCTATAGAGAGAAACTTTTCAACTATTTGGTTTCTCTGAGGTACAGTTTGTTTAGGGAAGCAAGATAAATGCTTAAAGCGGTACCAGTTTTCAGAATGAGTTACTTTCCTAACATTCTTCAAAGGAGAACAACGAAAGTTTTGTATCATTAGCTAGTAATTTTTTTTTAACATTTGATATTAAAATCCATTGCATTATCCTTGCTATCACTCTAATTGTGCTGTCTTCGGCCAGTGAGGGCCTCTTTATTTAGCTCCTGAGTCTCTTTGAAATGAACCTAACCCACTGCCATTGAGTCAATTCTGAGTCATCACGACCCGCATTGGGTTTCCAAGGAGGTAAATCTTTGTGGGAGTAGATTGCCCAATATTCCTTCCACAGAGCAGGTGGTGGATTTAAACTGCCAACCTTCTGGTTAGCAGTCAAATGCCTTAGGCACTGCACCACCAGACATAACCGAAGTGGTTTTTAATAACCTCCTGACTCTGTAGTATGATAAGATGTCCAGGTTTATCTTGTACATCTTCTGCCCCAGGCCCCAAATCAACTATGTGTCCGAGAAACGCTGGTTCTTTTTAGTGACAAGGGGTATTTCCAGACCACAAATCTGGATGTGAGGGCTGCTCAGTGATATTTGATTGGTCATTATTTTTAGTGTGTAGAGCTGGGACATTTTTTTCTTAAGAAAATAAACTTCATGAGCTCAAAGGGATATTTTAAATAAAATCTAGAGTTACAAGATTTTTACTAAAGTTCTTTGATTTTACATTTGTATCTCTTTTCTCTAATGTCGACAATCTTTCTTCTTATTATTAACATGATTACTGATTCACTTTACTCTATATACACAAAATAAAATATAATAAAGATTTAAGAATAACAATAACATCAGTATTACTAACAATATGAATATTAAAAACCCTTTAGATATACATTCTTTCTATCTTTAGAATATATATCCTACTGGTCAACTTACTAGATTTTTAAATCACTTGAACTAATTACATTCTGCATGGTGAAGTTAGCAACTCAATACACAGATTCATTTATGTCTCTTTGATTTTAATTCTTTTGGGTAGTTGCCTCTTATTTTTATTTAATTTAATTTGATTATTACGTAAAGCATTTGCCTGGCTCTCAAGTTAGCTTCCCAAACAAAGTACCTTCAGAGAAGTCTAACTTCTATCCCCATTGCCTTTATCCTGCTTCCTCCCTCCTCCAGTAGATAATTTTTCATTTTATTTTTAAATAGTGTTTTAAATGTAAGAAAATAAGTATATATTTCTGTGTTCCCTTCACTTTTCTTGAAAATGATCATTACTGTATACACTTTCTTCTACTTTGCGTCTCCCCTTACAATTGTACCCCAAAGATCACACCATCACAGCATACGGAGATCTTCCTCACTCCCCTTTCCAAGTTCAGGGTCCTCCATTGTGTGGACAACTAACTCATCCTCATTGATGGACTTTTGAGTCATTTCCAGTTTTTACCATTACAAATGGTGCTGCTATGAATAGCTTTATGCACACATCTTGTCATATTTTTGCCAATGTATCTTTGGGATAGATTCCTATCAGTGGCATTACTGGGTCAAAGGGTAAAAGCATATGTAATTTTGCTAGAAATTGAAAAATTCTCCAAATAAGGCTTGCACCATTTTGATTTCCACCAAACAATGTATAAGAGACCCTACATTCCCAGAGCCTTAACAATATGCTCTAAAATTTTTGGATTTTTGTCAATATGATAGATGAGAAATGGTATCTTGGCTTAGTTTTAATTGACATATCTCTGATAATGAACAAGGTTAAACATCTTTTCATATATTCAGATTATGACTAATTTTTGTGTCCCACACAGTCTGGCACAGATGAGGTTTTTAACAGAAATTTCTGGAGTGAGTGAAGGAAGGAATAGATGAACCAATAAAGAAGAAAATGGAACCTGCGTGGCTACTTGCCCAAGATCATGTATCCAGTGGTCACCAGAATGGGAAGATAATTGATTTCCTTTTTCTCCCTTGGCTAATTTATTTTTTTTCTGACTACAAAATGAGTAGAAGCTTAGAAATTTTGGAAAATATAACCTAGGAAAAATTTTAATCTTTCTATCCCAGGTAACCCATTTTTAGCATTTTAGTGTATTTCTTCCTAGTCCTCATGCATTTTTTCCATAGTTATGACCACACTAGATATATAATTTTATATTCTGTGTTTGGCCACTTAATACTTTTCCATGTTATTAACAATTCTTTGTATACATAATTTTCATGACTGCAATATTCCAGTATCTGAATATACTTTAATGTATTTAATCTTTTTATTTCTGATAGAGTTCTAGATAGTTTCCAGATTTTTGCTATTATAAATAAATTCTGCTGTGTTCATATTTATTCACATTCTGGTATTTTATTCCCAGAATTGATTCCTGGAAGTAGAGCTCCAAGTTCAGGGCTTTGCTCAGCCAAACTCAGAGGAGATTGCTTGCTGAACTTTGACCTCTGACCTCCTAGACCCTGAGCTTGAAGTGGTTCTCAGCGTCCATGAACTGCTGTACACCCAAGGCCAATGATCAGTGGATGGGAAGAACTGGGAGGGATGGAGTTTACCAGGGATGGGGAAGCGGAATCTCCCGCCACACTCCCCTGCACGCCTTGCGTTCCAGGATTATGGACAGATAACCTGGAACCAAAAAGAGGAAACACACACACACACAACACACACGGTCAAAGTCAAACTTGTTGGCAGATGCAGGGCAGGCGGGGATGCTGAGTAGACGTGGCCTCTGCTTTGGAGGTACTCACAGTGCAGTGGAGCACACAGCTGGGGCCAGACCTCCCACCATGTGAAGGACTCCGTCTTAGAGTCTGACATAGTGCCATTCCGCAGAGGGAGGGACCTGGAGAAGCTGCCTAAAGGTGGGGATTATTGAGTTTCATAGTATAAAATATAGGTCCTTTTTGGCAGAAGAGGTTGGGCAGTGGCCAATCCCAAAGGGCTCTGTGAACCAGATGATGGATCTTGGATCTTGTCCTATAGGCAATGAAGTAAGGGAACGGTGGAATCAAGTCTGCTTTAAGGCCGATCCCTCTGGCTGCTGTGTGTGAAAACTAGACAAGCTGTTATCATGAAGCCAAAACCCGGGCATGAGACAGTGAAGCCTGAATCAGAGCAGTGGCAATAGGGATAAGCAAAGAGGATCAAGGCAAGAGGCACTGGGGTGATACTTGAAACAGAAAAACGTTAATCTATGATCTTTCTGTGGTGTGTGAGAAAGAGTTCTAGGCCTGGAGTCAGTATAACTGGTTCCAGTCCCAGCTCTGTTTGACCTTGAGTATGTCTCTGACCTATGTCTGGACCTCAGTTTCCACTTTTGTACACCAAAGAGGTTGCATTAGGTCATCTCTGAGGTTCTTATGTTCAGAATATTCTGTGATTCCAAGGCTGAAGACTGGTTGAGGTCTTTGGAGAGGAAAAGAGAGGAAAAAACCCAGAGACTCAGCAGGGGTAGCAACCAGGGCTAGGATCTTGAGGTCTAAGCTCTCTCTCTCCTTGCATCAATCTTGCAGCATTAATGTCAGTGGCAGTGGCCTGGGCTGTGGCCAGAGGCCAGCTGCGAGAGACAAGAATTGTCTCTGGCTCAAGGAACAGAGGAAAGAATGAAGAACTTCCAAAAAGCCACAAACAAGTCGTCAGCTCTGGCTGAGCGCCCAGAGGTTTCACAACTGTTCTCCCAGCTTGACTATCAAGAGGGAGCCAATGTGGGGGAGGGCAGAGCCATTTCCCCTCTGTGCATCAGAAACTGCAAGATGACGAGGGGCACAGAGGATGCCTTTGGCTGCAAGTAAGAGAAAACTCTGCCTCCAACAGACTAAATAAAATAAGGAAATTTATCATCTTACACCACTGCAAGTCCAGAGTAGTAGAGTTCTCGCACAGTGGCTGCTCCTGGTGTCGTCAAGAATGCAGGCTTTTCTATTTTTTTCTCACAAGGCTTCCCCTTGTGACCCCATGACGCTCCTCAGGGTTGAGATATGGCTCCAGGGGCAATAGGAACTGCATGTTTCCAATTAAATATTTAGCAGGAGAGAGGAAGAGAAAACTTTTCTTCCAACCCTGGACTATATAAGTCCTTTCTTTGGTGTGATTGAGACAACTTAGACCATGTTTCAACCTGTAACAGTCTCTAGGGAAATGCCATGTGCTAATTGGCTTAGATAAGTTGGGATTTAGTGCTAGAATAGAATCCTTGGGTGGTACAAATGGTTAATGTGCTTGGCTGCTAACCATAAGATTGAAGGTTCGAGTCCACCCAGAGGTGTCTAGGAAGACACATGCCTGTTGATGTACTTCCAGAAATTCAGCCACTGGAAACCCCTGTGGAAAACAGTTCTACTCTGACACTCATGGGGTCCCCATGAATTGGAGTCAGCTTGACGACAAGTGGTTTTTACAGCTCTAGATCTGAGCTGGAGAGATTACCTGAACAAATGAAGATTCTGTGATGAAGGAAGAGGAGAACAGAGGCTGGTTAGGCAAGCAACATGGGGATCAGCAGGATCAGCAGGACAGGCATAATCTCCTGTTCACCACTAAGGACGCTGGTGCACAAGGAAGTGGAGGGGCTTGCTTGAGTCACATATTGAGTAAGTGGCAGAGCGGGAATGAGAAATAAATACACAACAGTTGCCAGCCCAGAGCTCTCCCTGATCTCTCAGGCATGGGGCCTGCTGCCTTCTCTGGGCTTCCTCAGTCCCTGTCCACAGGGGCCCTTGATCTCAGAGCTCTTCTCTCAGGGTTGAGATAGCTCCTCTCCAGCCTACATGTGCACACACCACTCATCACACAAGGCCTCCCAAGAGCTACCAGGGCCTGGCCTGGGGCTGTCTAAGGTCAAGGGCATGAGTTTGAACTCTTACTTTGTGCTTCTGTGTCCTTCTCTGAGATGATCATAAACCCCACCTATGGTCCCTCTTGGCATAATTGTTGGAGGGGTCAAATGAAATGAAGAGATGGCGCTTTGCTAACTGTGAAGTAAGTGCTGTGGAACAACTAGGGTTCCCTTCTCCTGGCGGAAAAGAGCTCATTCAATGAGACTCAACTGCATTTAGCACCAGAAGACCATAGAAACATATGGCCAAGGGACCTATGAAACATCCAGACACATATTCATTCAACTGCAAATGCGTATTTCAAACCCATTGATTGATAGATGAGGACACATGCCCATAGAGGGATGGTGATCTGCTCAAGGTCACACAGGTCTAGAACCCATCCAGGTTCCCAGCCTTGTTCATCCTGCACCAGGCCCCAAGGGTCAAATGAGATTGATCATCTGGTCTGGGGTGGGGGCACAGCTGTAACAGAGTCCGTGCCTGCCAACATGTCCTCAAGTTTCTTGGGGGCCATTCTTCAGGGGGTTCACTGAGGTGAGGCCACACTTCCCCTTGGGTGGCTTCCTGTTTTGGCCAAACAATGACTCTTGCTGGGACCTTGTGCCAGCTGGGCTGCAGCTGTTGCCAAGGACTTAGCTTCTTGCATGCAAAGAAGGCAGAGATCCTGATCCAGAGGGATCTTTGGTGGCCCCACCAGGCCAGGAACCCCACATTCAGGTATGGCCTTTGGGCGCCACTGAATTAATTTAATTTCTTCATGTACTGATCACACACATACAAGCATCTTCTGTTTGTCAGGCTCTGTCCTGGTTATCCAGAACACTGAGGTACATATGACAGTTTAGTAATTCTACAAACATTTATCCTGCATCCGCAAGGAGCAGGACATTACACTAGGTACTAGCAATACGGATATGAATAAGATTAGCCTATAAATTCATTGACCGATTCATCTGTTTATTCTCCCAGCACCTTGTAAAAGCTCAGAGTTTGTTGCCAATCTTTTGCATACTAGTGTGAATTGATGCAAGCTGCTTCTTTCTAAAGGAATGTCTCAGGGCACATGGGGTATTAATGGGTGTGGGTAAAAACAATGAAATGGAAATTTTTAAAAATAGGTTCCCAGCCCTGTTCATGCTGCACCAGGCCCCAAGGGTCAAGTGAGATTGATCACCTAGTCTGGGGCGGGGGCACAGCTGTAACACAGTCCGTGCCTGCCAGCATGTCCTCAAGTTTCTTGGGGGCCATTCTTCAGAGGTTCACTGAGGCGAGGCCACACCTCCCCTTGGGTGGCTTCCTGTTTTGGCCAAACAATGACTACCAAGATTCAAGGATGAGAAGGGACTTGCCTAAAATAAAGGATGGCTTCAGGATTTAAACCCAGGTCTTCAGACTCCAAGCCTTGCACATCTGAGGTGCTTCAAAAAGCAGCCAATCTAATTGACATACCCATGGGATCAGAGGGGCCATGGGAGGTACCTGTGTATATGGGGAGGGGTTGCTTCCCGCAGAAATAAAATACGTGGAGAAGATTGGATAGAAAGAATGAAATATAGAGTATCAGTTATGTGTTGGGCATGTGCATTCACCTTCATGAGGCATTTGTTGTTATTTCCATTCTACAGATGAGAAAAATGAGGTTTCAAGTGAAGAACCTTCTTGAACATCTGGCAAGCAGTGGAGCTTGGACCTTCACCTGGGTTTGACGCTGTACTGGTTGTTCTCTGTTCACCACCAGATGCATTCTCTGTTCTGCTCTGTGTCCCAAGAGGCTGGCTTCTGTGGGCTGCATTACCTTGCTATTGGGTTCAGCCAATGAGAGTCTATGACATGAGATCAGAGAGTAGAAGAAGGGAGACCAGAGTATTTGGTGGCATAATGCTTAAGCCATTTGACTGCTGACCAGAAGGCTGGTGGTTCAAATCTACCAGCTACTCCTTGGAAGGAAGACTGGGCAATCTACTTCCATAGAGATGCCTCCTTGGAAACCCTAGAAGGGGTAGCTATGAGTTGGAACTGACTCGATGGCAGTGAGTTTGGTTTTTCATTTTTTGTACTTCTCCCTGCATGGTGACATCTGGTGTCAGTCTAGTAGAATCTGCACTCCTATAATCAGATTATAGCTCCTGTTGAGTGGCCCCTCTTCTGTGACTCCAAGCACCAGCCTGGCTCCTATAACACACCATTCCCACCATTGTCCCTATAGACCTAGTCGGAGTAGTAACAGTTTCCCACCATTATTAGTCTCTGGATATTTCCTCATCCCTTGTTGATTTCCTTAACCTGGTCCATACTTCATTTGTCTCTCTTTAGTTAATCATCTTGAGTGTGTCCCTGTTACATAGAAGAATCCTGCCTAATATAAACCCCTAGCTAGGACTCTGAGCTGAACCTTTCCCCTGTCTTTCTTCCTATTTTCACTGGGATGCAAATACCCACCCCATCCACACCCACCCAAGACAAGGCAGAGAATTAAAAAAAATCTGTTTTCCTTTGGGTCTGCCACCTTGGTTATTGGGCTGGTGCTGCTGTGGAAACAATGAAAGGGAGGTTCTCAAGGACTGGGGCTATGTATCTGCCACATATCCATCTCTTGAGATAGGCCAGTCCTCCAAGTTTGGGGCCTGGAGGAAGCAGACTATCCTGCTGGTGGATTCTTGGGGGAGTAGTGGTCTCGTCCCAGGTTTGTCTGGTCCCCACCCTCAAGGGTGAAGAAAGAAGCAGAGGCTCCTCCTTCTGCACCACAGGGCCTTTAAGAGTCACCCAGGCAACTTCTTGGTTCGGCAGCAGAAACAGGCCCAGAAGTGAGAGACTCTACTGCAGTCTCACACGGATGCCTCCCAAGTGTGTATCTATAGCCCTACCACCCTCCTGAGCAACGAAAAATGCCCATGTCCTTCAGAGACCCTTTGTAACCCAGCACATTCTCTCCTTTCCCTGCTCCTCTTCCCATGTCCCCTCAACCAACAAAAGGCACAAGAAGGCTGGAGTCTGTTCTTACTCATCCTTAATCCCTAACTTTATCTAGGCCCTCCCCAGGTCCAAGAGGTCCTACTTTCTAAACTAGTCTTGACTCTGTCATCTTTTATCCATGCCCATTGTCAATTCCTTAGCATAGATCTCATCACCTACACCAAATATGACCAAATAAATGGTCTCCTCACTAGTCCCCTGTCCCGTCTTGTTCCCTCCAATCCATTGTCCACTCGATAGTCAGAGTAGTTATTCAGAAATAAAAATCTAAGTATGTCTCTTGTGTGCTTAAAAGGCACTCAAATCCTTTAACCTATGTGACATGCCCCAGGATTCCCTCTCCAACTCAGCTAAAATCCTATTTGATGTTCCCATAGTCCATTAGTTTTGGGGGTTTCTACATGTGCGGCTCCCTGCTATGAATCAATATCAGGGTGCTCATTGGAAAGGCTTTATCCTCATTCCCATCAATACCATCACTGGGAGCTCTCATAGTTTGGGTTCCCCCAGAAGCAGAGTATGAGACAAGGACTTGGGTGCAGGTGGTTTACTGGGGAGGTGATCCAAGAAAATAGGAGTAAGAGAGTGGGGAGAGTGAGATAGAGAAGGAAGAGAAGCCATATCAAGGCTTGGTATGGCAGCTGCACTATAAAGACAGGGCCTGCATCCCTCCAGGACACTTCAAGGCACACAGATGCTTCCCAGCCTTGTCCACCTGCAGGATGGGAAGCTGGGCATTGGTCCTCTGATTCCCACCTCCACTGGGTGTTGGCTGCCCTTAGAAATACTAACTTCCTGAAGTTCTGGTCTATGTTACCTGCCCAAGCAAGCTCCTGTAGTGCCAAGAAGCCTGTGGCAGGTGCAGACTCAGAATTGTACTTGGAGCAGAACACTGACCATGTGAGATGAGTTTGAGCTTGCAAGGAACTGTTTGCCACAGCTGCAGCTAAACTCAGACATGAACTCAGGGATGTGACTGGGCTTCTCAGGTGACTACACAGAAACTTTCCTTAATTAAGGTCAATTCATATGAATTGCTGGAGCTCAGGCCTCCATGAGGCACCGTGACATGCTGTGGAGAAGCATATGCTTACAGTACACTAGAGAAGCTACAGAATGAGATGGGCTTTGCTCTCAGACTTCCTAGACTCCCACCTACTTCTCCTGCTAGCTGCTATGGAACCTTGAGCAAGACATATAACCCTTGAACCTACAGTGTTTTCAGCTGTAAAATAGAGATAATAATTTCTACCATGAATGGTGTTTATGAGTGTCTTAGTTTCCTAGGGCTGCTATAACAAAATGCTACAAAATGGGTGGCTTTACAGAACAGGAATTTATTATCTCACAGTTCTGGAAGCTGAAAGTCCAAATCACAGCACTGGCTGTGTTGATTCTTTCTGAGGCTCTGACAGAGGAACTACTCCACGCCATGTCGTCCAGCTTCCGGTGGCTGACAACAGTCCTTGGCAGTCCTTTTTTTGGTAGATGCATCTTCACATGATATCTTCCTCCTGTGTATGTGTCTCTTTGCCTTTCCTACTTTTTTTTTTTTTTTTTATGAGGAAAGGAGTCAATAAGATTAGGACCCACACTAGTATAACCTCATGTTAAGCTCTAAAAACTCCATTTCCAAACAGGGTCACCTTCATAGTTTAGGGGTTAGGACTTTGACTTATCTTTGGAGACCCAACGCAATCCACTATGAGGAGTATCAAATATACCCCTAGAAATAAATGTATACGGCAGAATCTGATGCCAAATACAATTAGTTATGCTGGGTTCTTTCTTCCTCTGTGAAGCTGGCAGCCCTAGAGTCTTCCTCCCCCACTTCCCTCCGTCAGGAGTGGCCCCATCTCCTCCATGCCTTGCTGCAATGGTTTACTCTGGTGTCCAGGAGCCCTGGCCTCCTGTAGGCAGACACTGGTTTTGTCCTGTCCCAGCTTTGGGGCCAGCACATTGGCAATCCCTGCCGCTGCTACTCTTCAGAGCAGAAGTGGATTTTACTGAAGATTTTCATGAGAAACCAGAAAAGCTGATATTGCATATCATACAACAGTAGCTTTTTTTTTTTTTAATCTTTATTAGCTGCTTCTATCCTTCCTCTAAGTCTCTCTTCTATCTTTCTCACCTAAGGGCCTTTAGCTTGAACCCAGCATCTCCATTCTATTCCTCCATATTCTTCTCTGTTATTTGGATTCTGGGCCCCACTCATGAAAAAGTACAATTTCGTTTTTTGTTATGAATATCATTTTCCTATCCTTCCCTTCTAATTCAGCCTTTCCCACTCTGTTTATGCGTTTATACTTGTTGACATCCCTCTGGCCTGGGAATGCCTTGGAGCATTCTCATTGCTGTATCTTTTGCACAGAGTCTGGCCCATGGCAGTCATGCAGGAAAGGTTCTGAAAGCAGTAGCTCTGAGGCTTGCCTGAAAAGTGTGGTTCAGATTTAGACAGGTAGAGCCATCGAGGAAAGGCGTTCCAGGGGAAGGGAATGACGGGAGCAAAGACATAGAGGAAGGAAAGCTCAGGGCATGCCAAGGAAAGAGTAGGCACCCACAGTGGGCTGGGGCATGGGATGGTAAGGCAGGCTGCGATGAGAAGTTGGGGATGTGTTCGTGTCCAGGTAGGTATCAGAATTTGGGAATGCATTTAACTGGAGAGGCAATAGGGCAGTGGGGGAAGGAAGACAGAAATACAGCAGGACTCCAGCAAGATTAATTAGCTATAGAATAGACTGAAGGCAGGGAAACAGGGGAGGGGCTGTGGCCACAGTCTAGGTGAGAGATGATAAAGGCCTGACCCCACAGGGGTGTGAGATTGAAGAGATGACTAGAGACACTTGGGAGGAACAACTGTGGGCCTGATGGCTGATCTAGAGGTATTTTCCCCTATGTGGTGTCCGTCTCAAAGCTCCTCCTCTTTCTGACGATGGCACGCTGAGAATTTCCGTGATGTCTTTGGTGACATATAGATCACCGCCACAGCAAGGGAACAAGCTGCCCCCACCCCAGCCTGCTGAGGTTTCTGGTCCACAATGTCAATTCATGGAAGCAGGTGATTTTTCATCTTTGTTCTTAATATCAATTTTTAAAATTATTACTCATGAGTAATGTTGGTTAACCATAAAAAAAAAAAAAAAAATTGAAACTACCGTGGCATTCGAGCGTATGTGTTGTTGTTGTTGTTATGTGCCATCGAGTTGGACCCGACTCATAGCGACCCCTCCTTGGGTTTCTGAGGAAGTATCTTTACCGAAGTAGATTGCCCAATGTTCCTTCCAAGGAGTGGCTGGTGGGCTTGAACCACCAGCCTTCTGGTTAGCAGTCAAGTGCCTTAGGCACTATGCTACCAGAGCTCCTCCAGCTTATGTGTATAGGGTGAAAATTGTATATACTAAACATGACCCTGGATAATCCCTTAAGTGAAAGGACCCAGGCATTGGAAATTCAAAAGAAAAAATGACATTATTTATTTATTTTTTACCTTTTTACTTTCTTTTCCCTGGAGCATCAAAAGCCAAGTTCTAGTTCAAAGTGAAGTGGGGAGGCAGGGTTTGGAAGTTGTGAGTAAACCAAACCTACTCTGGTAGCACAGTGCCAGAAGGCTGGTGGTTCAAACCCCCCAGCCACTCCTCGAAAGGAAGATGGGGCAACCTACTTCCATAGTGATAATGCCTCGGAAACCCAAGGAAGGGTCGCTATGAGTCGGGTCCAACTCGAGGGCACATAACAACAACTGCCATCGAGTAGATTCCGACTCATAGCAACTCCACTAGGTTTTCAAGGTGGTAAATCTTTAAGTAAGTAGATTGCCTCATCTTTCCATGGAGCGGCACTGCCAATCTTCTGATTAGCAGTCAAATGTCTTAGGCACTGTGCCACCAGAGCTCCTTAAAGCTAAACTAGATGTTTGTTGGGTCTAAGCCCACTGCATAGATAAGTCAAAGAAGAAAATAAAAATCATCTGAAATCCTCCTCCTACTCTCTCTTTTGGTGAATATTTTCTTTCCAGTCTTCTTTTTTTCATTTTTTTACAATAATGCATATAAAAGCTAGACTAGGTGGGGAGGAATCAGATAATAGCTGTATTTTTCTGATAATGCTGTCTTTTAAGCCTATCCCACCCTCATTTTGGATGATGATATATGGGGCAGATTCCACAGCATTTTCTCTTTTTTTGTTATGCTCAGATATCAGTGAAGAATCTTACTTTCAGCCATTTATTTATTTATTTTTTAACTCTCCTAAGTATTGGGGCAAATCGTCATCCTGCTGTGATGCCCTGAGAAGGACACAGCATTGTGACTGTGGTATTTCTGCCGAAAAGGCACAGCCTGAACCTAAACAGGAAACATCAGATAAACGCAAACTGGAAAGCACTCTACACAATAATTGGGCTAGACTCATGAAAAGTGTCAATACCACAAACAGTAATAAAAGACTGAGGGACAGTTTCAGATGAAAACTGCAATTCATATAACAAATGATCCTGGATCAGAGGGGTAAACATTGTTATAAAGGACATTAGTGGGACATTTAGAGAAGTTTGAATCTAGCCTGAAGATAACAGTATCATCAATGTTAAATTTCCTGAATTTGATAACTATAGTGTAGTTACATAGGACATAATCTGTTTTTCTTAGGAAATATATGTTGAAATACTTGGGGTAATGATGTATGCTACCAACTCTCAAATGGTTCAAGAATAAAGAGATGTGTATACAGAGAGAGAAAGTGACAAAGCAGAGTGTTGGCAATTACTAACCGTGAGTCTGGTTGGAGGGTATACAGGAGTGTTCTGTGCCGTTCTTGCAATACTTGTGCAAGTTTATTAAAAATTAAAGAAATCCCAATCCAATCCAGACCAAACTTAGTTTCCTACTACATTCCTGCTTAATGAATTAACAAACAAACAAACAAAATGAAGGAACTCTGACAATGCCACGTGTTAAGGATGCAGAGCAATTGGAACTCTTACACGTTGCTGATAGGAATGAAAAACTCAACAGTTACTTTGGAAAAGTTGTGTCTTAGAAAGTGTCTTAGAAAGTTTAACACGCATATGCTGCCATATGACCCAACACTCCAACTCCTAAGTACTTACCCAAAAGAAATGAAAACTTTTGTTCACACAAAAACTTGCATGTGAATGTTCATAGTAACTTTATTTATAACTGCCAAAAACTGGAAGCGGGTGGGGACCAAATATCCTTCAAAAGATGAATGAATAGGTAAAATGTGGTACATCTATTCAGTGATAGAAAGGAATCTGTTGATACTTGTAACAACATGGATGAATTTCAAGCACATTACACTAAGTGAAAGAGGCCAGACTAGAAAGCTACATCCTGTGTGATTCTATTTATATGACATTCTGGAAAAGGTAAAGGTATAACAGTAAACATATCTGGTTTTGAGGGACTGGGAGTGGAGAAAGCAGTTGACTACAGAAGCATGCAAGGGAACCTTTTAAGGTGACGGAAATGTTCTGTATGTTCACTGTGCTGATGGTTACATGGCTGGATGCAAATGTCAAAGCTCACAGAACTGTATACTATTAAGGGTGAATTTTACTGTATGTAAATTACACTGCAATTAAACCAACTTTAATTCGTTCAATTTAACACTTCTCGCCTTCTCCCTATAGCTCTCAACCAGTTCAGAACCTGATGTTGAGAGAGAGGCATTGTTTGTCTTTCTCCTTTTCTATTTCAAATCTTTGTACTGGGCTCAGAGTTGGCAGGGGTAAAAGGGGGTGAATAGAGGAAGGTGCAAAGTCTGCTCTGAATGGAGCAGTTGTAACCTAGCTTGGACTTCTCTGGGTGACAGATGCCCAAACTCTGGCCCTTGCTTCCCCGGGACAAACATTTCTTGAATGATGTTAAGCTTCCTCTGTAGGTCTTTTCTAACCAGTTCCTGCATTGAGCTATACACTCCTGATTGACCACCCATGCTGAGGGGCCCTGCTGTTAGGGTCCCCTTGCTTGAAGGACAGACTCTTGGGCAGGGATCTTTCACAATGGCTAACAGCCAACTACCTTACACTGTGTCCAGTTGGTCCCACAGGAAACATTCATCTCTTTTGCTGCCAAGCTCGGGAAGTGCAGGCCGCTCCCACTGCCACCCCCACCCCTCAGGTGAGGGCTGCCTCTCATCTTTAGATTTTCCAAGGAGAGGGTGAGCTCAGTTTGTGTGTTCTCCATGCTCCAGGGAAGCCCTAGTTGCTGGGCTTGAGTCATGTGATGTGTGGGTATGTGTGGTGTGAAGTTCAGCACTCAGACAACTGTCTCCACAGAAAGCCTCCTCCTCCACTCCTCCGCCTCCCTGCTCAGTTCCTGCTTTGGGGCTGGAGGCGGGTGATGCGGGAGGACGTCACAGTCTCTGCTCACATCCTGCTGGATAGTGTCTGGGCCTGCTTTTGAGGCCATGGGGTGCATAAGGACTTCTGGGACAGGAAAGGTCCCACGTAACATGCTATTACAGAAACTGATGTATTATTTTAACAAAACTGGGATGTTCCTAGACATATTATTTTATAGCCTGCTTTTTTTCACTTAGTCCTATATCTTGAGCATCTTTACAGGTCAGTAAGTACCCTTCTTCATTCATACCATATCTTACTTTGTATTGATGAACTATTTAACTTACTATATCATTTCCTAGGAGCTCTGGTAGCATAGTGCCTAAGGCACTTGACTGCTAACCAGAAAGCTAGCAGTTCAAACCCACCTGTCACTCCTTGGAAGGAAGGTTGGGCAATCTACTTCCGTAGTGATACCGCCTCAGAAACCGAAGGAGGGGTCACTATGAGTCAGGTCTGACTCGAGGGCACATAACAACAACAACATATCAATTCCCAGTTGTGGAAAGTTTTAGGTTGTTTCTAATTTCATACCACTCTGGTGGCTTAGTACCTGAGGTATTTGACTGTTAACCAGAAGGCTGGCGGTTCAAACCCACCAGGCACTCTTCGGAAGGAAGGTTGGGCAATCTACTTCAGTAGAAATACTACCTTAGAAACCCAAGGAGGGGTTGCTAGGAGTCGAGATCGACTTGACGGCAGTGAGTTTGGTGTTTTTGGTTTTTATTGATAGTGCTCTCATTGAGTGAATTTAATGGAGCTGATGAAGGCGCAGCTGCATAGCCCCTTGCTTACACAGGCACTTTCCAAATGCCTGGGAGGGCTCTAGCAAGTTTGTTTTAATAATTTTGTAACTTTTGTTAAATGGGGTCCCTAAATTGTATAAGCTTCGGGCTCCACAAAAACTGACTGTGATAAACATCCTCACATTCATGTTTTTGGCTACATCTTTATTTCTTTAGGATAAACTCCTAGAAACAGAATTGCTGGATTAAAACAGACGCACATTTTTAAGATTCTTGGCATGTATTGCCAAAGAGAGCTCCACAAAAGGTGAACTGATTTACAACCCAACCCTACCCTGAATGAGAACACCCTAAACTGGGATGGTTGTGTTTCTTTGTTACTGTGGTTCAGTGCAAGCTGCCATTAGCACATTATCCCAGCAGCAGGCTTCTAGACCTGAGATCCATGGGGCCTGTGGATAAAATTCTTAGAGTCTGCGAACTTGGATGAGAAAAAAATTTCCATCTTTATTTTCATCACTAACCTCTAATTGGAATGTAGTAGCTCTTCCCATCATGAATGGGAGGCAACAAATCCTTGTAGTACTAGCAATACCAGTGACTTAGCAGTGACCGTCAGCAGCAGAAATCCCAGATGTTTCCATGCCACGTTACAGTTGTTGCAGACCTTTCAAAACATCATTCACTGCTTTGAAATTACAGTCTTTATCTGACCACTGAAGGAGCCCTGATGGCACAGTGGCTAAGTACACAGCTGCTAACAGTAAGGTCAGTGGTTCGAACCCACCAGCCGCTCCATAAGAGAAAGATGTGGCAGTCTGCTTCTGTAAAGATTAACGGCCTTGGTGTGGTAGTTATTTTTCTGTGTCAGCTTGGCTGGGCCTGGTTGAGTGGCTGGGCAGCTGGTGGTAGTTATTCCCCATGATGAAACTGGCAATCAACTCCACGGTGGGATCTACCACAATCAACTGAGTAGCTGCCTTTGGGATGTGGTCTGCTTCCTGTCTATAAGAAGAAGCCTTGGGAATGGTCTCTAGCCTATGGCACGCTTGGACCCTGCATGTAGCTGTGTCATTGCTCAGCAGCCTGCTATGCTTTGCCGACCTTGGGACTTACAATGGACTTAAGTTAATGGCCTGCCGTGTGGTTTGGTAACATCGGGACTGTGCCTTTTTACTTGTCAACCTTGGGCTTGTCAGCCTCAGCAGCCAGCAGCTGTTTGAGTGAAGAAACGCCTCTAGCTCCAGTGGGCCAGGAGCAGGAGGCAGAGCTGGACCCCAAAGCTGAGGGGCTTTCACCCAGCCCCTAGAGCCTGGCACTTTGAACTTGAACTTAAAACCTCCAAACTAAGATACTAAACTCCTGTTTGTTAAGGCCATCCCATTTGTGGTATGTTTCCTGTCAGAGTGGCACTAGGGAACCAGAACACTTGGAAACCCCATGGAGCAGTTCTACTGTGCCTTATAGGGTCACTATGAGTCAGAATCAACTTGATGGCACTGGGCTTCCTTTTTGAGTTATTCCAAAAACCAAACCAAACTCACTGCCATCGAGCTGGATCTAACTCATAGCGATACCTCGTTGGGTTTCCGAGGCGGTATCATGATGGAAGTAGATTGCCCAATCTTCCTTCTGAGGAGTGGCTGGTGGGTTGAACCACCAGCCTTCTGGTTAGCAGTCAAATGCCTTAGGCACTATGCCAAAAACATGTATCACTAAATCACAATTTATTTTTTAATATTTGGATATATATATTTAGTAGAATAGGAACCCTGATGGCACAATGGTTAAAGCATTCAGCTGCCAACTGAAAGGTTGGTGGTTCAAACACATCACCGGCTCTGTAGGAGAAAAAACTTGGTCACCTGCTCCCATAAGGATTACAGCCTAGAAAACCCTATGGGTCAGTTCTATTCTGTCTTATGGGTTCTCTATGAGTCAAAATTGAATGGACAGCACATAAGAACAATTTAGTAGAATGCATTTCCTTCATAACCATATGCATTTTTTTTTTCTGTATGCATTTAAAAAATCTTATTCTGAGAAGATAACCCTGGGTAGCAAAATGGTTTGCATGCAACTTCTAATCTAAAGGTTGACACACACACATACCACCCAGCAGCTCTGTGAAAGGCAGGCCTGGTGATCTGCTTTCATAAAGACTGCAGCCAAGACAACCCTATGGGGCAGTGCTACTCTGTAACATGGCGTTGCCATGAGTCGGAATGGAGTTGATGGCAATGTTGTTTGTTTGATTCTGTTCTGAAAAGGGGTCTGTAGGCTTCACCAGACTGCCAAAGGGGTCCATTGCTCCAAGAAGGTCAGAATCTTTGCTGTATGGGGTCAGAATCTTTCCTTAACACATGGCCATGATGAAGAAGGAAAGGAATGAAACTTTCATGAATCCCTGCCTGGAGCCAGGCCTTGTATTGCATTCTGAGGGTGCAGGGAGAACGGGACAATCCCCTACGTTTGTGTAGGTTGTTGTTGTGTAAGGTGCTGTTGAGTTGATTTTGATTCATAGTGACCCCATGTGACAGAGTAGAACTGCCCCATAGGGTTTCCTAGGCTATAATCTTTATGAGAGCAGATGGCCAGGTCTTTCTTCTATGGAGTTGCTGGGTAGGTGTGGTAGTTAAGGTTGTGTGTCAACTTGGCTGGGCTGTGGTTTTGAGTGGCTAGGCAGCTGGATGGAGTTATTCCCCATGATGAGATTGTAATCACCTCTATGGTGGAATTTGCATGAGCACCTAATCAGTTGCCTTTGGGACTATACGCTTCCAGTATTTATGGTGAAGCTTTGAGGAAGGTCTCTAGCTTTTTGGCACATTTGGATCCTGCATTTGGCCAAGTCTTCATCTGCAGTTCTGGGACTTGAACCAGTGGCCTGCTGTGTTGTCTGTTTGTTTCAGGATTGTGCCATTTTCACCTGCCAGTCTTGGGTTCCTCAGCCTCAGCAGCCAATAGTTGCCTTAGTCAGAAGAAGCCTCCAGCTCCAGCAAGCCTGGAACAAGAGGCAAAGCTGAAGCCCAAGGTCGAGGTGCCCCTGGAGCCAGTATTTTGAATTTGGACTTCTATACTCCTAAACTGTAAGAGAGTAACTTTCTGTTTGTTAAAGCCATCCACTTGTGGTATTTCTGTTGTAGCAGCACTAGAGAACTAAGATAGTGGGTTTGAACTTCCAACTTTTCAGTCAGCAGCCAAGCACTTTACTGTTGTGCCACCAGGAATTCTCAAAGGCTAGGAGGATACAATTTCACAGCATCTTCTAGTAGTTGTTTTGTGGGCTGGGGGCTCAGGTTTTCAGATTTCCCGAGAAATCAGAAACCCAGATTTTTATATGACTTCTTCCAATTTTTAAATGTTAGCAACTAATCCAAATTTTTATAAACCACTATGTGGGCCAAATAAAGCAATGTCTGAAGGCTAAATCTGGCCCACAGGCCACCAGTGCCCAACCTCTGCTCTAGGAGAACAAATTCCAGTTAGGATGAAACAAATTCATTCTGTGGAATAAAGAGCAGGGATTCCGAACCCCATCCACACCTCCACCCTACTTCTGCAGACCAGAGAGACGGGGGATTGGAGCACTGGTTTTGGAAAAGAAGAGAGGAGCTCAGTGGTGGGCAGTGGGGTCCTTGCAACATGGTTACAGGTCAGCTGAGGAGAGACATTCCTGGGGTGAGGGTGTCAGGACAATTGTGGGAACAACGAGGTAAATAAATGATTCCCCCCCCCAAAAAATAACCCAAACTCACTGCCATTGAGTTGGATCAGACTCATAGCAACCCCTCCTTGGTTTTCCAAGGTGGTATCACTACGGAAGTAGATTGCCCAACCTTCCATCCAAAGAGTGGCTGGTAGGTTTGAACTGCCAGCCTTCTGGTTAGTAGTCAAACAGTCAAATGCCTTAGGCACTAGTCACCAGAGCTCCCTAATAAATGATTACATATGTGGAAAAAGCCCTGCTGGTGCAATGGTCAAGTGCTTGGCTGCCCACTGAAAGGTTGACCATTTGAACCCATCCAGCAGTTCCGTGGGAGAAAAAAATGGCCATCTGCTCCCATAAAGATCACATCCTAGGAAACCCTATGGGGCAGTTCTACTCTGCCACATGGGGTCACTGTGAGTCAAAATCGACTCAACGGTATCTAACAACAACGATATATCTAGAAAACCCAAGAGCCTCTAGCAAAAAAACTAGAAAAAAAAAATGCAAAAACAAAAGAAACAACAACAACAAAAAGATTATTTAAATTAATAAGAACAATTGAGGCACATGAAAAGATACTCTCATCCATTATTTGTGGAAATGGGAAACATTGACATCTTTTTGGAAAGTAAGCTGCATAGAAAGTATACACACACACACATATGTAAATATATACCCATTGATCTAATAATACCACTTCTGAGCATTATCCCACAGAAATACAACCCACAGTGTGTAGAGCCAGAGGAATAGGGATTTGTTTAATAGCTGCAAAAACAGGTAATAAAATGAATGTCCACAAACAAGAGAATGACTGAATAAATTATGGAATACTCACTCTATGGGATATTATACATTACTAAAAATGGAATAGATGCTTAAGATACTGAGTTTCTGGTTGGGATGATGAAAATCTTTTGGAAATAGTGGTGATAGTAGTGCAACAGAGTGAATGTAATTAATGCCACCTAATTGTACACTTAAAAGTCACTTGGAAGTCACTTCTATTACCCTGAAGCCCAGCTAGCCCTGTACCCCACAGTGCTTGACTTCTGGGACCCCTACTCCATGGGCCATGCCCCTCACTACCCTATATGTGGCAATTTCTATTTTCCGGTTAGTACACGTCCACCCAGAGGCACTGTGAAAGAAAGCCCTGGCCATCTATTTCTGAAAAACCAGCCATTAAAAACTCCGTGAAGGTGCCATGAGTCAGAATTGGTCTATGGCAGCTGGTTTGGTTACTGGTTTATGTAGTTCTCTATGATTGTGAGAATGGGGCAGCCAAGGCATTGAGGGGAAAGGAAGTCTATGAAGACCCCAATATGGACTGATTTCAGTGCATGAAAATGGACCTCAGCGTCCACAGTAAGGCCAATCTCCCCAGGCATTGTGGGAGTGAGAGGAAGAGCCCACAAGAAATATTAATTTATTCACTCTCTCAAATTAAATCCTCCTCTTGTCTCAGCTCGGAGGATATGTCTCAGAGAAGACTTCTTTATGTCCTACCCCATCTCAGTCATGTCTCCCTGTTATCCCTGTTAGCACTTACCATAATTGCCATTATGTCTTTACTTGTGTGTGTGTTTAATGTCTATTCCCAATAAGCTATAAACAACATGAAGGGGAGGCACTTATGTGTATAGCACCCAGCATGGTATGTAACAGGGACTTAATAAAGGGTAACTCACTCACTTATTCTCTTTTTCATTGACTCACTCTTTTATTCATGTATTCTTTTAATCATTCTAAAAACATGTGTTGTTGGCCAATGACTTTTCCCTTGATCTGAGTCTTCTACTTTTTAGGGTGGCTTTTTTGGGGGAACTGGGGGGAGGGGCGGAAGTATGACGGCAGAATTCCGGGAATGCATCCACAACTTGGGAGAGCTGGGTAAGCTGAAAGTTCTCCAGGGAGGGAAGGGAAGATTCCAGGAAGCTGGAAGGTTAGAAAGGACGGCAGGCTTAAGGATTGGAGGGTGGAAAGTTGAATGTAATGGGGTGCAGGCTGGGTATAGCCAAACTCCTCTGTCCTCCCTGCCGACCACCAGCACCAATGCCTGGGATCCTCCCACTCGTAGGCTAGGCCTCGGCTCCTGCAGTTTGCTCTGCCAGGAAGAATCTCTCCCTGTCTCTGCATGTTGAAATCCTACTGTTCCAGCCCAGACGTCCTCAAAGTCTCCCCTCATTTCTCCAGCTGGAAGAGCCTCTCCCTGCTGCAAACAAACTCCCCGAGCACGAAATCTGGACCTCCCTCATGGTGCTGACCACTTCCTGGCCTGTGCTATAGTGTGGCCTCTCTTTCCACCTAATGGGCAGAGGCTTTGACCAACTGTTCACAGGGCCCTGTGGATGCTCAAGCCACTCTGGCCTAATGAATGAACAGCCCTGTGAGTTTGGGGGAAGTGATTATAACCCCATTTTATGGAAGGGGAAACGGAAGCATAGACAAATGGTGGAACTTGCCCTCACTCCCACAACAAAGCAATAGCAGAGCCTACATCTAACCCTGTGTTTCTGGTCCCAGAGCCAGGGCTCTTTCCAGGGCAGCTTGGTGGGACGTGGGGGCAGGGTGGGGTGGGGTAGGAGCTGGGTCCTGAGAACCAGCAGGCTAGAGATATTTGGAGTTTAGATGGCCAAGTTCAGGGAAAGCACAGCTGGGGAGGAGCCAAGGTATTTATTATGCTTGGTCTCCAGCTCCAAACAGAGTGATGGATGGAGCCTCTCCAGTTCCTATAAACAGCTCAGCGTGACTCCCTCCCTCCACCCTCCCCACCCTGCAGTCACTGCAGCCCCAATTGTTTCTAGTGAGAAGAGGAGGCAGAGGGGGCTGGGTGACCAAGGGAGGGAAAGGAAAAGATGGAGGCCAGGAAGAGAAAGATAAGAAGCTAAGCCAGGGTTCTAGCAGGAAACTGGAGGGAAATGGAATGTGGCAAGGGAGGACTTTTTCTTTGCTTCAGCACTGGCCACTGCTGCCCCCAGGCAGCCTAAGCGACACACCCCATCTCACTCCCAAACCCCTCTGCCTTTTTGAGAAGTCTAATCACCCTATTCTCTGTCTAAGGTCTAGTCTCCATCCCCACAAGACTGTAACTCTTGGAGGGGAGGGGCCGTTCACTCAGGAAACCTTTCTGAGCTCCCTTCTGTCTTGGCTCACAGACCCTGGGGACACAGAGAGGACTCAGGGCTAAGCCCTCCTCCCAGGAGCTCCTGGCCTGGTGATGGATCAGACAGACCACCCAATGCTGTGGCAGAGGGCTGCCCGGGGCTGTGGGCAGCCTGAGGAGGGAAATCAGGGCAGCCTCCTTGGAGGAGGCGATACAGGCAAGGAGTTTGGCAGGTTGATTGAAGTGGGTGGGAAGGTGGGTGTGACATTTCTGGTAGAGGAACCTGGTGTTTGCGTATCAAGAGGCAATTCAGCATGGGAGGCAGGACAGCCAAATGGTTGAGATGGTTGGCTCTGGAGTGGAACAAACCTGGGTTTAAGTCTCAGCTCTGGCACTTTACAGCTAGGAGCCTTAACCTGAGTTTCAGTTTCTCTAAAATGCAGATGATGGTAACAGAAATCCTTTCTTGGGCTTTAGAGTTTAATACAATAAGGTGCATCAAGCACTCTGTTCAGGGCCGACATGGCATTCAATGATTGTCAGCACTGAGCAGCCTGGGCGGCAGGGAGAACAGATGCGGCTGGACGGGACAAGGAGCTGGCCTTGCAGGGCCTTGTGAGCCTGGTAAAGGACAGGGGTACAGAAAGCAGACAGTGGATCCCAGATCCCAGGGATGTGGCCAGTACAGGGAAGGCTGAGAGGTGGTACAGCTGGCCGGTTACATGCTGCCTGCCCCCCTCTGCCATGCCTGCCTCCAGCTGGGCCCCATGCCTCATGGAGTGCCATAATAGCTCATGAATTAAACAAACTGGGTGTCCTGGCACCTCAGGCTCTCTGTGACGTGAAGGAGGTCCAGGGCCTTCCCTCTCTCTGGAACTTGCTGAGAGCTCAGGAAACCGGATGCTCTGATGACCTAGTTGGCAGCTATGTCCCTATTTGGCTGAAAACAAGAATTTTTGCCTCACCGGGGGTCTTGGCCAGGTGAACAAACTCCTCTCTTTGCCAGGAAAAGAGGTCAGGGGACTGGTTGGCTCTCAGCTAGATTCCAGGCCTGTAGATCCCTGGATTGAACTCATCCCATGCTACTGCCTTCCCCTTAGGCTTTCACTGAACACTGACTGGCTGCCAGGGGATTGAGCCATGTGCCCTTCTATCACCCCATCCTGTGAAAAGAAGGAGCTGGCAGCAGGGACTGGAAGGTGAGAGGTCACAGGCCAGAGAACCTGGATTGGAGAGCTCTCCAAGGGGCAGAGCTGCTAGTGCTTGGTCTGCCAGTGGTCACTGGCTCTGAGGGGGGAAGGAATCCAGACTGCTGGGGGAGGTACATCACTGAGCTGGGACTTGCGGGAAGTCAGGTTGGGGAAGAAAAGTTGGTAGCTGCAAGGGTTGCAGTGATGGGGTGTCAGGCAGCTGTAAAGAGGGAGCAGAGCCACTAAAGCACAGGCAGGTGGGCTGCAAAATGAGGGGTGGGAGGGCAGGGGGACAATATTCCACTTTCCAGACTCTGCCTCAGAGACCCTCTCCTGCCCCACCTTGAACACTTTTTCACCTTCACAGCCACCCCAGGTGACATGGCTCCTGTCCCTTCCCCACACCTTACAGCCTCACCCTCCAACTCCCATCCAGGAACCAAGAATGCTTTTCTTCTGGCCCCTCCTGGGCTCTTCTTCCAAGTTCAACCTTGATCTCCAGCCTCTGTGAGTCCTGTAGCCGTCTAGCTGGCAAGACCTCTAGTTGGCAGAGTTGGAAGCTCAGGCAGGTGTGGGGCTTGAGTGAGAGATGTGGGCATCATCAGAGCAGTGGGATGGCCACAGCAGTGACAGCGATAGCATTCCCAAAGGGAGTGTGTCGAGTGCAAACAGAGCAGGGCCTAGGACAGAGTCCTGGTGAGCATCTTTTAGAGAGAGCCCAAGGAAGATAAGCACATAGAAGTGCCTGAAAAGGAGTGGCCCAAGAAGAGGGAGAAAACCATGTGTGGGAGGTGGTAGATGCCAGGGAGTCCATGCTGAGAGGAGAGTGTGAGCAAGGGGGTCCCCGCTGCCCTGGGGTCAAGGAGGTGCTTCTGAAAGTGCACTGAGTTTGGCCACAAGGACACTCTCAGAGACCTTAGCAAGGACAGTGTGGGGGCAAGGGAGGTGCTGAAGGCAGCCTGGACAGGACAGAGGGGAAACGACTTTACCAAGAAGTTTGCCTATGAAGAGTAGGAGAAGGAAGGGGAAAGCAGTTCAGGGATCTTTTTACTATTTTTAAGCAGCCCTGGTGGTGCAGTGGTTAAGTGCTTGGCTGCTAATCAAATAGCTGGCAGTTAGAACCCACCAGCCACTCTGCAGGAGAAAGATGTGGCAGTCTGTTTTCATAAAGATTACAGCCCTGGAAAGTCAACGAGGCAGTTCTACTCTGTCCAGTAGGGTCACTATGAGTTGGAATCAACTCAGTGGCAATGGGTTTACTAGTTTTAAGATGGGCAGGACTTGCGCACAACTGAAGTCTGAGAGGAAGAAGTGAGCAGAGAGGGAAAGTGAGAACCCCGAGCGAGAGACAGTGCTGCCCCAGAGATGGGGGATGAGAGGCATGAGCACAGGGGAAGGGAGAGGAATGTGTAGCTGCAGAAGGAAGGAAATGGAGACACTTCTGCCTGAGGCCGCCATCTTCTCAGTACTGGGAGTCAGATGCCAGGTTGTTCAGTGTGAGGGGACAGAGGTGTGTGAGGCCCCACGATCTAGGGTGGTGATGACCCAGAGCCTGAACCCCCCACCTGATAGTCCTCAGCTTGCATCCCCCTCAGACAGTAAGTAAGGAAAGTAGAGATAGCAGGGCTCAGGTGGACGCAATGGTGACAGTTAACCACCACAAGAAACGTCATTTCTCCAGAATAACTTTTTAATACATTCATGTGGGTTATACAAAGAGCTGGTCCCAAGGCCCAGGCTGTGGCCTGGCTCCCGGGAGGGGAGAGCAGCATTGTGTAGTGTTTTCAGAGATCAGGCGTGAAGGGACCGACACCTTTTCCTCTAGGCCTGAGGAAGTGTGTGTGTGTGAGAGTGAGCACCTGTGGTCCTGATCCCAACCAGGGCTGGGATTCCCCGGGCATGAGGGATGGGGGATCATCTGGGTGGATCTTTCTACCCATTTTTGAGAGGAAAAAAAAATACCCTTGCACTATGAGGATAGAGAATTTAGAACCAGCATTACTGCAGCCTTTAGTATAGATTACACTGGAACATAAAGAAGATGAAAATCCTTACAACTGGACCAATAAACATGATACATGGTAAAGAAACTGAAGCAGCAATCAAGAAATCAAATGACGTATTGCTTTGGGCAAATCTGTGGCAAAAGACCTCTTTAAAGTGTTAACAGGCAAAGATGTCACTTTGATGACTAAGGTGTGCCTAACCCAAGCCATGGTCTTTTCCATTTCCTTATATGCATGCAGGAGCCCTGGTGGTACAAACCATTAAGCATTTGACTGCCAACCAAAATGTTGACAGTTTGAACTCACCCAGCAGTTCTATGGAGAAAGACCTGGCAGTCTGCTTCTGTAAAGATTACAGCCAAGAAAACAGTTCTACTCTGTCCTGTGGGGTCACTATGAGTTGGAATCGACTCCACAGCACCTGACAACAATAACAACATACACATGTGAAAGCTGGACAATGAAAAAGGAAGACCAAAGAAGAATGGACATATTTGAATTATGCTGGTTGGCAAACAATACTGAATATACCATGGATCACCAGAAGAACAAACAAATCTGTCTTGGAGGAAGGACAGCTAGAATGCTCCTTAGAAGCAAGGATGGTGAGACTTTCTTTAGACACATCAAGAAAGACCAATCAATGGAGAAGGACAGCATACTTGGTGAAATAGAAAGTCAGCAGGAGAGAGATCCTCAATGAGATGGATTAACACAGCGGCTGTGTGGATTAACACAATGGGCACAAACATAGCAACCATTGTGAGGATGGCACAGAGCCAGGCAGTACTTCATTCTGTTATGCACAGGGTCACTGTGAGTCAGAGCTGACTCCACGGCACCTAACAACAACATCAACAACGATCACCTCGGGATGTGGTAACTGAGGGAGAAGGAATCCACCCAGATCCACTTCCCCACCTATGCCACCCACCGACCAAATCAGAATCCATTTTCCATAAGCGCTGCTCCTGCCTTGCTGGGCAGCTCTGAGCAAGTTGTATTCTTAAGCCTCAGTTTCCCTATTTGTGCAAAGGGGAGGTTGAATTCTATAGTCTCATATAGGCTATGCTCAGTGGAGGAAGAGGGAATGAGAGAATGAGAGAGTGAGAAAAGGGAGAAACCAGACCAAGGTGCAAAGAAGAGGAGAGAAACTGAGGCAGAGAAGACAGCTAGCTGCCTGTCTTCTGACTGCCTGGGAGAGAAGGAGAGCAGGTGGTAAGTATGAGCAGTTCAGGCTGCTCCCAGGCCCTCCTCAGGCAATGTGGGGCCCACTTCCTGTCCACCCCACAGCCTGCCGTGTGTGTGCAGTGGGGAAGAGCAGGCTCTGGAGTCAGAAGGATGTGGTTTGAGTATCAGCTAGGCCATTTCTTGGGTATGGAATCCTGGAGCCTTGCTTCTCTCTCTTACATGGGATAAAATACCAACCAAAGAGGGCTGCCCTGCAGAAGCAGACACAGAAAGGCTTGGGTTTGCATCTACAGCTCCCCAGTCTAGTGTAAACGGAGCCAGTGGCTCAGGCTCTAACCCCTGGCTCACCAGCCAGGGTGGGGGTGATGCAGGAAGGGGCCCGGCCAGGGGATGGGGGGGTCAGTGTGTGCAATATGAGAGTGCCAGACAAAGAGCGAGCTTTTCCAGAAGGAGAAACAGGATGGTCCAGCACTGGGCTGGAGCCCAGGGTGACAGGCTCTTAACCAGACCCTGATGGAGCTGCCACAGCCGTCAAATGGCACCAGATCCAAGCTGTTACTCATGTGACTCCAGTTCTCTCTTCCGGCCACAAGCTCTTCATTTTCCAGTGAGGATGAAAGTCATCATCAGAAGATGCGACAAACAGTCTGCATGGAAATGTCTCAGACAAATCCTCTTGGTCCTGCCCCTCCCTGGTCCTGGCACAGCCAGGGCAGGGCTCTCTAGCTGGAGCCGCTTCTCCCTGGGGGCCCCACAGTCCTGGGCTTCCACACTTCATAGCTCTCATCACACTTCGAGGTCATTGCCTGGATCTGTGACACCCTCCCCCACTGGATTGGGAGATGCTTGGGGGCAGGAACCGTGAGTCCTTCACCTGTTCTCTGCTACCTCCAAGACGGCCCAACTTCTGCCTTCCACAGCTGGACCACATTTGTGAACTGGGAAGTAGGTCATCTCCTGACGCAGCAGGATGCAGAGAAAGGAGGCTTGAGCTGGGATTTGGAGACCAGAGTTCTTGTCCCTTGCTTGCTGTGTGACCTCAGGTCAGTCCCTATCCTTCTCTGTGCCTCTGGCTGCTCACCCACTTACCTAGAAAGACCTCCCAGTGGGGCTGTTCTACAGTCCCCTGGCTTCTCTAGGCTTTGTACTGTTGGTTAAACTTCTGCCGGCGGAAGCAACAACAGGTGGCCAGTGTGGTGAGGAGGATGGCAGAGACCAGTGCGGAGGTGAGGATGATGATGAGGTTGATGTTCTTGAGCTCCCCTTTCTCACAGTCCTCGGGACGTACATGGCTCAGGAAAACCTCCTCTTGGGAGCCAAAGCGGCAGATCAGGCCCTGGGTGGCATCCACGTCCACACGACCCTGGTGCAACTGGGCCGCCAGCCAGCCATTGCCGCAGCAGCTAAGTGGATTCCCCTGCAGGTAGAGGCGCCGGAGGCTGGTCTCCAGACCGCCCATGGCACTGCCCGGTAGGAGGCTGAAGCTGTTGTTTCTCAGGTCCAGCACCTCCAGTGACACAGCCTGGGTCCAGGCAGGCAGGTGGCTGAGGCGGTTCTCAGCAAGATTGAGCTGCTTGAGGCAGCTGAAGCAGGGCAGGTCCACCTGCAGGATGGCCAACCCATTGCCCTGCAGCTCCAGGACCTCCAAGGAGGCCTCCAGGCCTGCCAATGCCCCCACAGCCACATCCAGCCCAGGATTCGCAGAGAGGGCCAGCTCGGTAAGTGGTGTGTGGAGGAAGGCACCTGCCCAGAGCTTCTCTATCTCATTGTCCACCAGATTCAGGATGCGGAGGGAGGAGATGCCAGAGAAGGCTACACAGCCCGAGGGTGCAGGCTCCCCTGGCCCCCCACAGGGGCTGACCCGGTTCCCCTGCAGGTTGAGTCTCTGCAGGTTGGCCAGGCTGGCAAAGGTGGACGGGGCCAGGTCCTGCAGGGCATTGGCCTGCAGGAGCAGCGTCCGCAGGGCCCCCAGGGTTCTGGCACTCAGCTCCAGTGCCTCCAGTGCATTGTGGCTTAGGTCCAAGAACACCAGGCAGGGGAGGGAGCCCGCAAGCCGGGCCTCAAAGGCCTGCAAGCAATTTCGACTGAGGTTCAGGAAGCGCAAGGAGGTCAGGGGCTCAAAAAAGCCCTCAGGGACAAGCTCAATCTCATTGTAGCTCAAATCTAGGTTCAAAAGTTGGGAAAGGGGGTGGGTGCTGGTGTTCCAACTGGGGTTTGAGACGGGCAGAGCTGACCAACCCTCGGAAGGTGCACGCACACCCTCGCTGCCCTGGGACCGTTTCACGGGGAGCCGGATAAGGTTGTTGGATACATTCAGGTAGGTGAGTCTAGGGAGTGCAGCCAGGTCCGGGAAATGGAGCAGTTTGTTCTCCCGCAGGTCAAGCCAGGTGAGCTGATACTCAGCCTGCGGTTCTGGGGCCGCCTGGAAGGCCTCGATGCTGTTGCAGCTTAGGTCAAGCACCAGCAGCTGCTGGAGGCTGAAGTCAGAGATACAGGTGAGGGAATTCCTGGAGAGATTGAGGTGGACCAGGTGGGGCAAGGCCTCAAATGCACCCTCCTCAATATCCATCAGTACGTTGCTATGTAGGTCCAGGCGCTCGAGTGCAGGCATGCCCCAGAAAGTATGGCGGGCAAGGCGCGTCAGGCTGTTCTCTGCCAGCGAGAGGGTACGCAGGGCGGGCGCCTCCCCCAGCAGCTGTTCCACCAGGCCACTGTACAGGCTGTTTCCAGACAGGTCTAAGGAGGTCACCTGAGGCAGGGGGCCCAGGCCATTGCCCACTGCAAGGTGGTTGTGGGCCAGGTTGAGGTACTCCAGGTGGGGCAGGGCCTGGAAGACACCTGGCTGCAGGAAGTTGATCTCATTGGTGCTCAGGTCCAGGTGACGAAGTGCTGTGTAGAAGCCTAGGGGTGAGACCAGGATTTTCTTCAGCTGGTTTCCAGACAGATTGAGGGACTCAACATCAAGTGGGAGCATTGAGGGGACCTGGAGGAGGCCAAGGCCCTGGCACAAGATTTCCTTGTCTACCTGAAAAGGAAAGAGGAAGAAGAGGGGGTACAGCTGACATTAGTGTGTGCAGTAGTCGGTAGAACCAGACACAACTCTCCAAGAAGGCTTACTTGACACCGCCCACCCCAGGTTTGGTTAGGCTTCTCCTCCAGATTCCCAGCATGCTCCACTTCCCTCCACCCCAGCCTAATCACACCAAGTGTGGTGACCGCCCCCCCCCCCACCATCAGGCTCCCTGCCTTTCTCTGGCACCCAACATAGTGCTGTGCATAAAGCAGGAACTCAATAAAGGATTGATGGGTAGACAAAGAGATGACAGATAAAAGGACAAATGAACTAACTAAAACCCCTGTACTGATTATTATCCCATTTAATAGGAAACCCAGACAGAAGCCATGTATCACCTGGAATGACCTAGGCCAGTAAGCAGCAGGGCCAAGCTGGGACCTAGGCCTTTTGATTCCATATCCTGGGTTTCTTCTATGGTCCCAGTCAGTTAAATGTAGCCAGCTCATGTTAGACTGGAAACCACTTTGGGAACAGAGGCGTACTAAGGGTAACAAGCTCTCAGGGCCCATCTCTAGGCTGTGTCACCACTGTGGCTGCCGACCACCCCCACTCCCAATTTCACGATGAATAGACTTTGATAGCAGCGATGTGTCAGCAAAAACGCCTTTCCTCCTCTTGTCCAGCTGCCTCAGTAAGGCGCCTTTCATATTTGTGGCACCTTGGAATGTCATTCCACACCTCAACTGGCACCCCCTTTGACTTGCACCAGGGGGCAAGTGCCCCCCTATACTCTCTCGCTAGGCCTCTGTTTGGGAAGCAGGGGAGAAATGTTTCTAAAAGGGAAAAATGTAATTTTCAGTCCTGTCATCAGGTTTTATTTAGACCTCGGGCCTCGTTCAAGCCCTCATTACAAGGGGCAGAGCTCCCGGCTGCCTTCCTCACTGACGCTCCCCAGATGTGACCTCCTTTCTGTTGCTGCTACCCGCCCCCACTCCCATCAGCTGCTTTGCTTCCCATGCTTCCCAGGCTAGCATCAGCCCCTGAAGTAGAGAAAAAGGTGGCCAGGGCCCCAACCCACATCCCTTGGTGACAAGCCTATGATTTTACTGTGTGAGCTCCGTCAGGTCACATCAAACAAGTTGCCATAAGACAAGTCTAACTCATGCCGACCCATGTATGTCAGAGTAGAACAGTGCTTTATAGGGTTTTCAATGCTGATTTTTCAGAAACAGATCACCAGGCCTTTCTTCTGAGGCATCTCTGAGTGGACTCAAACCTCCATTCCTTTGGTTAGTAGCCAAGTATGTTAACCACTTGCACCATCCAAGGACTCCCTACTCACATTGTTGGTGGTGTTGTTTCTATGTGCCGCCGAGTCGGACCCGACTCATAGCAACCCCTCCTTGGGTTTCTGAG
>NW_006921661.1:4353083-4368749 GCF_000298275.1 Orycteropus afer afer | reverse complement strand
ATTGCCCAACCTTCCTTCCAAGGAGTGGCTGGTGGGTTTGAACCACCAGCCTTCTGGTTAGCAGTCAAGTGCCTTAAGCACTACGCTAGTCACGTTAGCACTTTGGTTTCTTATCCAGAAAGTAACTCATCCTTCTCCAGCACCACTTGGCATTTTATATTCTATTGAGCACTTTTAAGCCTGTAATCTCATTGGCCCCTCACAGCAGCTTGCCCTTTAGATGTGATTTCCCTTTATTTATAAACACTTAGGTGCAGAGCCAGCCGCCAGCCACTCCATGGAAGGAAGACTGGGCAGTCTACTTCCATAAAGATTTACTGCCTCGGAAACCCAAAGGGGGTCGCTATGAGTTGGAATCAACTTGATGGCAGTGAGTTTGGTTTTTTTGTTGTTGTTAGGTTCAGAGACAGGAAAGAAGACTCTAAGATCATCTAGCTGGTGAGGAGCAGAGTTGGGATTTGAACCCAGGTCTTTTAATAACCAAAAGCCCCGCTCTTGTCCCTCCACTACAAGTGCCTCCTAGAGCCAGAATTTTTTAAATGCAAATACAGATCTTCCTCTTATCTCTTCCAGGCCCCCAGGAAATCTACCCTTTCCAGGAAAGGGTTTGATCTCTGCAGCCACTCAGCTTAGGCCCTCTCCTGTCCCTGGCCTCCTTGCCTCCATCAGGCTCTCCTCTACCAGGGAGCCTTCCCTGAGTGCCATATAGATCAGGGCCTCCTCTGGGCTCCTGAACTCTGACTGTGGGCCTACAAGACAGTGAGCTCAGAGCAACCAAGTACTGGTTTGGTTCATGTAGTGTGTTGGAGCTACACAGGAAATGCTCAATACATTTTTTCTTAATGAATGGAAGAGTCATAGATGTGAAGGTTTGAGGAAACATGAAATCAATCTCCTGTCTGAGATGAAAGAAAAGGGATGATCTATACATTCAAGTGTAGAACAAAAAAATTCCAGCTCTGCCGTTTCCCAGATGGGAAGACTGAGGCCGGCCTAAGAGCACAGTGAGTCAGAGGCTGAGCAGGCAGGGCAGGAACACAGACTCAGAACTCCCTGCCCGCCCTCAGCCCTTGATTCCTCCAAAGAGCCGCAAGGTGAGTAGGATAAGGAAGGGAATCGCCTGCCCTCAGGCATCTCTTTGGTTCTTCCTACTCCATGCAGCACAAGGACTGGCACTACTACCTGCAGGAGACACGGCTTCATAGAGACTCCATGGGAACGAGGAATGCACCTGCAGCTGAAATCCTTGCAAACTGGAAACCTACCCTGGCTGCCTTGATGCCTGGCTCCTAGTCCCTTCCTCCCTCACAATCTGTCTTCTGGGGCCAGTAAGCATAGCATTCTCATCCTTACCCTCAGCTCCCTGGACTATCCCGGCTTAAAGAAGAAACAACAAAACAAACAAAATGGCAGCTATTATTATGGGAAAACAACTCCATGTCAGGCTCTGGACTGAGTGTACAGATTCCTTTCCTTGTTTAATTCTGGCCATTTTTTACCCCACCGAAGGAAACTGAGGCTCAGGGGGAGAGCTGCCCAAGATCAGAGAGACAGGGATTCACACCTACCATTGGTGAGCTATTGGTACAAATTGAGTTCTGGCCAGTAGGCCCCTAGCAGGGCAGTACCCAGGTTCTTCCCACCGCACAGCAAATAATACCAGCCACCACTTACTGAACATTGATTATGTGTGCGTTGGGGGAAAACACTGTGCTGTGCTTCACAGGTTACCCCCTATGCAAACCCACATCACCAAGTTACCTCTGGATACTCAAAGGTTCCCTGGGGCATGAGTCCTGAGAGTTGAGCCCGGAGGTAAAGTTGGCCAAGCCCAGAGCCTGTAAGACGTGTTTTCTGTCCAAGCACCGAGTACTCTAGTCTCAAGGCCCAGAGGAGGCTGCACAGGCCTCTCCAGCTATCCAGTCCAGGAAGGAGCTTGCAGCCATGGCAGCTCTCAGAATTCCATTTCCAGCGCTACCACCCTCCCGGAGCTCTAAGGTCCAGTGCTGACTCATTGACAATGGGGAGGGGTCTTGAGGGCAGTCCTTGTCCAGAATTCAGAGCCTCTCCTTGACCGCCTACTGTCCACTGACTCTGGGATACCAGGAAATCACTCCCCAGTTTTTCTTTTTAGGAGGGAGGAGGAATTGCTCCGCACCTCTGTTTTGCTACCTGAACACAGAAGGGAAAGGGGTAGGAAGGGCAGCAGGCCTGTGGACAGCCCAAGATTTGGTGGACTGGGTTCAAATCATGCCTCTGCCACTCCTATCTGCATGACCCTTGGCCGGGGGGGGGGGGTCACATTTCTTAGCTTCAGATTCCTCAGCTCTAAAAGAGTAGTTCTAGGGAAGATACAATGTGAGAAAGCCCCTAACACAGTGTAGACACCTTGCAGGCTCTCAGCAAATGCCAATTTCTTTGTATTATTTTAAAAACCATTGTCATTCTCATGTGCATTGATCTTCCATTTGCCAAGAATCCAAAGCTCACCCAGCTTCTCAGCTCCCTGGCTGGGTGGCCGAGGCCCTTCACCTCTCCGAGCCTCAGACTCCCAGTGGTAGAACGTGGAGTTGCACCTGGAGATGTCTGAGGCTCTCTCTGCCTGTTATTCTGGCTCTGTGAAATCTCTAATGGACTCTGAGGAGTAAGAAGTATGGTGGCAATGGCACAACATTACAAACTCCAGGGATGGGCTGCTGGCAGGCAGCTGTGAGCATTTCCAGCCTCCCGAGGCAGCTGCCCATCCTGTGACATAGGCTTTGAGTAACAGGTCCTTCTGAGGCTGCAGAGGGCCTCTGCATTCCCCAGCCCAGCCTCCAGCCTCACCTCAGTGACTTCTGAGTGTCACAGGTGGATTTATGCAGTCTCTGTTCCCTGTACCCTGCAGGTCACTGACTCTGGGGCTAATCTCCCTACCTTGGTACAGGAAAAAGGAACAAAATTGAGTTAAACCTGGTCCTTGCCCTCAAGGAGTTCTCAGTCCAGCAGATGAGATAGACTTGGATGTGTTCACCAACAACCCCATGTGCTCAGTATAGTCAGTGCTGAGATGGAGAGAAACCCAGGAGTTACAGGAGCCCAGAAGAGAGAGCAACCAGAACCAGGTCAGCCTGGGAGGAGAAAGGGAAGGCTTCCTGGAGGTGCATTTGACCTGAGCAAGAATAAATAAGAGGCTAGGAAGCGACAGACAGGCCCAAGTCAATCCAAAAGAGTCCATTTGGGGAAAGGGTTTGTCCCCAGGAGGGACCTGTTACAGAGAAGGCCTTCCCAGCTGTCTTACCCCAAATCCCTGCCAACATATACACATTCTGCATTGCCCAGCTGGGCCCATTGCCCTTTGAAGGTAGCCTTGTTGAACAGAATCCAGTATTGGCCTCACTGTATCTAGAGGAATGACTTATTCAAGTCACCGAACATCTCCAAGCCTTAGTTTCCTCCTTTATAAAATGAAAAGAGCAGTACTAACCTGGCAAGGTTATTGGGTAAATAAGATATTTAAATATTCTAGTAGGTGCTCATTAAATTCATGATACCTTCCTTCCTTTGATGCCTCTAACTTTTGGTGGCTGGGGAGGACGCAAGGATTCTAGGACTATAGGGCTTCTAGGGCAGGTGGGAGAGAGGCCTGAGCCTGCCTGGGCAGGGCTTCTTACCATCTTACAGGGCCCCTTCTCACGGCGTTGGGAGGTAGCCAGGCTCAGGGTCATCATGGCCAGGAGCTGCAGGATCTGGAGGCTCATGGCTCTGCACAGGGCAGGGAGGAAAGGGAAACACCGTAAGAATACTGGATCCCTCCCCACTGTCAGCCCCCACCGCTCTCACCAAGACTGTGCCTGCCTTTGGGGAACCACAGGCCACACCATCCACAGCAGCAGGAATAAAGTTGTCTGTGGTTGGGATGGGAAGGGAGCAGCAAATGGAACTGCAGCCAATCACAAAGGGCCCTGAATGCCAGGCTAAATAAGCAGCTGGGCATTACTCTGGGGGTAGCAAGAGTTTTAAGTACTGGGTAATCTGGTCAGATGTAGGTGCTCACAGGACCTCATCTGCTAGGAGACAGCCTGCAGGGGTAAGCAGGAGGCAGAGAGACCCTGAGAGCTGCCTGGGGCTAAGCTCAGGCCTGGGGGTGGGATTGGGTGGGAAGCTGGACCTCTGACTCCATTTCCACCCAGGCCACAAGTTGGTCCCCAATCTTGGCTCCTGGGGCCCCAAACAGAATTCCTCACTCTCACCCAGGGGACTTTTATTTTGCTCCTTTTCTTTTGATTCTCTGATTCTCGGGCCCTTGCTATTGTTTGAGGGTTAGGCTGGGGGCCTTGACAGGAAGCCCCGCCAGGAGCCCTGCCCTGCCCCCAGCACCAGGCTGTGGACTTCCCTAGCAGCTAGCTGTCAACCCTGCACTTTCACTGAAGCAGCCACCAGCTCAGGAAGGCGCAGGCCTGCTGGGCCTGCCAGGGGTGGCAGGTAGAGGAAGGAAAAGAGGGAGGGAATCACAGAGACTCTCAGCAGAGTCAGATCCCAGGGCTGCTGGTGCCACTCAATCACTCGCTGAGGACCTGGGTCCAGTGTCAGGGATGCACAAAGCAATCCATTAACTTCATCTGTTCATTTATTCATCCATCCATCCACACTTATACTGACTGCCTTCTCATGCCTACCTCTGTACCGGGAGCTGGGGACAACAGAAAATGTATAGAAGTGACCATAATGTGCATGGAGAGTGTTAACAAGGAGGGACATACCAGGTCCTTCAAGAGCACTGGACTCTGAATCTCCCATACCTGACTGCCCCTTCTGCCTCCTCTACTGACCTGCTCTGTGATCAAGTCACTTCATTTCTCTGAGCCTAAGCATTCCCTTTCAGAGGTTAAGGTCAATCTCATCAAGTTTTGTTGATGAGCAAATGAGATATATTCTATGAAAGTGCTCTACATGCACAGAGCACCATGCAGGGAAGCTTCTCGACACTTTATACTTAATCCTTACTATCCCTCAACAACATGGTTTTATTATGGTTTTTATTTTCATTACCATTTTACAGATGGAGAAATCAAAGTTCAGAGAGATGATGTAACATTTCCAAGGTCACACAGCTATCAAGTGGCAGGCCCTGGTAGTCTGGGTCTGTGGCCTAAACCTTTACAGGATATGGTGTCCCACAACAGGTGCTCAGTAAATGAGTGCTGAATTATGATTCTGCAGAGCCAGGCAAAATCTTCTTTTTTCTGACAGAATCTGAGGATGGTTTTGAAGAAGCATTTACAAGTCTCTGTAGGCTATCTCTTTGATTGAAAGAACCCACTAGCATCCTGAAAGATGAATTTTAAATGAAGACGGCTGCTCTGAGACCCCTTCTTGTTAAAATACCAAGGGCCATGGTGGTGTCCCTTAAGCCTTGTTCCCTCAGGACCCCCACAGCTGCTCTATGCTCATCTGCTTTACAGGGTGGGCTTTCTCATGAGATTTTGTTCTGTTGCTCAAAAAGTTGAACAACACAACCTGTTTGAAAGCTAGTCACCTCAGAATTGAGTGAAAATCCCTCAGAGGGGCCTTCCAGGCCTTTGGGAACATGTCCTGCCTGGCCAGCAGCCCTCTCCGGCCTAGTTTCTCACAGCCTTCTCTCCCACTCTGGGTTCTGGATGCCTCATACTTCCTCTAGTTCTCTGAGCACCTTTTCATTGCCTAAAACCTTCACTTCCTCTCCTCTCCTCATCCTTTGGGTCTCAAGTTAGCTAGATGCTGCTTCCTCCAAGAAGCCTTCCCTGGTTTCCCAAGCCTGGTTACTTACAGCCCCTCCTCTGGCTCCTGCAGCCCCTGAGCTTCCAGTGAACACAGCACCCTCCTGCTGTGGGAAGCATCACTAGGGCAGAGGGCTCACTTTCCTCCAGGATTCATCTCAGAACACAGGCAGGCAGGGAGGCACAGAAAAGTGGCATTAAGGGTCTCAGTGATATGGTGATACTGCAAGAGCAGTTATTCTTGACTCTCCCTTCACTTCCCTACCACACTCTCTCCCCCCATCAGCAGTCTGTCTGCTTTTCCTGCAAGAAAGACCCCAGATCTGCCCACTCCCTCCTCCATCACTGCCACGGGCTGAGGCACCACCACAATCCTGGGCCTCCATCACGGCCCCAGCTTCCTCAGTTTGTTTCCCTGCTTCCACCCTGACCCTTACAATCTGTTCTATACATAGCAACCAGAGTGATATTTTAAAATCATAAAATCATAGATCACGAATCTCTTAACTGCTTAAAAACCTCCATGGCTTCCCATCTCTCTTAAAATAACAACCAGGCTATAACCAATCTCCTCTCTGACTCCATCTACGATTTTCCTTGCCCAGCCTTGTTGCTTTTCCTCAAACATAGCAAGTTCATCCCAGCCTTAGGGTCTTCGGCCTTGCCTTCCCTGACACCTGGAATGCTCTTCCCCAGATCATCATGTATTTGATTGCTTTCCTACTCTTTATCATTACCTGATAATTTATTTCTTATGCTACGAGAACAGGGACCTAGTGTAAAGGTGCTCACTAAAGATCTACTGAATGACTGGCAAAGTGGGGATAGACACTCGACTACAGCAGGCTGAGTGGTAAGTGGAAGATGAGGATAAGGGTAGACCAAGGGTTTAGTTCTCACGAGGAGGCAGAAGTCACCCAAAGGGGCCCTATTTCCTCTTCTCTGCCTGTCAAACCCCACTCCACGCCACCCCCAAAGTGAGTGAGCATCTGTGAGTCCTGAAGGGGCTGTCCCTGAAGCACGTAGGAGCTCTGCCCTGGCATCTGACGGAAAGGGGCATCTCAGCAGTGCCAAAGGCACAGTATGCAGCATATAAGAGCCACTCTCTCTCAACATTTCCACTATACTAGCTCAAGGTGTCCCTCCCAAACCACCCCCTGCCAATGATTCTCCCACCAGTACATGTGTACATGCACACACACTCCCCCACAATGCAGGGCTCTGGGATGCTTCCTCTCCCCCTCTCAGCCCTGATCAACTTACTGGCAAGGCAGGGTTCTGGGAGAACTGATGCAGACGCTCTCACCAAGCAGTGAATCACTAAGGGCAAGTCCCATTCTGGAGATATGTGCATCCCACGGGGGAATTAGACCTTAACCCAAAGGAATGTGGCTGTGATGGCAGAATTTCAGGCTGCTTGGAGTGGGGGTGGGGGTCCTTCATATCTTACCACCCAAGGAGAAGGCTGACTTCAGAGCCCCTGGCAGGGGTGGACAACCTCTCCTTCCTCCACAGAGATGGCAGGCTGTCTGGGGCTGTGGGATAAGAAGCCCCAAGCTAGGGGTCAGAGGGTAGCAAGAGACCTGGAATCAAGTATTGATCTGCTCTTCCCTAGCTATGTAATACTGGGCAAGTCTTGGCCTTTTGGCTAGAGTTTGCCCATCTGTCAAATGGGAACAGCCAGCTCGCCTTTTGGCCCAAAAGATTCGCCTTGAAGACCTGTCAGGGCTGAGGGAAGTCAATCCCGATGGAAGTGGAAGAGAAGTGTTGGGGTGGGGGTCCCGGGGGCGACCCTCGCGCAGCTCCAAGCCCTTCCCCTCGTGCGCTCAAGGGGCGTCGGGTGTCTCCAGCCTCGCCCGCTGGGCGTCTCCTACCTGGCTCAGCGCGGCCGCCGCTCTTCTCCCCGGCGGCCCCGGAACATTTTGCGAAAACCTGCCGCCCACCCCGCGCCAGACCCCGAGGTCACGGCCCAAGGAGGCAAACTGCCACTCCGCTGCCCCAGGGAGTGGGACCCGCGAGGGGGCGGCAGCAGCTTCAATTTAAATGCCTCTCGCGCCGACCCGCCCCACCACGCCCCCCCTCGGCGAGGCCGCGGGGTCCTAGCGTCCGTCGGCGCGCCCCCTTGTGACTCGGTTTATCCGGAACTGATGGATGGTGGGATGGAGCAACTCCTTTATGCTGGAACCCAGGCTGGGAAAGAGCGAAGGGGGCGGAATGAAAGGGGTGAGGAGATGGAAAGGAAGAGCTGTAGGAGCGAGTCCTGCCCCAGGCCTGCTGCACGTGCAATTCGTGGCCCCGCGGGGTCTGGACGGGCGGGTGGCTCTAGGAGCCGCAGGTCCGCAGAGGAAATCCGGCCGGGCCCCGATTTCCCCGCTGCCGGCGCCACCGCACTTACGGGGGGGGGCCAACAGAAGAGGTGGTGTCGTGGCTGAATGCGGAAGGAAATGACCCTTCACTAGCCCTGGGGCGGCCGTGGAGGTGGTTCACCGCACCACACCGCACCTCGGCGGTTCCTGCTAGTGAGGCCAGGCAAGTCACTGCTCCTCTCTGTAGTCCATAGTGTCCAGATGAAACCTCCTTCAACGTCTCCCAGGCCCCTAAACGACCCTGTAAAACAGTACCATCATAGTCCCCAGTTTTCAGACGGATAAATAGTTTTCGGATGGGATGGTGGCAGTGAATATAAATAAAAACCAAAGTCTCTGGGACTTTTATGGTTTCCATTTATAGATGAGGAAACTGAGGTTCAGAAATGGTTGAAGGACATATTTAAAGTCACAGTGTCTGTAAGCGGCAAGGCTTTGAACTCAGTGTGTTCACAAAGCTGAATCCAGGGTGGTTTGGGTGCCTTTCCCAGGCATCATCTTAACTGTTTGTTGTTGTTGTTTGTTTTTTTTTTAAGTGCTGTGGAAATAGGAAGGTAGTAATGTTTCCTTTTTCATCAGGGATTGAAACGGATCTTCCCCAAAGCCACCCCCTCTTCTAAATGCCTGGCCCCACCAAATGACAGTATCTTGCCCTGCTGGGTGTGGACCCAAGGACAGGAGCAGCTGCGGGAAAATCACCACTGCCCTCTAGGCCTTGGTTCTCAGGATAGAAAGCTCATCTTCCACTGACAGTCACTAGCCCATGGGTGTCCCATTTTCCAGGTGAAAAAGTGGCCACCCAAGCCTTGTGACAAATCAGAGTAAAGCTAGAATTAAAAGCTGGGTTCCCTAAAGTCTAAATAACCTATAGCCATCAAATCGATTCTAACTCCAAGAGACCCTACAGAACAGAGTAGAACTGCTCTATACGGTTTCTGAGGCTACAGTCTTTGCGGAAGTAGACTGCCACATCTTTATTCCACAGAGTAGATGGTGGGTTTGAACCACCAATCTTTTGGTTAGCAGCCAAGCACTTAACCACTGTGCCACCAGGGCTCCTTGAAGTCTAGAAGCCTACTATCTTTCTTTCCATCTGATCTGCTGTGGAGACTGATGTGGGCAGATGGGGACAGCCCAGAGGGGACAAGAGATGATGACAGCAGATGGATCAGAGGCCTGACTTAGCCTCAGAACAGGAGATCAGGCAGGAAAGGCTTCTCTAAGGAGAGAGCCTAAACTCCAATGAGGATGGATAGGAGTTTACAAGTAAGGGACCAGGGCAGGGCCTTGGAAGGGCATCCACACCTGCTCCTCCCCTCCCATCCATAGGAAGTCACAGATCTCTGCTCATAGGGCTCATCCCAGCTGACCCAACTCAACCCCTTCTCAGAGCCATAGCGCTCCATCTGGTCAAATGGAACCTCAGTTTCCCTGTCACGTAAGGAGAGGGTCGTCTTCTCAAGGTTGATGTGAAAACTAAGTATAACGGGATGAGGCTGGGGCCTGTACTCGTGTCCTTGTCCAAGGGGACAAATGTCCAGGAAAGTGCTTTGCAGCTACACTGCAGCTCAGGCAGAACATAACTGAGTCAAATTCAGGCAGTTCCCGGGCTCGCCTGCCCCACCTCGATCCAGGCCCAGGCCGGCTGAGTGCCACCTCACCCTTTCCTTCCTGGAGCAGGCGCCAAGCAGAAACCGCTGGCCCAGACCTTCGCTGAGGCTGGGGCAGGGCAGGGCTAGGGCTGTGTCAGGCTGGAGGGGAGTAGCCCACCTCCCACACACCCCCTGCTAAGGCTGTGGTTGTGGTTAGTTAGTTGTGGAGTTCCACCTCACTCAGTGCCCGGATGGGGCTCCCCAGGAGTTGAAGACGGATGGGCAATCAAGCATGCCTACGCACTGCAGATGCCTCTTGGGACTAAGGGCTCTAAAAGCTGGGAACCCCGCATGCTTGGCGCCCCTTCTTTTATCTTCACTTCTTCAGCGTTCATGTTGCTGTGTGGCTTTTGGCAGGTTGCTTGACCTTTCTGACCTCAGTTTTCTCATTTGCAAAGTAAAAATAAGAATAGCACCTAATGTCCTGGCTTGCTGTGAAGATCAATGCAAGAACAATGTGTTTAAAGTACCTGGTCGGAAGCCTGGCCCGTGCTACTTGCTCAGTAACCATGACCTCGCTTCCTGGGGATCCCTGGCTAACCAGTGAATAAAAACGTCCAGTGCCTGCCTTTTTGGAGCTTCCAGACCAGATGGGAGGCAGATAAGAGCACAGAGGGTGATTTGTGTCTGGAAGCCTCGAAGGCCAAGTCCAGGAGACTGAGATCGATTCAACAATTCTGCAGGAGGAAGGAGTAGGTGGGAATGAGCAGAGTTGGACTTATTTGGCAACCCGTGTGGATGCAGCACTCTTTCAAAGGCCAACAAGGCCAAACTTCACCTGGTGCTGCTCAGCCTTTGCTTGCACGTCTCCAGGAATGGGGAGTTCTTTCGGACAGCTCATTCACGGACAGCTCAGACTTCACAGTGTTGTTATCTTTGTCGAAATGCTTCCTCTCTGCCAGGGAAGACAGGAGGCACATCTCTTCCTGTGTCCTTGGGACTATCATTCAGAGATGTGAATACCTTCTCAGGCATCAAGTAACTGGCCCAACTCAGATCTTAAGTCTCCCTGATAGGGTTTCAGCTCAGGCCAGTATAAAGCCAAAGGTCTCATGTAGGAGAAAATGGCCCAGGAATGCAATGGTGGACATGTCCTGTGTGACCTTGGACAAGTCACTAAACCTCTCTGAGCCATGCTGTTCTCATCTAGCTATAGATCTGGAGTCAGAAGGACTGTGGTGCCCTGGATCCCCAACTTAGTTTCTATTGCCATTTGCTGAATACCCACTGTGGGCCCATCCTTTGTCTCATGTGGCAAATCAAGTAAACGCAACCACAGACCACCTTCTGGGTAGATGCCTTTAGTCTCAATGTTTACTATAAGGAAATTGAGGCTCACAGAGGTTAAGTAACTGGCCCATTTCACACAGATTTAGAGTAAGGAATTGAACTCAAGTCTTCTGTCTCCCAGGCCAGATGTGGTAAAAGGGTATGGCTGTTTTTAACCTCCTACTCCTGCTCAGTATTCATGTGGCCCCCTGGGAGTCAGGGAGTTCCCTCATCAGCCCCTACTGGGGCCCTGCCTTCTGGGGCAGAACCCTAGGTTCCCCATTTCTTCCCTGCCCACCCTTCCTTAAGTCAGCCGGGGCTCCAACCATACCAGCTATGGGCCACCGCCTGAATGGACAGCAGGAGGGCACAAGAAATGTTGCTGGCAGCAGCTGTAGGGAGCTGTGAGCCAAAAGCCATTAGATGCTTGGAAAACCAAGAAGCACCTTGTGATGAGTTCCTCACTCTGAGGAGTAGCTGATCTGTTTAATGAGAACGATAGCTTGTAGGACCAGGCCTGATGCAGTACGTTTTACTTGAGTTATCTCCTCCTCATACCATCCAACAAGGGGAGGACTGTCATTGTCCCCCTTTTATGGAAGACAGACTAAGGCTCAGTGAGATTCTGTGACTTGCCCGAAGTCACACAGCTAACAGGGCACAGTAGACATTCTCATCCTAGTCTTCAGATCCCAAAGCCCTCGTGTGTGGCCGGTTTTCTGCTCACAGTGGGTGCGAGTCACCCCTCACTATAACAGAGAAGTGAGCACTGTACCCCTTGGCCGCTACACAAGAGGCTCCTGGTGCCGATTCTGGTCAGTGAGAACAGGGGCTAAGAAGTCTAGAGGCTCTTGGAGGTCCCAAGGGAGAAACAAGGGGAAGGGGGATGTCAGGTGAGAAAATTCAAGACTGAGTAAACCAGGCAGGGCAGGATCAGAAAGCGTTTCCACAGCTTGAGTCTGTGCTGAGCTGCGAACCATGAAACCGCAGCTCTCTAAAGTGCTCAGGCTGCTGGGAAACTGAGGGTTTGTCCCCTTGAGCCACACAACTTTTTTTTTTCCTCCTGTTTTAACTATTTGATGGTTAAACCCAATGCACACTTGTCATGATGATCCAGGGTTATCAGTATGGGCGTTAGTTATAATCTCTGATGTAATAAATTGTAACCTCCAAAGTAACAACAACAACAAAAGCCAGCCGAAGGTGAAGCAACTGCAAACATGTTAGTATCCATGTAGGACACTCCTCAGAAGGAAGTTTGGGCAATCTATTTCTATAGTGATACCACCTTGGAAACCAAGGAGGGGTCGCTATGAGTTGGATCCTACTCAACGGCAGTGCATTGAGTTTGTTGTTTAGACCACTTTGAACAGAGCAGTGCACCCAGGACAGAGGAAGTGAGGCTGCTGACAGGGACCACTCAGCCACAAGGGAGCCGGACAACCTTGGGCAAGTCATTCTCCACTTTCAGTCTGAGTTTCCTTATCTGTAAATGAGGACAGTCATCCTGCCAACCCAAAAGTGTTGTTTTTGGGAGTGTGGTGAGATGATGGATATGGTGGTGCTTTGACCCTGGAAAGCCAAATGGGGTAGGGATAGGGTCATTGTGACTACTGCTATCATCTTTTCTCTTGTGAAAATCAGTGATTCTATGGTTGATTGAGGGACCTCTTGGGAACTGAAGTACCTCAGTCCTGGAAGGACTGACTGAGGGACCAAGAGGAGGGCTGAGTCAGGGGGACCCTAGAACTGAAGGTTCAGTGGGCCTGGGGCAGAGGTGGGCCTTGGGCAGAAGTGAGCCCTGGGCAGAGGTAGGTCCCGGGCTTCTCATGCAAGGGGAGCTCCCGGGAGGGGAAGGGCGGTGGCCCAGGCAGGGCATCCCTTGGTGAGTGTACCTGGCTCCTGGCAGGGATTCTCTAGAAGCCCCCTCCTAACTCCAGGACCAAGGTCCTGGGTTCCTTTGGGTTCCTCACTACACCAAGTTCCTAGCAGGGCATGGGCTCCCACCCTTCCTCAGAGTGGTCAGGGCCTCCAGGTCTGGCAGGACTTCTGGAAACTGGCTTGTATGTGTCAGTAATCCCCACAGATAATGGTCACTTTCTGCTGGCCTCCCCTACTTCTACTCAAAGAATGCCAGCAACTGAATGATTAAGTATGTCTATGCAGGGGGGGAGTATACCCATGATCATGTATAGGGTTGGCAGACAATGTTTCTACAAGTGTATTTGTATGTTCTGTAAGAATTTCCAGGTATATAGTAGAGCTGATGAGGGGTGAGGTTGTAGTTACTTCTTGGCCACAGCCAGCTACCCAGAGGGAGTGATAGTTGGACCTGTGGGCTCAGGACTGTGGTTGCAGGTCGCAGGTCAAGCTCAACTGGCATAACATTGTTCCACATCCTACTTTGGCAAATAGCAATTGGGATCTTAAAAGCTTGCAAGCAGCTACCTAGATGCAATGATGGGTCTCCCCTCATTTAGAGCAAAGAAGAATGAAGAAAACCAAAGATGCGTGGAAACAATTAGTCCAAAGGACTGGTACACCATTCAGTCCTCAGCCTTTATGACTATGAGACCAGAACTAGATGGTACCCGGCTACCACTGTTCACAACTCAGAGGGGGATCTATGTAAGAGATCCTGGATACAGTGGGAGAACAATGTGAAACAAAGCTCAAAATCAGTTTGTTTTTTTTTTAAAAGCACCAGGTTTGCTGGTCTGATAGAGCCTAGTGGAACCCCTGAGACTATGGTCCCTAGCTGCCCTTCAGGTCTGGAATTGAACCTATCCCTTCAGGTCTGGAATTGAACCTATTCCTGTGGCTTCCAGCCAAACAAAAGACAGGCATATGAGCTGAACATTTACATTAGGTAAATATACTCCCTGGAGAGATCAATCATGGGAGAACAGAAGAGCTGTGTATGCACAGGGAGACAACTCGGGGTGGGCAGGAGTGCATGGAGGGAAGGACACAGGGAAGAAGTAACTATTGGGAGGAAGTGGGAAGAGAGCTCTTGCACTGTGGGAGATTACAGTCAACGTCATGAGACAAAGTATGTGAGCTGCTGTATGGAAAATGAATTTGCTCTGTAAACTTTCACCCAAATCACAATAAAAATAATATAATAAAAAAGAATGCCAACAAATTCTAAGCCCTGAGAAGGTGAGGACATGGCCTGAGGTCACATAGCCACCAGCTGAGGATGTGATTCTCCTCCCCAACCCTGCTTGCTTTCACAAACCTCAGGTAAGGTACTCTTGGGTTCACACAGCCATCGCCTCTGAGGTTTAGTCAGTTGTTCTCAAACTTTAGCAGTTACCAGAATCCCTGCGGGCTAGTTAAAACAGATTGCTAGGCCCCAGCTGGGAGAATCAGCTTCAGTAGGTCTGGGTTGGATCCGAGCAATCTGCATCTCAAGCTAACTCCCAGGTGGTACTGACGCTGCCAGTCCACAGCCCACCCTTTGAGAAGTACTGCTCCAGGGCCTAAAGGGCCTCACCAGAGTACAGTGCTGCAGTTCCATGGTATGGGGGTAGCGGGCTCCGTGGGGAGGCTAGCTCAAGTCCCAGCTCCAGCCCTTGTAGTTGTTCAGTCTTCACCTCTCTGAGCCTCTGTTTCTTCATCTAGGAAACAGAGGTAACAGTGGCTCCTCCCTCAGTGCATTGTAGAAATGAAGGAATTAAATGTAAAAGTTATAGTTAATAGGATTTTTACTGTTTATTACCATGAGTATAATTTGATGGCCAGGGTGAGGGCTCTGGGTACTTTAAAGTTGGAAAGGAGATCAGCTGGGTCAGGCAGCTTTCTAATACAGCTTTAAGCTGTGTTGTCCTTACAATGCTCAATGAGGTAGATATTATTATTACTATTACTATTACTATTTTATAGATAAGGACAGATGGAAAAACATGAGGAAACCTAGAGAGGTTAAGTAATTACTTGAGCTTGCACAGATGAGTCCAAGCAGTGGCACCTGGACATGTATTCCCTTAGTACTCTTTCATTGTTGCTCAATGGAGCATTAATTATCCAAAGGAGCAAATAATCTAAAAACTCTTTAAATTTGCCCATGGCAAGCACTGATATGTTGTTAGGTACCATTGTGTTGATTTTTGACTTATAGTGACCCCATGTGACAGTAGAACTACCCCCATAGGGTTTCCCAGGCTGTAGTCTTTATAGGAATTATATCCTTTCACCATACATATTCAGTCAGTAGGCTGAGCAAATAAGCCAAGAAGCTGGACTCTATGAAGAAGAACTCAGCATCAGAATTGGGGTAAGACTCATTAACAACCTACGATATGCAGATGACACAACTTTGCTTGCTGAAAGCATAGAGACTTGAAGATAAAAGACTACAGCCTTCAGGATGTATTACATTCAACATAAAGAAAACAAAAATCCTCACAACTGGACCAATAAGCAAAACATCATGATAAACAGAGAAGAGATTGAAGTTGTCAAGGATTTCATTTTACTTAGATCCACAATCAACACCCATGGAAGCAGCAGTGAAGAAATCAAACATATATTGCATTGGGTTACTAGGTATATACCCTAAAGAAGTGAGAGCCATAACAAGAACAGATATATGCACGCCGATGTTCATCGCAGCACTATTTACAATAGCCAAAACTT